>NC_136987.1:21752651-21786987 GCF_032717465.1 Coenobita brevimanus | reverse complement strand
TTCATTTTCTTCTATTCTTATTTTCATTCATTTTTATACCACACTTTGTTTCATTCTTCATTTCTTCCCTTTTATATTCTTCTAAACATTCTTTTCATCTGATCTTTTTCTTCAATCTCGTTTAATCCTAAACATTTTATATTTGTGTCAATTCTTCTGTCTCTTTGTTTCTTATTTTATTAATTCTGTTTTTTCTCTCTTATTTTCCAATCTTTTACTTATTTGGCTTTTTCACATTTCCCTTCTTTTTCTTCTTTTACTTTCCCTCCTACCATTCTTCAATATATTACAGCAATTAAGCTAAGCAACAGAGTAGAAGCCGGGTGAAGTAAGGAGGAGCGACCTGAGAATCCATCAAAAGTGTCTCAGGGTCGATCCTTTCCTGAACAGTTGCGCGCTCTCTCTCTCTCTCTCTCTCTCTCTCTCTCTCTCTCTCTCTCTCCTGCAAATCGTTGTTTTTTAATGTTCTACCTTTATGCTTTTATTTTTCTCTTTAAATATTTTTATTCCTTTCTATCTATTGTCAGACGCCTTAATCCCGTAAGGGGATGTCCCACAAACAAATCGCCTCCATCCATCGTTTCTTCTTCTTTTTTCATCCCTGATTCTCTACATTCCACTTTTCTGCTAACTTTTTTATTTCTCACGGCTTTCTTTATTAAAGTCTGTCACTTCTCATTATACTTGCTTGTGTTCAAGTCGTATTTCCCCCCTCCATTTTTTTTTTCTTCCTTCTTTTTCTCCTATTTTAAAAGCCTCCCTAAGTTACTTGAGTGGAAGGAAACCTTTGGGATGAAGTAGGGTATTTTCACTGATGGTAACCTATTGTGCACCACCGCTTCCATCATCACCGCTTCCATCACCACAACTATCATCGCATCATCATCATCGTCATCAACATTGCTTATCCATCATTAATATCACTCTCATCAAAATTACACTACATCCATCATCATCATCTCCCCAACCAACGTCATCAGCATCATTATAAGCATCATCACCATCATCATCATCACAACCATCATCATCATCATCATCACAACCATCATCACCACCATCACCACAACCATCATCATCACCATCACCACAACCATCATCATCACCATCACAACTATCATCATCATCATCACAACCATCATCACCACCATCACAACCATAATCATCACCATCACCACAACCATCATCATCATCACCATCACAACTATCATCATCATCACAACCATCATCATCACTATCACAACCATCATCATCATAATATCGCATTCACAATCCATCATCAGAACTCTCATCACCACCGTAGTCATCATCATCATCACTGCCAGCAACACCACCAGTTACATAGATCAAGGCACTATATTACAGCATCACAAGCTACAGGAGAGGCAGGAGGAGAGATGAAGTAAGGTGGAGCGGCCTGGGACTACTACAGGTGTACCGAGTGAACACCTTTACCTTCCATGCTTTATTACCTTATTCTCCCTTTCGTCCGGTCTCTCCCCTTTATGTCACGTTTGTTTTATCTTAGTCCTCTTATTCATCAGTTTCCTTCACTCCTTCCCTTTCATAATGGAAGACCTTTCCAGTAACCCTACTAACTTACCTGGGAAGTTTTAGTCAAATCCATTAAATAACCCAGCAGAAGTTAAAGCACACTCTATCTTGCACTACAGACTCGCACGAAATCCAGGGCCGCATTGTTAATAAGCTGCATTCATGCAACAAGTCATTCACGCTGATCTGGGTGCCTGGTCATTGTCGTATCTACGGCAATGAGCAGGCTGACTTACTTCCAAAGTCGGCTGTAGAGCTCGAGGAGACTTGGGACTTTCCTCGTAATCTACGGTCGAGTCTCTCTCTCGGGAAGAAAATAAATCTTATGTGGCAAGGTCAGTGGACCAGACTAAATATTCCAACTTCTAAGCCGCACCTGGGCGACTGGGACACTGCCAACCGACCCAGTCGCCTTGAAGAAAAAGTCTTGGCGAGAATACGGCTCAATGCCACCGTTTTAACTCACATGAAACCATATATGGAAAGACGCTTCCCACCGAACTGTAACATCTGTAATGCGGTGTTATCTATCAATCATATCATCCTGCGCTGTCGGCGATTTATTCGTGAACGTGCTTCACTTATAAATTACTGCGGCGCAGTAGACGTCCCCTTCACCCTTTCCACCATCCTGGGTGATGGGGACATTGTTATGACTGATAAATTGATGGCTTTCTTGAGAGAGACCGGACTGATCAGAGTGATGTGACTTTATTACTGTATGGTTATGGTTTTTATCACCTGTAAATATGTATATATTGTACTATTAATTAGGGTTGACAGTTGACGTATTTGAAATAGTTCCTCTTCCCACTGACCTATTTTTAATATTGATGTCCCATACATTAAACCCCGTTCCTCGACTGACAGTCACCAGCTGATGATTGGGCACTTGCAGTCGATGGTGGTCTGTTGGGCGAGGTTCTTCGCTTTTTGTACATACATTGGAAGTACATTATACTATGTTCTTGAAGTTACTAATTAGGGCCGACAGCTGACGTATATGGAAATGTTCCTGACTTGTCTGGTTCTCTTTCATATATTGATGTCCCCTACATTAGGTTGTGCCTCGACTGACAGTCACTAAGTGATGAGCGTTGGTGTGTAATATAGAGAGGCATTACATATCTGCAGTCGATGGTGTTCTCTTGGTCGAAGTCTTTCTACCATTAGTGTAGGTTTAGTTGTCTCTTTAGGATTTAGTATAGGTTAGTGATATGTCAGGTGATTAGTTTCAGGTTCTTAGATTAAGCATTTTTGTTTATAATGTAAGGTCAAAAAATAAAAAAATAAAAAAATAAAATAAATAAAATAAATAAAAAAATAATAAACTATATATATATATATATATATATATATATATATATATATATATATATATATATATATACGTGTGATTGAAAGTATGTCTGTATATATGCATGGAAGTGTGTGTGTGTTTATGTATGTATATATATATATGTTTGTATACGTATGTATATATGAGTATCTGTATATACATATATACAGTATATCCGGCACTAATGACCAGGGGCTTTGCCCCAGTGGTCGATAGGCAAAAAAAAAAACCACACACACACGATGAATCTCGCGGAACAATATACCGCACAGTATCAAAAATGATACCAACCTGCTTTGCAGAACTGATGCCAATAATAATAATAACAATAATAATAATGATGATGATGATAATGATGATGGTGATTATAACGATTATACTGACACCACTACTACTACTACTACTACTACTACTACTACTACTACTACTATTACTACTACTACTACTACTGCTACTATACTACTACTACTACTACTACTACTATACTACTACTATACTACTACTACTACTACTACTTCTGCTACTAGCCTACTACTACTATACTACTACTACTACTTCTGTTACTAGGCTACTACTACTATACTACTATTGCTAGGCTACTACTACTATTACTTATAATAATAATAATAATAATAATAACAATAATCTATCTATCTATCTATCGTCAGACGCCTTAACCCCGTAAGGGGTGGCCACAAATAAATCGCCTCCATGTCGCCCTGTCCCCTACCATTTCACTGCCCTGCTCCCAGCTCACACCCCCCTCTCTCATATACCTCTCCACTCCATCCCTCCATCTCATAATTGGCCTCCCTCTCACACTCCCCCCTCGCCACCCTCACTCCCACACGCTCTCCTCGTCAATCTCTCACTGTCCATCCTCTCCACATGGCCAAACCACATAAGTGTGTTTTCCCTAACGCTTTCTATCACATCCACATCCACACAACAACACTCCTTCACTTCCTCATTTGTCAGTCTGTCTCTCCATGTGACTCCACATGCTTCTTTCAAATAACTCATTTCCACTGCTCTCACTCTTAACTTGTGTCCCTCCAATAAGGTCCTAGTTTCACTTCAATACGTTAGAGTTGGTATCACAAAATTGTTATGTAGTAACTTTTTCACTTCCATGCTCACTTCCCTTTTTCTTATCACTGCTTTCAAGGAACTACCGACCTTTCTTCTTTGTTGTACCCTTTCAAGTACTTCATCCTCCAAACTTCCATCCTTACTCATCACACTACCCAAGTACTTAAACGCACTGACATTTTCCATTTCCTCCTCATCCAACCTCACTGTACATTCACTGACTTCACTTCTCACGAAGACCATAACTTGACTCTTCCCTACATTCACCTTTAGATTCCATTTCTTACATACTCTCCCAAACTCATCCACCAAGTCTTGCAGTTCCCCTTCATCTTCACTTAACAACACAGTATCATCTGCAAACAACAGCACACGGAGTTTCCAGACACTGTCCTCACTCACTAGGGCCGCTCCAACATCCACTGCCCTACCTTGTATATCTTTTATAACCCCATCCATATATAAATTGGACAACCATGGAGACATGACACATCCCTGTTTCAATCCAACCATCAAATAGAAAAATTCACTCTGTTCATTATCCACTCCCACTGCAGCCTTAACACCCTCATATATACTCTTCACGGCCTTCAACAACTTTCCATCTACTCCATATATTCTTAACACTTTCCACAATCCTTGTCTATCCACCCTGTCATATGCTTTCTCCAAATCCGTGAAGGCTGCATACAACTTCTTTCCCTTCCCTAGAAACTTTTCCTCTAATGATCTAAGAATGAATAGCTGATCTACACAGCCTCTTCCCTTTCTAAAACCTCCTTGTTATTCTCCAACTAATTCTTCTGTTATTTCTCTAACTCTGTCAATAAGTATCCTACCATATACTTTTCCAATTATCCTAAGAAGACAAATGCCCCTATGATTACCACACACTTCATTTTCCCATTTTCCTTTGTACAGGGGAATAATTATACCTGACTTCCAATTCTCCGGGATTCTACCTTCCTCTCAGACCAATCTGAACATCTTCCACATCCATTCTACTACTATCTCTCCCCCATGCTTCAGCATTTCACCACACACTCCATCTCCTGGGGTTTTCCCCATTTTAATTTTCTTCTTTGCTTCCACAACTTCCATCCTACTGATTTCTTCCTCTCTTTTCACATCCTTCCGTTTCCAAGCCATTCCCCTGCCACTTACATTTGCATTACTTTCATTCTCTATGTTCAATAGTTCCACAGAGTGTTCTCTCCGGCTGCTTACATTTTCTCCCTTCTCCACTAGTAATCTACCATTTTTATCTTTTATTCCCCAACTAACTTCTGTGACACCATGTCTAACTCTCTTTACCTTATTCCAGAACATTTTTCTTACATTCCCTCCACTTTACACTCAAATTCCTTCCAATTCCTCATCCACTCTCCACTTTCTCTTACTAATACTTTAACCTTTCTCTTCCTCTCTACACATAACTCTCTCTTCGTCTCTTAACTTCTTCCACGTCCCTGTCTCTCGTCCACTCACTGCATGCTTTCTTCTACTGTGCTACAGCCTCTCTCACCTCTTAAATTCCACCATGCGTTTCCTGCACCCTCTTTCGTCTTCTCTTCACCCCACACACCACTTGACATGCTGCACAGATTTCTTCTGTGAATATCTTGCACACCCCTTCCACGCCCCCCATCTCCTCCAATCCATATTTATCTAGTCGCTCCTCCACTTCCCTCTTTTATTTTGCCCTTTTTCCATCTTCTTGTAACCTTTTCCAGCCTCCTTGTATGAACTACTTCCTCCTGTCCTTCGCTTCTTCTATTTCTCCATTTCACTTGGATAATAATAATAATAATAATAATAATAATAACAATAACAACAGACTGGCCAAAGAGCAGACGTTTGGACCATCCTCAGCCATCAAAAACATACTTCTTATCAAGGACCATATGGTCTTGAGAAACACACGGCACGGTTCATGGTTCTAATATCGTTGCCACTATTTTGTGTCATCATCTCCCAGCGGAGTGTTTGAAAACGGCCGAAAAAATAAAATAAAATAAAAAATAAGTGAAATAATCACTTTCAGTGCGTCAAGCCAAATGCAACAGGGACACAACTTCATCCTGTCATGATGCGGCGCGGCATTCACCCTTCCCTACTTAATGACCAACACAAATTCCAGCTCACACACACGGCCCAATCTGTCTTCAATGTCATGCCCCTGTCACATATCGTAAGATACAGTATTTATCCATTTCATACACCTCATTCATGCAACAAATACAAGTCCTTTAGCACAGCTACATAAGATAACACTAGAAAATTTCTACAGTCGATCGTGAGCCAGGAAGAAAACAACTCATAGACCCAACCAAGCCAACAACACACATCACTACATCATCACACAGGGAGTATGCTTGTTTTCGCTGGTGCATTATGGTACTAATGCAGCGAATCATAGGGCCGGAAATCAATCGGTCTCATATTTCATATATTTTAAATCAGTCAGCATTGTGTCCTTGTGTGGGAGATGCTTTTCATTTACGGCCGACGACTAAGGTAGGGTTGGAAATTAGTCTGGGTCAGGTTCGGATTCGACGGACCTAGGTTAGGTTAAGTGGTGTTTGGCTTGATTAATGCCTAAATGGCTTGTAATTCACTTGCGTTTATTTATTTTTACCATTAAGAAAAAAAGCTATATTGGAAATCAGTGGTTTTCCTTTTTACGTGTGTGTTGTGGCTTCACTTGCGTTGAAAACAGCTCTCTTCCCATGATTATTTTAATGTTTGGCCGATTGCCACTCTGAAAATCGCCGCAAAACGCTAGTTTCGAGGGTGGGGTCAGCTGGTCTAAAAGTCGGAAACTAGTGATTTGCGATAAATTGCCATGGTCAAACTCAATCAAAATACATAAAAACAACCCCACTTAACCAACAATTATCACAACGAAGGCCACACCTCCTACACTACACCACATCACCAATCCCACTCATGTAAGAGCATAGCACTTCAACGTCACGCCGCCGCGTCAACCGTACCAGCCAACATACCAACGCATCGTACCAGTACCAGTTCACACCAGCCACACACCACCATAACGTGTAACACACCAGCCCGCACCACGCAAGCACACCACCACATCAGCCCCACTCATTTAAGATATGATTTTAATCAGCTTTAGAGTGTGAAGCAGCATAACATTTCAGCATCGCACTGCAACCGCCATAATTATTATCTAAGGAACACCACAGCAACACCACACCACCACATGCATTTCATTGAACCAACGCAGGACACCGACATCACATCATACAACTAATATTAAGATACTGTATTAACATTGCATCAACACAGCCATCTCACATCACCAGTGCAATACAGCAGTAACACACATCCACCTAAGATAACATTGGCAACATACCTTCAAGCCAATATTACTATTTGAACATCACACAAGCATGCACATGATTACATCACATGAACATCACTACATCACCCTTATCCACACCACATTATTACACTGCCATCATATCACACCACATCAACCATACACTACATTAACATCACCACACTGGCCCTACCCTCTTGGGGCAGTGGGTGAGATCAGGTGTATAGCGGCGGTCAGCATTCACACGTACACTCTTTTTTTTTTTTTTTGAGATATTCGTCCGAGCAATGCTGGGACACGGGCAAACAAAGAGCCCGTCAGAGATGCGCTTAACTTGCGCGAGCTTGAATTAATGAGGGGGTGGGTATTCCCTGACTGTTTTGAGTAATAATTGTAAAGGAGCACGTGCAACAATGCAAGCGGCATCCAGGAAATCATCCCCTGTCCGAGCAAAAGTCGTGTCAGGGTGAGACCTGAGCATGGTAGTGGCTGGGCAGTACAGAAGATAGTGAATGAGTGGCTCCACAGATGTGACCAAACAATGGGTACACGGGTCTGGCTCTGTACCGACAATTTGTTTGTAGCATGGAAACCCCAGACGTAAGTGCCTGAGCCTCACTACAATATAGTTGGGTATGCCTTTAAAGGGTAACAAAAGAGAATATGATGTTGCGGTGGCATACCATGTAGCAGAGCGAGAGCCTTCTGTAACCAAAAGCTGATGTTCCTCTCGAGACTGCCTGCTAATGGTAGCAGTGAGAGTGCTAGTGACGTGCGATAGGCTGGGGCACAGTTTAAATGTGACGTCAGGAAGCGAGCAAGCTGAGCGTGCTGTGTCATCAGCACGCTCATTGCCGCTGATTCCAACGTGACCTGGGAGCCAATGGAGAATAGTAGTGGCACCCCTATGGACGAGAAGGGATGCAAAAGTAAAAATTGCCGTCAGAAGAAAGACGTTGTCCTTAAGGGAGCAAGATCTTAGCTTCTGAAGGGAGGAAAGTGAGTCTGTGTGAATTATGACACGGTGATGATGATGGTGATGAGAGTGGCGCAATGCACCCAGGACGGCTGCAAGCTCAGCCTGAAAAGCGGATACACCCTGAGAGAGTCTCCAAGATTCAATTGTTTGGCCAGAGACAAAGGCCGCCCCAGCAGAGCCATCAGAGGATACTGAACCATCCGTAACATAAGTGGCTGAGTCTGGTGAATCTAGAGCCGCAACCCGACTAAGACCCTCTTGACAGAGGAGTGCAGGAATGGAAGTTCGAGGTTTGGCTTCAGAGGGGCATACAAATTTAAAAAGAGGGGGGTCCCATGGTGGTGGATCAGTGTACCCAGAAAAAGGAGAGTCAGGATCTTGGCAGAAGCTCGCAGCAGCTCCCAGTCCATGGATAACAGCAGTTGTAGTCCGGGCCCAGTCACGCTGAGTGGCAGGCTCGGGTGGGCGGCACAAAAGACGTCGTAGCAGGGCAGAGACAGGCAGGTGGGGCCGGCACTGTATCAGCTGCAGAGTGATGACTGCCGCTCGTAGCGCAACACGATGTGCCAGAGATGGCAAACCACTCTCCATACGGAGATTGACAATCCGGGTCCAGGGTGGAGCACCCAGCATGATACGGCGTGCATTGTTCTGAAGAACCTCCAGAGATCTGGAGACTGGTGGAGCGAGTCCGGTCAAACAGATGGCACTGTAGTCCACCAGGGATCTGATGGCATGTATATAAAATGTTCGGAGGACTGACTAAGACGCCCACAAACTCTGCTTGGAGAGATAGCGGAGAGCAGCCAGTCTGGTGGAAGCACGCTCCCGCAGGTACCGAACATGGCAGGCAAAAGTAAAACCCGTGTCAAGCCAGACTCCCAGATACTGATGCACAGTGACAAGAGAGAGCTGCTGGCCCCCAAGCAGCATAGGAAAGTCTGGGGGATGGAGTCCAAAGGGCAGACAATTTGTCTTATTAAAATTTATCTTCAGCCCTAGCTCAGTACATTTGGCGTGCAAGCAAGAAAGGGCCAAGTCCGCCTGCGTGAAGCAGTCCCTCCTATTAAAGACGAGGGCCAGATCGTCCGCATAGCAGAGGAGGGTAATGCCAAGCCCATAGTCTACAGTTAAGAGCCCCTCCATAAGGATGTTAAAAAGGAGAGGGCTCAAAACACTCCCCTGGGGGGTGCCATTAGGATATAGGTGAAAGGGGGAAAGGTGTCCCTGGAATCGGACCCCTGCGGATCGATCGTTAAAAAAATCCTGGATCCAGGATAGGAGCCTGCCTCCCACACCCCTGGCCGCAAGAACCGCCAGGATTACAGTGGGGCTTGCCAGTTCGAAGGCTTTCTCGAGGTTGAGGAAGACAGCCATTCCCCTTCCTCCCCTCAGCTCCCCAAGGAATGATGCGAGGCAGTGGGTGGTACTCCTGCCTGGATGATAGGCGTAAATCCCTGGGTGCAGCGGTCCCAGCCGCCAAGCAAGCCGAGCCTGCACAACCCTCTCAGCCGTCTTAGCTACACAGCTGAGAAGGGAGATGGGGCGCATGGCGGCGGGATCATGAGGCTTCGGAATTGGGTGAATAACAGCTGCCTTCCACGACCTCGGCAGACGCCCCTCAGACCACGAGAGGTTGAGCAGATCAAGTAGACGTTCTGTGCCACAATCTCCAGCATGTGACAGGAGAGAGTATGTAAGCCCATCGAGCCCCAGCGCAGTGTCCTCCCTGCGCTGCAGCACTTTGTGGAGCTCCCCACTGGTGATCGGACAGTCAGCAGGGTCAGACCTATCACATGCTGCCTGAATTGCTTCAGCGCAAGAGGCGGACAGCTGTGCCTGTAGGGCTCTGACAGACTGCGGGAGATTAGAAGAGGCAGAGCGGTCAGCGAAGTGCTGAGCAAGATGGCTGGCCTCAGCGGCAGGGTCAGGATGGGAGGGAGGGCGAGGAGGGCGTGGATCAGAGACGGACCTGATTCTCCTCCACATCTCACAGAGAGTGGAGTGAGAGTCTAGGGTACGACACCATCTGATCCACGCCTCCTCCCTAAGGCGGCGCTTCTCGGAAGCCACATGCCGCGTGACAGCAACCAGGTACCGGCGGTGCGGAGATGTACGGCGCCGTCGGTACTGCTTGCTGGCCGCATTGAGTCTCCGGTTCAGTTCCTTGACCCTGTCGCAGTAGAACCAGCCGTCTCGGTAGCACCTCGTTGAGCGCTGCCGCAGCGGGATAGCAAGAGAAGCAGCTTGTGCCAAAATACTTGCTACCTGATCTGCTCTGCTCTCGAGGTCTGAGGCAGGAGGAGATGTCTCAAAGGCCGCCGTGAGAGCACGGGCAAAGGCCATCCAGTCTGCTTTGCGTAGGTCCCACCGTGGTGGAGGAGGTGGGGGTGGCGGGAGGGGAGCGAGAGGCAGGTAAACAATAAGGGCAAAGTGATCACTTGCAAGGTGGGGGTGGAGTGACCACGACGCCAAGCCCGCTAGTGGTGCCGAAACTAGGAGAGATCGAGGCGACCTCCCGCAATATGGGTGGCCTCTGCCACATCATTTAATAGGGAGACACCACCCATCTCCTCCAGAACCAAAGAGATGTGCCGTCCTGCTTCATTAGACTGAAGAGGCGAAGATAGAAAGGCGTGGTGGGCATTAAAGTCGCCCCCAATGTACACGGCTCCCCTGGCAGCCTGGGAGAACAGGTCTTCCAACTCCAGGGTGCCCCTTTGGCTCCGGTATACATTATATACCGTCAGGGGCGACGTAGCCAGATGGAGAACCACGCCCTGGACCTCCACATCAGGTCCACAGAAAGGAGGGGGCTCACAATCCGTGCACGCAATGTGGTCCTGAACCAGAACGGCACATCCCCGTGTGACGCCACGAACATACGGGAGATGGGTGGTGTAACCCGTGAGACGAAAAGTGGTATTATCCGGGAGCAGGGTCTCTTGTAGAAGAATTACATGAGGGCGGTCCCTGGCAGCCGCCTCCTGAAGGTAGGTGAGCTTGCTCCATGCCCCTAAACAGTTCCACTGTAGGACTCGAGGCTGGCAGCGGTGTCTGGCACTGGGGATGATCTGTGTGTAGTCCAAGGGCCCTGCGCTCTCCCTCGATCGCAGCTGTGGCTGGTGTGAGCCCCGGAGGAATGTTGAGTGGCATACGAGGGCAAGTCAGAGGAAGCTGGGTGGGTAGCGGCTCTTCCACGGTTGTCTGTGTGGGAGATGATGCCGGAGGTACCAGGGAAGAGCGTGGGTGTTGTTTTGCCTCCACCACTTGGTCGACGATGACGTTCACAGCCTGTACCAAAGGTGCCGTTTCCAGAGGCCTGCCGAGAAGCGTCCCGAGCATCTGAGCCAAGCTTGTAGCAATTTCCGTCCCCAGAGTACGCAATTCTTCCCTGGTGAAGACTATGAGAGGAGAGCCCGTGCTGTGGGGCGTTGGTGGAGTAAACTCCTCGACTGTCTGCCAAACTGGGGGGGGAGGAGGGTGATGGACCTCCGCAGTCGTCGTGTGACGAGTGAGAGCAGGTTGGAGGGGCAGAAACGCTGCCTCGACTAGCACTGGGGGTGCAGTCGCTGCTGGGCGGCATTGCTGCCCCCAAATGAAAGTTCCCGGAGGTGCCGGTTTGTTGCTGCTCGCCTGTTTCTCCTTCACCCAGGTAACTTGACGTTCTCGCCCTCGATTGACAAGAGCAACTCTGGTTGGGCAGCTGGGGTGCCACGCATGATGTTTTCCCGAGCAGTTGGGGCAGCGGGTAGAGACAGCTTCCTTGGCCTTGAACTTGGCCAAGCACGTCTCCGTTTCGTGTGGGCCGCTGCACATCCCACAGACTGTGGCCCAGTTGCAAGTGGCTCTGTGGTGCCAGTATCGCTGGCACCTGTAGCAACGGAGTGGCTCCGGGGTGAAGAGGCGAAGGTGATATTCTCCTCAGTTCCCCAGGTCGATCACAGGGATCAGAGGACCCCGCAGGGTGACGATGACCTGTCGAGTCTCCTCCCTGGTCCGCGCTTTCTGGCAGCGGGTTGCCTCTTCGACCTGAGGGTGCTGAAGCAGTATTTCCATAGGCATCCGCAAGGGATAGCCCATGACGACTGCCTTCGTTGACTGTCAGCCGGGCGTCAGTTCGACTAGCTTGACAGGGGAGGCCTCGTCCTGCAGAGCTGTTTTCAAGAGGTCGTAAGCTCCCTCGTCCTTCGGCACCAACACCGAGCTTCCATCCCGTCCTATCAGGTTGGAGCAGCGTAGCCCTGGCAGGTGACGCTCTAGTGCAGCCACGGCGTCGTAACTCGTCGCATGCCCGTCCTGGACCGGCACACAGAACACTGGGAATGCAGAGCGGGGCGGCGGATGCACGGCTACTGACACGGAGGGACGAGCAGCAGGGGGACCCCTGAGAGGAGGCCCAGTACGAACTGCCAGAGAAGGGCCGTTTCCCTAGCGACCACGCCTCGATACCTTGCTTGCCATGGGGGTGAAACCCTCATTCTCATGCAGGGCAGGATCAGCAGAGGGGGAGATCTGAGTCGCAGCAAGAGCCTCCGACGGGACCTCCAGCCACTTGGGAATGCGAGGAGACCTAGAGGGCCTAGGCTCGTGAGAGGGTGCGCAGGTGGGAGCACGAGGCTGTGGACCGAGGGCTCGGTTCATGGGGGTGCCTTGCCGTGGAGCAGGGCTGGCAGCTGCATGTAGGGAAGCTGACTTGTCCTTGATGGAAGAGAGAGAGGGTGGAGCAGGTGCAACCTCCTCCATAGCCTCATGTCGGCAGGCTGCCTTAGCAGAACGGGTAGAGGCACCACGCGAGCGAGGTACCACTCCCGTAGACTTTGGTAGAGAGGGGTTAGCACAAGAAACCTCGTGAGCTGACGAGTGGGAGCTTGAGTCGGAAAAGTGACGCTCCCGCTTCGTGCCTGTAGCAGGACACGGGTTGGAGAGCCTCGACTGAGGGAGCGGGAGGCGGGAATGCCCCTGGGGCCTAGGGATGCTAGATCCCTTCATACTGCTCTCACCAGTAGCAAAAACTCAGTCAACACTCACACACACACACACACACACACACACACACACACATCACACACACAACCACTCAAACAGCACAAACAAAAAACAGCAAAAGTGGCCAAAGCCCCTACAGTGACGGGCAACCTATGCTCCCTCTGCCCTCTAAAGGGCGATGGGAGGCCCCGCCACTGCCCCTTTCGGGTCTTCCCTAAACTAACAGAGCCGCCCTCACTGCCTCCTATAACCAGGCCCTAAAGGCCCCCCTTCATGGAAGTGCCCTAACGGCACCCCTTCAGGGTTCGGCGTCGTACTACAGTGAGGGACACTAACGGCAGGCCAAAAACACACACACACACACACACACACACACACACACACACACACACACACACACACACACACACACACACACACACTCCCACTCACACCCAGGCAATCGGAGACTAAGTCCCAGAAAAACCTGGAAAACAGCAAAAAATCCTTCCTCAATGCCAGAGACTAAGTCCCTAAACAGGCAAAAAGTGAGGAAAACGGACGAAAATCGCCACAAGTAAATGAAGCAGAGTTCAAATCTCGAGACAGATCGGCCAGACCTCCACACCCGACAAAGTCTGAGCTAGGAGTGACGTACACTCAGAGGGCCTGAATACCGCCGGCCAGTCTGAGGATCCATTGCGTAATTTCATCAAAGGTGCCGCACAGTTCCCAGGAGGCAACTTTTATATTAAAGGATTTAATATAGACTTTTCACCCTACCAAAGAACCTGATGCAGCTGGATATACTGTACATATTCGTTGTGTGCAGTTAGAACGGATAAAACAACAAGATTTGAAACTGCTTTTTGTCGGTGAGGTCAACTATGTCTCTTGGTATGGCACATTCTCGAGGCAGGAGAAATCGACCGCAAAGCTATTAAAAAACAAACAAAAAACAGGCAAAATACTCGGCTACATACTTACCCTAGTCGGCTTTAATATAATTTTCAGTTGACTAAATCTGGTGCCACTAAACATAACTCGTTGCTGTGTGGGGTTAGATTTGGTGCCACTAAACATAACTTACTACTGTGTGGGGTTCCCGACTGCCAAAATGACAAGCTTCAAGCATGTGTCATTTTTGTTCAGCAGTGGGGCAATATTTTCCCGCGATCTGTCGCAATTTCTATATATTTTAAAGAAACAGGTGACGATAATGATAATTTAGGCAAAGGCCTAAGCTAAATACCTGCACATATGTGTAGCCAGATGAATACATTTCAGCTCCTTGCGAATGTGGTGCAACAAAGTACACATACGAGAAGCCCCCCCCCCTTTTTGAAATAAAAGTGTCTGTGGGTAGCAAAATCATACTAAAACAAGACGTAGTGCCAAGACACAGCAAACCCGTCCCCGACAGTCATTGTAGTGATGACGTATAAACTCAATAGGATATCTAGTCGAAGATGCCACATATCAAATTTGGAGAAAATCGGGTGAAAACTGACGATTTTATGCCCATTTGAAATTTTAGGCCCAACCCACCTGACAGTGACCCCCGTACCGCTAACTGATGTACCCCCCTGATGTAATGAGCATGTTATAGGATGCAGATTTGAAAGCTGCACCTTTAGGTTTTGGTTTCATGTCGATCTGACGAATTTGAAAGGAGTTATGGCGAAAAAACGATTTTACCCGTCCCCGTCTTTTTACATTTTTTGGACCTACAGCCTGAGCCTTGGCCCAGTTTGGCCCAATATTAAATCAGGTAATCAGAAGGTCATAGTCCATCATTCCTGTAATTTTAGTCAAAATCGCACCAGTAGTTCTCGCGTAAAATTATTAACAGACAGGAAGGCAGGCAGACAGACAGAAAGACAGACAAATAAGCAAACAAACAAACAATCAGGCAAACCGAGTGAAAACAATACCCGTTCCCGAGCTCCTCTGGGGCTGGGACGGGTAAATAACGTAACTGGATATTGGGAGGTTGGGTTGAAACAGGGATGTATCATGTCTCCATGGTTATTCAATCTGTACATGGATGGGGTAATAAAAGAGGTACAAGGTAGGGTAGTGGATGTTGGAGTGACCCTGGTGAGAGAGGATAGTGTTTGGAAACTCCCTGTACTGTTGTTTGCAGATGATACTGTGTTGTTGAGTGAAGACGAAGGGGAGCTGCAAGGCTTGGTGGATGAGTTTGAGAGAGTGTGTAAGAAACGGAATCTAAAGGTGAATGTAGGGAAGAGTAAAGTGATGGTCTTTGAGAGAGGTGAAGTCAGTGAATGTACAGCGAGGTTGGATGGTGAGGAATTGGAAAATGTAAGTACGTTAAAGTACTTGGGTAGTGTGATGAGTAAGGATGGAGGTTTGGAGGGTAAAGTGCTTGAAAGGGTACAGCAGGGAAGAAAGGTTGCTGGTTCCTTGAAAGCAGTGATAAGAAACAGGGAAGTGAGCATTGAAGTGAAAAAGTTACTACATGACAGTATTGTGATACCAACTCTAACGTATGGAAGTGAAGCTTGAACGTTGTTGGCAGGACACAAGTCAAGAGTGAGAGCAGTGGAAATGAGTTATTTAAGAGGAGCCTGTGGAGTCACATGGAGAGAGAGGCTGACGAATGAGGATATAAAGGAGCGTTGTGGTGTGGATGTGGATGTGATAGGAAGCGTTATGAGGAACACACTGAGGTGGTTTGGCCATGTGGAGAGGATGGAGGGTGAAAGACTGACGAAGAGAGTGTATGTGAGTGAGGTGGAGGGGGGAAGAGGGAGGGGGAGGCCGAGGATGAAATGGAGGGATGGGGTGGAGAGGTATATGAGAGAGGGGGGTGTGAGTTGGGAGCAGGGCAGTGAAATGGCAGGGGACAGGGCGACGTGGAGGCGATTTGTTTATGGCCACCCCAAACGGGATTGAGGCGTCTGGCAATAGATAGATAGAGAGATAAGATATACGCAGTTAATATAATGTTACGTTTTGGCAATTTATGTGTGCAGTCTCGGTCGACGAGCACCATGTAAGTGTAGAGTACAGAACTGAGAGCTGTTATAAATCTGAGCTCATTTCTTTTTCATATATTACTTTCACATTATCTGTTCAAGATCTAACACATTACGTAAGTAACTTATCTCTTCGAGGAAGCGAGATCACGTCTAGCCCAAATACATTCTTCTAGTTTTAGTAAGAGTACATAAGTAATTTTGTTATCCTTCGTCACCGAAGGGTTAGTGAACACAGCTTTCAGCATTAAGTCGTCACAGTCTATAAGTCCACCAAGTTTGGTGGCTCTAGCTTTAATCCTTCGTGGAAAATTAAGTGGTATCCGTAATATCTAGAAAAGTCCCAATTTTTTTTTTTTTACCCTAGGTGACCTCAGAGAATAATCAACCTGGAACCATACTCGTTTTCGCAAGGAGGCCGCCTTCATGTGTCAGTGACCTTGACCTCAAGGTCAAAATCAGCCATCTTGTCCATGTCTCCATAGGTCATCAAGATCTATAAATGCCTTAAGTTTGGTGACCCTAGCTTTATTCTTTCATGGAAAATCAGATGATTTCCGAAATATCCAGAAGTCTCAATTAATTACTCCCAGCGATCTTAAATAATGAACCAATTCGAACCATACTCCTTTTTGCACTGCGTCCGCCTAAAGGCTAAATTATAGTAAAATTTAAGCTTCCGAGCTCAAGCGGTTCTTGAGATAGCGTGGCTGACTCAACTTGTCTGTGTTCTGGATAATAACCAGAGGTCTAGTTGACAGACTGCCATCATAAAAAGGCCAAAAGAAGCGAACAGTGGCTCACTGAGCCGACCAGGTTTGTAGGCTCTAGACCAAAAAGCCTTTGAAATATCAATATTCCAAAATTAATAATAATAATAATAATAATCTACCCATCCCCGTCCCCTGCCTTCACTAGCCATACGACTGTGATTTATCTACCTTATATTTTCCTCTGTCAAACGTCAGAGGCTTCCACATTGCCCAAAGGAACCTACAATAGGCCACATGAAATGTTAAAAACTGTTTCGAATAACATAATGGCGGAAAATATTCAACTTTTCATTATCAGTCCAGCTTACGACGGGGATTATTACTCGCTTCGTAGAAGCTCTCCTCATTTATATATATATATATATATATATATATATATATATATATATATATATATATATATATATATATATATATATATATATATGAAAAAGTAGATAAGAAATATGATCTTGATGCATATTTCCAGCTTAATACAGGCGCTTACATTTAGACCATAAAAACGAACTGTAGCCAAATGGTTAATCTCTTCATTGCTGTGATTTTATTTTTACTTTATAATCGCAATTCTAGACGATTTTACTCACCTTTGGAAAGTCCTTTCGTAATTCATGGGTTAATGAGGCTATATCTAACTCTTCGAGTTCGAAAAGTATGTTTTCAAGTGAATGAAATCGTCTAGAGGCAGCAACAAGAGTTAAAAAAAAAAAAAATCATAGACCCGTAGAGACTGAGACAGCAATGGCAGGGGAGCAGTGACAAGGTTCAGGACGCCTAAGTTGATGTGAATCAGGTCTAGGATAAACGAGGATCAGCTTAACTTTCCTCCAGAGTCTCCTAAGTTACAACCTCTGTGACCTGCAGCAGGATTTCTCTTCTTCCCTAGACTCTTCTGGCTCGATATTGAATAATTAGGAGAGTTTGAATGTCAGAATGCCCTGTTTTGAACTCTAACATATCTTATTTCTCTTGGTTCAACGAATACCGTATAATGAACGTAATAGCTTATTTCTTCGGTATATTTCCTCTTCTACAGTGTGTTCTTCCTGGATACGTGATTGCTACACTAGTTAAAATGGCTAGATAAATGAAAATCCCTGGATTATCTAATGTCCCCTATTACAAAGCCTCCTTATGTAAATGTGACGATGGTAAAAAGTGTGCTGGACGAGAGAGAGAGAGAGAGAGAGAGAGAGAGAGAGAGAAAGAGAGAGAGAGAGAGAGAGCAGTTACAAGGACAAATAGTATCTCAAAATGTCTTACGACCCGGTACCATGTACGACGTTGCCAATTACACATTGCTCCTCCACTACTGAGAGAAAGATAAGATGAAGACTCGCCTCACCCACTATTCCCACCTGTGGAACGGGCAAAGAAAAGGAAGTGCATCTGATCTGGATGGTGGGAGGGGGGAGTCGGGCTGGGAAATTTTACAGGAAAGGAGGAAACATTCCGTCTACAGAAAAGTTAGGCCTTTAAAAACTTTGTCTGAGCTTACTTTGACCTGCTTTATCGAGGAACTGTCGACTACCTCTGCTTTAAACGGTGACTGCAAAAACACGGCTGTAAGCGCAAATGAAGGTAAAAATTATGTAAATAACAAATACAGCTTTCTTTATGTATCGTGCAGTTTGGTATTATAAAGATTATCAAATAATAACACATCTTATTCGAAAGGACGCCGTCGGTATATATTATGAAGAAATGTTAAAAGATAGTTTAAAAGCGGGAATAATTATTATTTTCCGTATCAAGGGAGAAAACTTGAAATTATGCCTGTTGACTGCACAAGATCTTTATGGCAGACAAACAACCTACGCTAAGGCAATCCACCCGACGTATGTGTTACTAGGGGGTGCGCCATTTGTGTAATTTTTATTATGCAAACCTTACACAATAAAATTTGTAAATCAAATCAACCTACGCTAACCCTTAATCTTCCCCTAGAATACGACCTACTGAGTAAATAGGGACTAAGGGAAAACACACTGCACCCAACTGCCTAACCAGAATGAGAAATTCCGCGGAAAGACACAGTCACATAAAAATGTATCAGAGTGATTTACTGGGCGACACGATCCATGAGACATTACAGTCACCAGTAGGCCTTCCTAAACTGACTGAAATCTTGTGTCAGCTGCAGTACTAACCTACACAAAAGACGTTATCGCAGTGTTCGGGGTTTATAACACATTGGGGTTGATACGTACAGTACAGCTGCAGACGGTATGTTTCCTCCAGGTCATGCTCGAACAGTGGTGGATCTCTTACGGAACTGTGAAAAACTCTTATCTGGTTCAGAAGATTCATTGTTCATTGTGTCGATAATTATCGTATAGAAATGAATCAATGTATATTTCTGCAGCTATACATTTGAAATGTGTTATGAAAAAAAATATATATATTAAATGTCAAGAAATCGTGTATAGTGGGAGTACAAGTGAGGTAGGCGTTGAGAGACAATATAAGATAATGTGCAAGTACCATCGCGTAGTGGAAGGAAAATGATCTTTGATTGCTTTCCTCTCAGAAACACTGCCTCATCATCACCCCATTGAATTAAATTGTTTAGTAGTTGAGTTATACTACAAGAGGCTGCCAGAATAAAAGATTGCATCTAGTGGCAGCAAAGTGAGTTATTCGTAGAGACGAAATGTACTAACATAACACCAACGTGAAACAGATGGTGTAAGTAAACAGGATGAAAAAATATTCCAAACAACTGTCTCTTGTATTACCCTTATAGACGAAAAATTATAATTAAGACTGACAGTCAGTCTATGGTATGTCTGCGTCTTCACCTTGGACACGATCTGCTAGATGAAGTGAGACAAGGGTAACGAACTATGATGTAAGAAGTAATTTGTACGATTTTATACTGTATGTCACACATATACTCCATATATACGACCACGCCTACATATGTGGAGTGTATATATGATATAAATTATAAAATAGTAGAAAATACTAATAACACAACAGTCTGACCGGCTTCAGAAATTCTGTACAAATTCAGTAGCAACATATCATGGTCAAGTGCAAGGTTACATGTCCTTTGAGTGTTGGCCCCAGAAGTATAACGTCCCACCGACATCACGATGAATAGAATCGTTTGGTTGCACCAAAATGCAAATAAAAAATAAATAAATAAATAAATAAAATGAAACAACAACTTACGTCTACGAGGAGGAGAAAATGTTTCCGTGGTGGGAAAAAGTTATATGATAAATACGTGAAGAAGTAGCTGTTGTCAGTATATCTTATGAAGCAATACTATTCATAACAGGGAAGCATCAACATTAGCTGATTAAAAGAGACACAAAATCAGAAAACAATATATCACCTTGTACTACAAGGTGTTGACCTCACAAGCACAATGTGCCCAGCACCACCCCCACTGCATTACTCGTTCGTCAAAAAGGAAGACAAGCTTCCAGTCTCATAAATGTAAATTTGAGTCTGACGCAGTAACTGAGCTTGTTTTTCTACCAGCATTTTTGTTATGATATTTCACTCAAGTCTCTGTATTGTTAAGTGAAAATACTTCTTAGGGATTAATTTCCTAAGTAGATTAAACTCCTCTTCCTATATTATACCCATTTTCGTATGAAAATTTATTGCTTAAATAATGAACTGAAGATACCTGGAATATTTATGGTATTTATTATTAATTGATGTATCTATCTATCTATTGCCAGACGCCTCAATCCCGTTTGGGGTGGCCACAAACAAATCTCCACCAAGTCGCCCTGTCCCCCGCCATTTCACTACCCTGCTCCCAACACACACCCCACTCTCTCATAGACCTCCACACCCCATCACTCCAACTCATCCTCGGTCTCCCTCCCTCTTCCACCCTCCACCTCACTCACATACACTCTCTTCGTCAGTCTTTCACCCTCCATCCTCTCCACATGGCCAAACCACCTCAGTGTGTTCCTCACAACGCTTCCTATCACATCCACATCAACACCACAACGCTCCTTTATATCCTCATTCGTCAGCCTGTCTCTCCACGTGACTCCACAAGCTCCTCTTAAATAACTCATTTCCACTGCTCTCACTCTTGACTTGTGTCCTTCCAACAACGTCCAAGCTTCACTTCCGTACGTTAGAGTTGGTATCACAATACTGTCATGTAGTAACTTTTTTACTTCCATGCTCACTTCCCTGTTTCTTATCACTGCTTTCAAAGAACCAGCAACCTTTCTTCCCTGCTGTACCCTTTCAAGCACTTCACCCTCCAAACCTCCATCCTTACTCATCACACTACCCAAATACTTAAACGTACTCACATTTTCCAGTTCCTCACCATCCAACCTCGCTATACATTCACTGACTTCACCTCTCTCAAAGACCATCACTTTACTCTTCCCTACATTCACATTTAGGTTCCGTTTCTTACACACTCTCTCAAACTCATCCACCAAGCCTTGCAGCTCCCCTTCATCTTCACTCAACAACACAGTATCATCTGCAAACAACAGTACAGGGAGTTTCCAAACACTATCCTCTCTCTCACCAGGGCCACTCCAACATCCACTACCCTACCTTGTACCTCTTTATTACCCCATCCATGTACAGATTGAACAACCATGGAGACATGACACATCCCTGTTTCAAACCAACTTTCAAAGAGAAAAATTCACTTAGTTCACCATCCACACGCACTGCAGCCTTAGCACCATCATACATACTCTTCACAGCATTCAACAACTTCCCATCTACTCCATATATTCTTAACACTTTCCACAATCCTTGTCTATCCACCCTGTCATATGCTTTCTCCAAATCCATGAAAGCCGCATACAACTTCTTTCCCTTCTCTAGAAACTTTTCCACTAAAGATCTAAGAATGAATATCTGATCTACACAACCTCTTCCCTTCCTAAAGCCTCCCTGTTCTTCTCCAACTAATTTCTCTGTTCTTTCTCTAACTCTGTCTATAAGTATCCTACCATACACTTTTCCTATTATACTAAGAAGACAAATGCCCCTATGATTACCACACACTTCTTTTTCCCCTTTTCCTTTGTACAAGGGAATAATTATACCTGACTTCCAATCCTCCGGGACTCTACCTTCCTCCCAGGCCAATCTGCACATCTTCCACATCCATTCTACTACTATCTCTCCCCCATGCTTCAGCATCTCACCACACACTCCATCAATTCCTGGGGCTTTCCCCGATTTAACTTTCTTCATTGCTTCCACAACCTCTATCCTACTGATTTCTACCTGTCTTCTCACCTCCCTCCTTCTCCCAGCCATTCCCCAGCCACTTATACTCGCATTACTTCCATCCTCTACGTTCAACAATTCCTTAAAGTGTTCTCTCCATCTGCTCACTTTTTCTCCCTTCTCCACTAGTAATCTACCATGTTTATCTTTCACTCCCTCTGCTAACTTCACTTCCACCCTGTCTTACTCTTTTTCACTTCTCTCCAGAACATTTTCTTACAGTCCCTCCACTTTACACTCAAATTCCTTCCAAATTCCTCATCCACTCTCTTCTTACTCTCTCTTACTAATCTTTTCACCTCTCTCTTCCTTTCCACATATAACTCTCTCTTCTGCCTCTCAACTTCTTCCACGCCCCTATTTCTCATCCATTCATTGTATGCTTTCTTCTTTTGTGCCACAGCCTGTTTCACCTCTTCAGTCCACCACGCTGTTCCTTGCACCCCCCTCCGTCTTCTCTTCCTTCCACACACCACATCACATGCTGCACATATTTCTTCTGTAAATATCTTACACACACCTTCCACGTCTCCCATCTGCTCCAATTCATATTTGCCCAATCGTTCCTCCACTTCTCTCTTATACTCTGCCTTTTTCTCATCCTCTTTGTAACCTTTCCACTCTCCTTGCAACTACTCCTTCCTCTCGTCTTTCCCTTCTTCTATTCCTCCATCTTACTTGCATCCTAATTCTGGCCACCACCAAGTAGTGGTCAGAAAGGCCACTCCCCAACCTCTATAAACTCTTGCATCCAATATACATCTTCGCATCCTTTCATCCACACACACATAATCAATCATTGCCTTCCTTTCATTCAGTTCACCACCCACCCTTCTCATCACTCGCCATGTATACCTGTGGATCATTTTATGCCTGAAGAGGGTATTGGCTATTACCAACCCTCCCAGCACAGATGTCCACTAACGCACTCCCATTCTCATCTATCTCAGCAGGCACACCCCACTCACCAACTATTCCATCCACCTTCACATTACCAACTTTACCATTCATATCACCGATCAAAAACACTCTCTCATTCCTTCCAAACTTTTCCATGCACACTTCCACATTTGTCCAGAACTCTTCTCTCACTCTTCTAGCACGATCTTGCGTTGGCGCATACACACACACAATCGCCCACATTTGTATTCCAACTTTCAACTTTACCCACACAATCCTTGACCCAACTGATCCATACTGTCTTATGCTCTTCTTCCATCTTTTACTCACAACTATACACACTCCTTCCTTTGCCCTCTCATTCTCATCTACTCCTGCACATATACCCCATCCATACTCCCATTCTCTCACACTTTCTCCTCTCCATTTTGTTTCCGTTATTCCACATACATCCACTTTCGCATCCTCAAGCACCTGGACAATCTCTCTCTCTTTCACCTCATCATTCGCTCCTCTTACATTCCATGTACACATTACCAAGTCCTTTGTCCGGTCCTGGGTCGTCAACGTTTGGTCAGTCCTTGTCCGAGGCTTCTTGTTTGTTTTTTTAGTTAGTTGTTTTCCGGGGAGGGCACTAACCCTCCGCCAACCCTTTTAGTCGCCTTTTACGACAAGCAGGGATACTGGGGGAGTATTCTTGAAAACCCCCCTACCCCCATGGGGTAATTGATGTATATGTACAGTTAATCCTTATTTAACCCGTTAACTGCGCATGGCGGTTTTTTGGAGGTGTCCGTGGTGTGCAGACATAGGGATAAAAATGAAATTTTCCAAAGGCCAAATTTTGTCTTAGGAATTGAGAGAACACATGCCAAAGTATATAGTAACGAAATATTAGCTCAATATTTACCTTGGTAAAGCCATGGATGAACATCGAAGTGTCTGATTCCCTATTGGAATGTATGGTTTTCGTTTTCTTTTTTTTCGGTTTTGGTTTTGAAGGCTCAAACATGCTTGCATGGGTCGGCCTTGGTCACCATGGCACTATATTCGAAATTCACCTGCGCAGCCAGGGCTGTATTGAGCACTCGCAAACGGAACAGCCCAGCCTGTATAGAGCAGTTAACGGGTTATAGGCATCGTATTTGACGTTTGTTTTTGCAGCTTTCCAGATCACCACTAAGACTTTTTTTTCCTTTCTGCTACCAGGCGGCTTTGCTCACCTTAGTAAGGGCCTGTTTTTAATGTGTCCGACTCTGAGCATAGTCTTGATAGTTTGTTCCCTAAGGCCCACAAGTGCCCCCACATCTTCACATACCACCACTTCGCATTTCACCTCATACCGAATCCATACTATGGCTGTCTCATTCAGGACTGATGAAACGGTAATAGCAGGGTTGTTGTTATGCCATGTCGCTGGATCTTGTGGAAGATCAGTAATGTGTTTTAACGAAATTCGAATAATCAAACCTTTTTCTGCACCAGCCTGAGATCCAACTCACATAGCTTCACACAACAGTTCACCCCTCTCACCAATTGACTACCACCTTCCTTTTGTCGTGAAGGTGATAAATAAAGCTACATCTAAGAGACAATTTTTCAATAAAATGAAACTTTTGCTAAGTTGAAACAAAATTGACTGGTGGTTGAAATGATAAAAGAGAAAGGGCTGAATCTGCAATAAATTGATGGGAAATTGTTAATCAAAAACAAGCCTCATTCACTTCAACCCGGTAATGCCTTTTTCTCGCCAGACACCAGATAACTATTCAGTTTAGGAGAGACTTTTTGAACTGAAAGTGTTAGATCACAACCTCCATTAAACTCTTCATTACAGGATGCATTTCATACATTGAAGAAAATAATCTGGAAGTTTTAAAAAGTACGCCATTGAAGTGAATGGTTTAACTTGGCCAGCTTCCCTAACCCATTGATTGCGAGAGGCTCTTCCTGAGATGAATAAACTTGTATGGCAAATGCAGAAATGTTAAGTTTCGTTTTTCTATACAGATAGTACACTTCATTCCCACAACAAGACACTTCCTTGGATATTTTCTTCATCTTGCATACCTACATCATATACTCCATTGGTATTACGTTATTTGGTATTTTATCTCCTACGAGTAACTCATTTTATTTCCATTAGACACATTTTCATATTCTGACAGCCTCTTGTTGCATATGCTGGTTACTGCTAAATAATATATTTCAATGGGGTGGTGCTGAGGCCTTGGGTTTATGAGGTTAGCAATCAAAATCATGCATTGTCAACTTCTACTACGAGATAGTATTGTGTTATATGATATTGTCTCTCAACGAATTAGTTCTACAACTAGACACATTTCCTTAACACAAAAATGTTATTTTTTCATATATACCAAGAGTCTATGGCAGCGGGCATAAAAACTGATTCATTTCATTATGATTTAGTGAACAACGGGAGTGAGAACAATGACTTTCGAAACTCAGTACTGAGATTGTCGGAGCTGGATAAGATTTTTTCACAATTCTGTAAGAGGTACAAAATTGTTCGATCATGACCTGGACCAAAAGTATCGTCTGCAACTGTGTACATTAAACTCGATTTGTTATTAACCACAAACAGTGCGATATAACGTCTTTTGCGTCAATATTCCTGCCGCTAATACAAAATTTTATTTAATTAAGAAGAGCCTATTGGTGGCTCTGTTTGCACTATTTCATGGATCATGCTACCGCGTAATTCGTCCTGATAATATTGTTATTTAATTGTGTCTTTCTTCAGAAATTGTCGTTCATGTCAGACTGCTGGATGCAGTTAATTTTCCCCTGGTTTCTGGTTACAGAGCTTATCATACTCAGTGGGAAGATTAAAACAGCATAGTTTGCTTGTCTTCCATCAAGATCTAGCACAGTCAGCAGGCATAATTCCTAGTTTTCTCCTTTTCTACGAATAACACGTTATATTGTCGCTATAACACTGTATTTAAGTATTTCTTCATAATATTTACCTACAGCATCTACTCAACAGTGTTGTGTTATTGTAACATAAAATTTTGAATGCAGCATTTAAAGGTTATTGATATACTCAGAATAGCTGACTTCTTGCAATAATAATGAGAATGCAGAATGAAAAAGTACTCATAAATACTTCATGTATCCGACTCTGAACACAGACTTTACAGTCCGATCCCTGAGGCTCAGCAGTCATACTGCTTGACATGTCAATTGAATAAATTTTGGGAGAGTTTTTGGAACCGAAAACGTTACACAGAGCTTTTATAACCACTTCAGTACGAGGATGATGGTGGAAAGGAACGCCTTCACGCGGTGGCGCTAGTATAACCAGACAGCACTGGTTACACAAACGTCCCTCAATTCCTTCCTGTCCCTAGAAAGTGGGTGGTGGACGGCAGGAGAATCCCACCTTTTCCTTCCACTGTGTTCGTGTTCAGATGATCCTGCAGCCACAAAAACAGTAACAAAAAACTTTGTTTGGTCTTTCCAAAGTCTGGATTAGTAACAATACACTTAAGGCCATTTTAACACAGCCCTTGCAGAACCTCTACTTACGTTCCAGCCACCATAGACACCATACATAATCTTCTCATTGTATATATTTGTCTTGTTATCTATATGTTACCGTTCCCTTTGCCAATAGATCTATCCATAATATTTTGACAGGATCCATTCAAACCCCTGAAGTGATGACAGTACTTACTACTAATAATTTTCACTGGAGGAAGCAGTAATCTTCGCTACAGAATCTGACAAAAAAGTGAGCCATGGCATTACATTTGGTCAGCTTCATTGGATATGTCGCTTTTAATATACAATCGCATCTTTCATGTACCCAGCCGCTGGACACACATCTGCAAATGTCCGAGCAATGCACTGTACAGCGAACTGCCAACGACTGCGCGGCTAAAACTGTTTTGAAATCTGTTTAACGAGGGAGGAAGTAAATACTCATTAAATAATAAAAAAGTGTTGCATATGAATGAACTATGAGACATTATACTATGATAGGGCGGCGAAGACAAATAAGCCAATAACTTTGCAATATTTTTCATCCAGAGCAATTCCCGGAAATTTCATTTCAGTTTATACATTGAACCATGAGAGTGAAATTATTGGTAAAGAGGTGGGACGAGGGTAAAGGACGATACAGGGTTAAGTAATTGGATTTAAAGATGGAAATGGGAAGCATAGAGATGAAAATATCGCGCTGGAGTATATGGGGACGGCGGTGATTTCGACAGGTGTTGTACGAGGGACAGAAGAAAAAAAATCAGTAAAGTATCAGGAAGGGAAATGAAAAGCAGAGATGACTTATATATAAGAAAGTAACTGATAAGAGAATTTAAGGGTGGGCATGGAATTTAAGTCATTTCATACAGACAATGCAAGAAAAGAGGGATGTCAATGAGGCTCACGGATTAAGGGATGATGGAAGGTAGGTTTGGAGACGGAAAATGAACAGCAGAAAAGGTTCCTGTACTTAGAAAAAGTATTCAAGAGGGGACAGTAAAGTACTGAACAGGATTCTGAAAGTAAGTGAGTGCGGAGGATGTGAAGAAAAATATTCGGAGGGATATAGAGATGAAAAAGACAGTAGAAAATACTGCATGCATTTTGGTAAAGTAAGAACGAGAATCTAAAGGTAGAGAAGAATTCTAAGAGCTAATTCCTAGACAAATGTGAGACCAAAGAAAAGCAGTTTTGAGGAATACAGAACGGAGGTCAGAGACGATTTTTATGAGGAATCATAAACTAGGAAGTATTAAAGGACGGGTAAGAAAGTATGGAAACTGAAAGGAAAGGGGAAAATATGTATGGCTTATTGAAGGCGTGGAGAAGCAACGGGCGTGTATATGGAGGAAAAGAAAAAAAGAAATTAAAAGGCTGATATGAATACATGAAAAAAAAAAAAAAAAACTGACTGTTACTGTTCGTCCACACGATAAGAGGGCAGCAATGGCGTTGAAGCATAGTACTAGGGAATATATGACACTGAGTGTGTGGACACAATGAACTGAAGCGCCATCCCTGTTGGTAAGTAGCTGTTTATGACGTAAATCGTCATCATGCTTCGAAACCGATAAGCAGGCTACCATGCGCGAACACTACAGGTGTCACTGACTGTATGGACGAATATTAAGACGATCCCGTGAGAGCAAGAAGAATGTAGAGAAGAAATAAATAAAGATAATGAGTGGGGTTTAGGCACGGCAAAGGGAAAGTAGACGGCTCAAATGAGGAAGATAAGGAAGAGGGATGCGAGTTTTTGCTGTTAGAGATATTTCTACTGCGTGAGTGACGCAGGTTGCAAGGGGGAACTGGTGGGATCTAAGGGTGATAAAAAGAATGCAAAGAGGGTGCATACAGGGAACAATGAAGATGGGTCACTCATGGACCGCTAAGGTCTCTTAAAGTTCATACATATGGAGGAGAATGAAAGGAGTATGCAGGAAAAGAATAATGAGGTTTAGGGACGATAAAGGGAAAGCAAAGGAGCTCTTGTAGGGACACATAACCAAAGCTAAGTAGGTAGGGACAGATATGGACTAGAAATATTTTATGAGAGACACTTTGAACTGGCGGAGTTAGATATAACCTTAATTATCACTTCACTACTAGAGGTAACTATTAAACTGAATAAACTTCTGTCAGCAGCAAGCACAAACTGATAAAAAGACGTCATCTCACTGAATGGGTTAGTGGGTAAAGGCATGGGAAGTAAAATCATGAATGGTAGTGTGAGAGCAGAGGGGATTCAAGAAAGGAAGAAAATCAATAACGAGAATATATGTAGCAGAAACGTGAAACAGACAGGATGTATACTAAGAAATATGATCAAGAGAAACCATATCAGGATGGCTATAATTTCTAGAAATTCATTTTTCAACGGTATGAGAGACAGGAGGGTGCAAGGAAGGAAGGAAGTCGCTGGAGAATAAGATGGGAAAGGTAAAGCAGAGAGGATGGCTAGTACATTGGGAAATTATTCAAGGGAGACTAATCATCGATAGGTAAGGATCCTGAAAATAAAATAGTTTGAAAACAAAGATTTTGCAGGGAAGGAAGGATATGGCTAACGTTTAGGGGAGAGTAAAGGGAGACAAAGAGAATGCACATAGGGAATAACTACGAGTAATTGGTAACATAAAGATTATAAAAGGTAATTCTTAGGCTACAGGGTAAAAGTGTAGATTATACAAGAAATCATGTCATCCGAAAAGAGAGTTTATGGAGAAGCAAGGGAAGGCAGAAAGGGGTGCAATCGACCCCCGGTGTCTCAGCTGTAGCTCCAACAAAAGTTTATCACATGAATATGGTGCTAGTCACGAAAAAGTGCCATGGAAATGACGTAGAGCGGTAGTGTTGCGTTTCTCTGTCTCCGAGCTACGGGAAATAATCTACAAAAGGACGAAAATGTCCAAGTTAAGATGGATTAATTGCAGGAAAGTAACTTTATGTACAATGGCGTCTTCCTTATTATATTCTTGTTACCAGTAAACGAGTTTATTTAGATCTTAGATCTTAAGCAGATATCAGGAAGTGAAGGAGTTTTAATATATTTAACAAAAGTTTTTATTTTCATTAGACAGAGAATATTATGTAGGATTGTTGACCTTCAGGACGAGGATATTATTTTTGCCGCACCCACTGGGTCGACCATATCTAGTGTGTGTTCCTTACTGTGTCACTCATTCATTCACTGAGTCACTGTAGTTTACTGACTGATGTTATCTGGCCAGTTCCAACTGTAGAGTTTTATTATCAGTACACATGAGTGGTATTAAGAAGGATTGGATGTGTCTGGCTGGTGTTTATCTGGGTTGTGTCTGATCAGCTAGTCAGGTCAGGTGCGGGTAAGGGGATGGGTCTGTTATGATGTGGCAGGGGTAAACCAGTTCTGCTGTCGGGCCCTGCTGCGGATGTCACTGATTGCATTGCCCAGTTGACCCTTGTGCGGTGTGGTGCGGTGAGGATCTGTCCGTTCTCCCCTTTGGGGCTAAGATGCGAATGAATGTGTTTGAATGGATGAGTAAATGGAGAGTGAGTCGTCCTGTCTCGGCTACCTCCCTTTCCTTGGGGGAAGCAGCCTAGGTATATAGATAGATAGATAGTGTCGGGGGATGCATCTTAAGACAAAGGACACCTTTTGATAGGTGTTGTGGACACGGCTGGGGTAGGTGTGGCTATCAGAGTTGTTGTTACTTCATTCTTGCTATTACCTGATTAGATTTTATGAAGTTTGTGGAGAGACTTTTCAAACTGAATGGGTCTGGTACAGCTTTCAATAATCTCTTTGCTATCAGCGACTACCCTAAGCTGTAATAACTTTGGTGTGTTAGCAGCAATAACATATTACATAAACATGTCCTTGTACTAAACAAATTACGTTAACTGATCTTGACTGCGTAACAGCAAAGCAAAGTAAAACCAGCTACAAAATACAAAAGTTCAGTTAAACGTCCTAGCCTCTTACCTGTGACAACACGGTTTTTATTTAATTCTTTTTTTGCTACACTTGCTATCTGAAACTGAATAAAGTCATCTGCAGGTTACAAAAATAAAACATAAACCACAACACCTCATGACTGGGGTAAAAAATTGCATTTATTAGAACTGCAGGCAACTAAGGAAGATACCACCAACTCTACGTTTATTCTCGTCAAAGCAATACATAGATCCAGGAAACTCTCGTCACTTCAGGGATCCAAACGTTAAAAAAAAAAAAAGAGGAGGAAGTCGTGATTCAAAACACACACACACACACACACACACACACACACACACACACACACACACACACACACACACACACACACACACACACAAGACCAGACGTGGTTGTTTGTGACCTCACTTCACGTTCAGTAATCATTTTATCCTGTGATATTTTTGTTGGACAAGTGGCCGTAGCCTTGCCATCCTAGGGTACCTCGTTGTACCTATTCCTTAGCGATATGTTTTACGTGTTATACTTTAACTCTCCCAGTACCAGTAGGGTGATTAATATTATCATTACTGGAACGCCAAAAAACACAGTAAGACTGTTCCTCCGTTACGATAATCACACATTATTTTAGGACCCTCCCTGCCCTTTTAACTTTCCGGAACTCAGCCAGCCAGCCAGCCAGTCAGTTAGTCAGACAGGTTACAGCATTCCAAAGTTGATAGCTGTATGTACTTAAAGAACACTTTAATTTGTTCGCTTGTTCACAGACTTGGATTTCCTGAATTGTTTTCATTCTCCTGTCAATTGCTAAGCAAATAATATGTATCTGAGCTGTTACATATATATATGCTAACCATGCTGCTGGCTTTCCATAATTCTACAACTCTCTCACGCATAAAGTGACACCGTTTCGCTTCATTTTCTCTTCCTCTTCAATCACCTTTTCAGATTTAAGTAATCGTCACCACCACTTTTTTTTTTTTTTAATTAATTAACCCCAAACAGAGTAGTAACACAACCCTCCTGAAACTGCCGTAGAAATGTTCCATCGTAACAAACCTCCTTTTAACACGTAATCCATTTGTTTCTCTCTCTCTCTCTCTCTCTCTCTCTCTCTCTCTCTCTCCCGTCTGTGTGTGTGCGTGTGTGTGTGTGTGTGTGTGTGTGTGTGTGTGTGTGTGTGTGTGTGTGTGTGTGTATGTGTTACATCTTTTTCTCTCATATCGCTATTGCTTAAGGTCATCTCTTTTGAACTATTTGTTGTCATTCCTTGGTACTTTCTACGGGCACGAAGCTCCCATCATGTTACACAGTGTCACCGCTGTTGTGTCCACCTCTCTAATGCAGGCGTCAACAGGCATTCTCAGACTCTCATGTGCACAGTTTTTAAGCTGGGAATTGTCTTGCTCAGATTCTCTCCCATTGCATATAACTCCACACTATTGTATTTTACATAAAGATCTAGACATCTGTAAATTGTAAATAAACAGACCATGATTTAGCTTTTATCTATTCAGCTTTCTTTGGAAAGGAAAAAGTTGTCCAGGCTTTCAACCATTGTTTCTTCTGTGTTTACATTAAAAAAAAAAAAAAAATACTTGCTTGATATTTTTCGACAGGAAACTGTGGGAGGTCTTCCCTTTACCTGAATTACATTGTTAGGTGGTAGCAAAAACGAAACTTAATGATCGTCGTATTAAAAGGATTACCAATAAAAAATGCAATGCACAGAATATTTTTAGGGTAGAATAATTCACAAAAAGCCTAAGATAATTTCACATACGGTATCTTGCGATGAATCCTGGCACTGAACAGTCTTATACATATAAAAATATCTATACATATTTTTATGCTCCTCGTAATCCATGCAGTACGATCGGCCTTCTCTCGTAAAGTTCAATAAGCTCGGTGGAAACAAGAATGCAGCTTAATACTCATGCTTTTTATGAGGGAGAGAGAGAGAGAGAGAGAGAGAGAGAGAGAGAGAGAGAGAGAGAGAGAGAGAGAGAGAGAAGGGGGGACACGGATGAGGATGGCGACAGACAGAAAGACAAAAAGTTGAACGCGGGGGGACGAAAATGAGAGTTGCCTATGCCAGAAAAAAAAAAAAAATTAACGCTGATTTACCGTAATTGCAACGATAACGTAATATAATACACTAGAAACGTATGAAATAGTTCTTTGTAGATAACATTGCATGCTGGAAACCCAGAATCATTATAAGAAAAAGCTTTCACCTCTGGAGAGAGAGAGAGAGAGAGGGGGGGGGAAGGGGAGTGATGATGGTAAAGGTGAGAGGTAAGTAACAGATATAAGAGAGGGGAAAGGAGGACATAACTGGACGCCATGCCTCTAACACACGACTGGCCAACAGTTTATTTACACTGTGTCGGCCGGACTGTGTATCTCACCTCATTTCCTTGTTCGCTAAGCTTGCTGGGCCTTACAATTGTTTCTCTTGTTTTATTTTCCTTTTTTGCAGTTGTAAGGTATACCTGTCTTCAAACTTACTTTCTACGCCTTTCATCATCTCTCCATAAATCTAAAGAATTTCTTGGCTCACGGATCTCTCAGCCTCTGATTGATTTAATTGGTTCCAACTTCTTCACATTATTTTTTTCTTGGCCCTTTTCTATTACTTAAAGTACTTTCTGTGACTCTGCTGAATATGGTTGCCTCTCTCTCTCTCTCTCTCTCTCTCTCTCTCTCTCTCTCTCTCTCTCTCTCTCTCTACCAACTCATAAGTCATTGGTTTCTAAATCATCTCTCTGTGGTAAATTCACGTCTTTGACTGTAACTGTACTTTTTCTATGGTTCTATGGCATTCTTTATTGCTCTAAGGTCCTGATGTCTCATAATGAATTCTTTGTGACTGTAAATAGTGTCTCTGGGGTTCTATTGACTTCTCCTGGGGAAAAGTTACCTCTCTAAGATAAATATACTCCTCCCTGTGTAAAAGTTTTTCGTTGAATATAGTATTGCCTCTAAAAGAGATTTCTGCCTCCATATAATGTATTTGTGTCTGTAAATGGCTTCTCTTTTATTCTGATTATAAATATATGTATCTAAACATTTCTCTGTCTTTAAGTCATTAATATACATTTCTACGGCACTGCGTGATATTTCTGGGTTAAAATGATATCTGTACACAATAACTCTACATTCTTGTTGTTCTTCCTCGGCAATGATACTTGAAATATATTTTCTGCTTCTATACGTAATATTGATGTCTTTTTATTCACTTATTAGGTGTTAGGGAAGGATACCTTCATGTGGTAGCACTGATATAACCGAACGGTTCCACTGCATGGTTATACAAACGTCCCTGAACTGCCTCCCTATCGTAAGAAGGATGCTGGATTGCAGGAAAGGGACATCTTTAGCTTGCAGTTCACAGGGTTCACGTCGAGATGAACCTGGGCTACAACAACAACAATTAGATCTCTATGACTACCAAATAAACCACTGCCACTAATATACAGGGTGTTTCGGGAATTAAGGTGAAAACTTTTGCAAATGATAGATGAGGGAATTCTAAGCAAAAAAATTTTATATGAACATGTGTCCAAATCTCAACCGTTACGGAGCAACAATAACTGATGATCTTGTGGACGAAAATGGTCTCCATAATTCACCCATAAGGTCATCAGTTATTGTAGCTCCGTAACGGTTGAAATTTGGACAGATGTTCATATAGC
>NC_136987.1:21710151-21750151 GCF_032717465.1 Coenobita brevimanus | reverse complement strand
TACTAAAACATTGTACCCTAACATCAACTCTCCCGCGGGTATATATTAAAAAAGGCAAGATTTATAACTGATATGTCTGGTGAGATAAACGCATCATGATGGTAAAATTTTGAGGGCTACAAATATGGTACGGAATTTGGACGGACGCAAACCAAATACCAACATGGAAGTACAACAGTAGTATTATCACTCAAGTTTCCTAATGCAAGTTTATGAGTATTAAAGAAATCATTACGTTTATATTCTCATCAAAATTTACGTTATTCTTAACTGAGCCTGAAAATCATGATGAGTCTGTTGAATTATAGATTTATTTATTCTTTTAAAAGTAGGGTTGCCATATCTAAACAGTCAAAATACAGGACGCCTCCGCTGAAACCCATTCCCCCCCCCCCCCGCCGCCAACACACTCTTTGGGCCTTTGGCATTACAAACTTGATAACTTAATGGCTGAATTGGAAAACATCAGTTGGGATATTGTAGGTTTGAGTGAGACCCACAGAAAAGAAGAAAAAGTTATTCAGCTCAATGACAGAGGCCACCTATTTTACTACAGAGGAAGGGAAAATGAAAGAGTTCGTGGTGTAGGATTTCTAATTAACAGAAATCTTGCAGACAACATTGTTAAATTCAACAGTGTATCTGACAGAGCAGCAGTGGCTGTAATCAGACTGTGCAAAAAATATACCCTGAAAGTAATACAAGAATATGCACCAACTTCTCAGAGCTCAGATGAAGAAACTGAAACATTCTATGATAACGTCTCCCAGATTATGGAAGAAGAAAAGACCACCTATACTATACTCATGGGAGACTTCAATTATTCCCTTGTACAAAGGAAAAGGGGAAAAAGAAGTGTGTGGTAATCACAGGGGCATTTGTCTTCTTAGTATAATAGGAAAAGTGTATGGTAGGATACTTATTGACAGAGTTAGAGAAAGAACAGAGAAATTAGTTGGAGAAGAACAGGGAGGCTTTAGGAAGGGAAGAGGTTGTGTAGATCAGATATTCATTCTCAGATCTTTAGTGGAAAAGTTTCTAGAGAAGGGAAAGAAGTTGTATGCAGCTTTCATGGATTTGGAGAAAGCATATGACAGGGTGGATAGACTAGGATTGTGGAAAGTGTTAAGAATATATGGAGTAGATGGGAAGTTGTTGAATGCTGTGAAGAGTATGTACGATGGTGCGAAGGCTGCAGTGCGTGTGGATGGTGAACTAAGTGAATTTTTCTCTTTGAAAGTTGGGTTGAAACAGGGATGTGTCATGTCTCCATGGTTGTTCAATCTGTACATGGATGGGGTAATAAAAGAGGTACAAGGTAGGGTAGTGGATGTTGGAGTGGCCCTGGTGAGAGAGGATAGTGTTTGGAAACTCCCTGTACTGTTGTTTGCAGATGATACTGTGTTGTTGAGTGAAGACGAAGGGGAGCTGCAAGGCTTGGTGGATGAGTTTGAGAGAGTGTGTAAGAAACAGAATCTAAAGGTGAATGTAGGGAAGAGTAAAGTGATGGTCTTTGAGAGAGGTGAAGTCAGTGAATGTACAGCGAGGTTGGATGGTGAGGAATTGGAAAATGTGAGTACGTTTAAGTACTTGGGTAGTGTGATGAGTAAGGATGGAGGTTTGGAGGGTGAAGTGCTTGAAAGGGTACAGCAGGGAAGAAAGATTGCTGGTTCTTTGAAAGCGGTGATAAGAAACAGGGAAGTGAGCATGGAACCGAAAAAGTTACTACATGACAGTATTGTGATACCAACTCTAACGTACGGAAGTGAAGCTTGGACGTTGTTGGAAGGACACAAGTCAAGAGTGAGAGCCGTGGAAATGAGTTATTTAAGAGAAGCCTGTGGAGTCACATGGAGAGGCAGGCTGTCGAATGAGGATATAAAGGAGCGTTGTGGTGTTGATGTGGATGTGATAGGAAGCGTTATGAGGAACACACTGAGGTGGTTTGGCCATGTGGAGAGGATGAAGGGTGAAAGACTGACGAAGAGAGTGTATGTGAGTGAGGTGGAGGGGGAAAGAGGGAGGGGGAGGCCGAGGATGAGATGGAGAGATGGGGTGGAGAGGTATATGAGAGAGGGGGGTGTGAGTTGGGAGCAGGGGAGTGAAATGGCCGGGGACAGGGCGACTTGGAGGCGATTTGTTTGTGGCCACCCCAAACGGGATTGAGGCGTCTGGCAATAGATAGATAGATAGATGTATGGGAAAATTTGGAGTGGGAGAAAGGAACCAAAGAGGAGAAATGCTGGTAAACTTTGCAGAAATTTTAAACATGAGAATAATGAACACATTCATTCACAAAAGAACAGGGAGAAAGTGGACCTGGAGAAGCTCAAATTGAGAAACAAAGAATGAAATCGACTTCTTTACAGCAAAAAAGAATAACACGATCACAAATGTCACAGTTATCAACAAAGAAAATATTGGAAGTGACAATAGAATGGTGGGTTGCACAGCAAGATTCAATTTCACAAGTGAAAGAAAGAAGATTATTAAAGATAAAAAGATATGCCCAATAAAAGTCAACGAAAACAAAGCAGCCTTTCAGTTGGAAATAAGGAACAGATTTCAGGCTCTCAGTAATGCTGAATGTGACATTGATGAGCTGAATGACAAATTAACAAGAGTGCTTAAAGAATCAGCGGAGGTAGTAGGAAAACCTAATACAACCAAAGCCAAGAAGTATTCAGAAAAGACACTTGAGCTTATGAAAAAAAGAAAGGAAATTAAAGTAAAAACAAAGAAAGATGAAATAGAACGAGAGGAATTAAATAAGCTTATCAACAAAAAAAAGAAAAGAAAAAAAGAAAGAGAAACATGGATCAAATAAAAGAAACCATCAAAAAAGGAAAAAGTCTGAAACAGGTTCAAAGTAAAATGGCGCTCGGAAAGCAACAAATTACATCACTTAAAGACAAAAACGGTGAAGCCATTAAATTTAGAAGTGAACGTTCAACTGTAGATATTATTTGCCTTCTTACCCATCAGATTAACAAAACAATAGACCAACACGGTGAAACACACACAGTAGCACTTGATATTTCAAAAGCATTTGACAGAGTATGGCACCAGGCCTTATTGTCTAAGATGTCACACTATGGCCTTGCATCACTGGTTCCTCTAATTTCTTCTTACCTTCATAATACAAATATACGGGTCATGGTAGATGGAATTTATTCTCAGTTTCATTCCATTAATGCTGGCTTACCTCAGGGATCAGTTCTGGTGCCAACCCTCTTTCTCATTCATATAAATGACCCCCTATCTGCCACGCAGCACAACCCAATACACTCTTATGCTGATGACTCGACCCTTCATAGTTCTTTCACATTTAGTACCTCCTTTACACAATTTGATATTATAAATTCCCAAATGAACACAGCAATTTCTCTGAACCTGGACCTTTCTGAAATTAATCAATGGGGACAAGAAAATCTGGTCTCATTTAATGCTCAGAAAACTAAATACATTAATTTCTCCAATAGAAAGAATCCCTCAGACTCTCACATAAATTTAAATGATGTCAATATTCTCATATCCACTACAATTGATATCCTAGGTGTTACTCTAAACCCCAACCTAAGCTGGACAGCATATGTTAGGGCCCTTGCTAAAAATGCTTCTAAAAAACTGGGACTTATGAACAGAGTTCGTGAGTTCTTCACTGACGAGCAGATGGCCATAATATACAAAAGTCATGTGCGTCCTCAGATCGAATACTGTTCACCACTGTGGAGTGGATGTGGAGTGGTTGCATTGAGGCAGTTGGACAAAATTCAAAATAAAGCCATTAGATTAATCAATAACTCTGCCATAACGCAGGACCTTCCTCCGTTATCAGTATGTAGAGATGTTGCTTCTTTAGCACTATTTTATCAATATTTTTTCCGTAAGTGCTCTAACGAACTGGCTTCAATTGTGCCTCCCCTTCACATTCTCTCCCGAAATACTCGGGCAGGTGGGAGCACCCATGATTTCACACTCTCTCCCCCACAATGCAGAACCTCTGCTTATCAAAATTCATTTATCCCCAGAACTACTACTCTCTGGAATTCACTTTCTGGGAGTTGCTTCGCACATACATTTAATCCTCTCGATTTTAAATCCAGTTGTTATAAGTACTTTATGAATGGAGGATGCCTTTAGGCACATTGACTTATTTTTTTTCCTTTGTTTTTCCTTCCTCTATTCTGTATTTTAAAAAAAATGCAGAGATAAGATGTTGAAGAGAGTTGAAGAATTTTACAAAGAACTGTATGCATCAAAGACAGTGGTACCAATAGCTAACTTTTCAGTTGACACAAGTGAAATACCTGAGGTAACACCAGACGAAGTAAATATTTCTCTTAAAAATATGAAAAGAGGGAAGGCTCCGGGAGAAGATGGAATAGTAGCAGATTTACTGTTGGATGCAGGAGCAGAAGTACAAGATAGGCTTCCTCACTTATTTACCCAAAGTATAAAACAGAAGAAAATTCCCAAAACATGGTGTAATGCAATAGTTATTCTACTTTATAAAAAAGGTGACTCAAAAGACCTTAGTAACTATCGACCCATTAGCTTGCTATCAGTCATTTACAAACTCTTCACTAAAGTCCTTACAGACAGAATAGCTACAAATCTAGAGGAAAACTAACCTCGTGAACAAGCAGGATTCCGAAGAGGGTACTCGACTACTGATCATCTGCACACAATGAATCAGCTAATTGAGAAAACTACAGAATATAATACACCACTGTGCTTAGGTTTTGTTGATTACAAAAAGGCATTCGACTCAGTGGAGCACATAGCAATAATAAATTCATTACGAGAACAAGGAGTGAATGAGAACATTGTAAAACTGCCCGAAAACATACATAAAGAGGAAACTGCTACAGTTATAATTCATGAGGACTCAGAGAAAATTAAGATTGAGAAGGGCGTGCGTCATTTGAGATACAATTTCACCAAAGTTATTTACAGCATGCCTAGAAAGTATTTTCAGAAAGCTAGACTGGGAAAACAAAGGAGTGAACATTGATGGAGAAAAGCTAAACCTTTTAAGATTTGCAGATGACATTGTCCTAATCTCAGAAACAGCAGAGACATTGCAAGAAATGTTAAATGACCTAAACAGATAAAGTCTCAAAGCAGGGCTAAAGATGTAACGGAGTAAAACTAATGTCTAATCCTCCAAACACCAAAGTGTCATCAGAATAAGTGGAGAAATTCTTGAAGAAGTCGAGGGGTACAATTACCTGGGACAAATACTAAAATTAACGAAAGATAATGATAGCGAAATAAAATGACGCATTACAATTGGATGGAAAGCTGTCGGTAAACATAGGGACGTTATGAAAAGTAGCTTGCCAGTTTGTATGAAACGAAAAGTATATAATGAATGTACAATACCAGCTATGATGTATGCTTGTGAGATTTGGAAACTGACAAAATCGATGGAAAATAAATTAATTCGTTCTCAGAGAGCAATGGAAAGGTCAGTGTTGGGAATATCTTTAAAAGACAGGAAACGATCAACTTGGGTGAGAGAGCAAACTAAAGTCAAAGATATTATGGAAGTTATAAAAGAACAGAAATGGAGGTGGGCAGGCCATTTAGCAAGAATAAGGGATAACCGATGGAGCAAGAGGTTGACTGAGTGGACACCAAGAGATTGTAAACGTAGCAGAAAAAGGCCAGACAAGAGGTGGAGGGATGAGATAGGGAATTTGCAGGGAAAACGTAGCAAAGATTGGCTCAGTCAAGGAATTCGTGGAGTAGGTAGGGGGAGCCCTTTGTTCAGCAGTGGACTTGTAATGGCTGATGATATATATATATATATATATATATATATATATATATATATATATATATATATATATATATATATATATATATCATCAGCAGCAGCAGCCATTTGAGTATCCACTGCAGGACCGGCCTATCCCGACCGAAGTCGGGACGATACAGCCAATGTATCTCTACCAAGTGGCTTAGGCTGTCTGGTAGAGATTGTATGTAGGGAGAGAAGTGCTTGTAAGTGTAATTGTACTGTTGGAGTGGCTTTGAATGTGTGTGTAGTCTGTGAACCAAGTGTAATCGGCCCGCACAAGCCGACTGGGTGCAAGCATACTTTATAGTAAGCGATACTGGTTCAACCACAGCACCCCTTGTGTCCGCCAATGCAGTACGTGGCCGGGTAAGCACTCCCAAAGTTTATGACCCTGGCGGGGTGCGAACCCTGGCTCACCCGTGTACGAATATATGTATATACCAATACTGCTGTACTGTACCACGATCTTTAATCTGTTTACAATATAATGGACAACAGGCAAAGTATAGAATTGGCTGTTTATGACTGGAGAATGCTAAAACGCCTTAGATACAGGATAAGATCATAAGAATAACAAATGGTACAGTGTTACATAATTGTGTGCAGTTACCATTCATTTTATGGTTATAACAGCACTATAAGGGGAAAAAGCTCGTGGCTGAACAAGAGGAATGGCAGGATATTTTAGTTAGCTGCTAGTGTTAAACCAATTAAGTTGGCAACACTTAACAGCTGACGAAAACAAACGTCTGTCCTCCTGTCTGTCTGTCTGTTTGTCTGTCTGTCTGTCTCTCGTCATTACAAAGTTTAATGGTACATTAAATTTTTCGAGAAAAAGTGATGGAAGCTGAAATTCCGGACTTTTCGATAATTTTTAAAATTCCTCCCAGACGAAGATTTTGACACCTAAATGCTGGACATGTCCGGGAAAGTTCGGAAGTATGGCAACCCTATTTATAATGGAACTGGCTCCCTCTCACAATATAAGTACAGTACATGGTAGCTTTAAATTCTATGAGCCTTTGCTCTGAAGTACGAACGAGTCACCATTGTTACTATCGTCGCTTTGCTTTCACCAAAAAGCACTTGGATATGCCCACAACTTGAGCATTATATCGTGGGTGCATGAGATTCCACGACCTTAGTTACGAACTTATGGCGCACGAGTGAGTCCCCTTGGTTATCACTCAAAATTAACTCTCCAGTCTGACTACACTAAGCTATCATTTAGCTGCGGTGGTTTACGAATAATCATCAGATTAGAATACAAGCACTATATTCGCTTGTCAATATCTATCTGAACCGCAATCATGGAATAATCTTCATATGGTTCCCGAGCAACTATGCACCCAGTAAACTCTCGTTGGTTAGCGAAATATACTTGTGTCACATCGCGAAATAAAACGTTTGGGCTACTTTTCAAGTATACGCCGCAGTTTTCAATGGCAACCTGCCACAGTTTGGCATCACTGTCTGTTGGCAATGCTGGTCGACTCCGACCACAGAACCGAAGTGTGAAGTTACGTAACTATGGAAACTGCGTGCTGGTTCTAAACAGACAGCAGTTTATTCCACAGCATCAAAGCAAAGGGGTTAGTACACAGTAAAAATGGTTCACTGCTTGGTTCCAGATCGTAATCACCAGCAGTAGAGCCGATAAAACTCCTACTCCATATCAATACGATGCGGGTGTCATTTTAGAGGTGATTAGAAGGTAAACTGATCTGCTTGATAAAGCCAGAAGACAAAAAGAAATACGAAAACTTCTACAGTACAGATGAAGAAACATGGCTGAGTGAGCTTGAAGCAGGTCCTAGTAATGTTCAACCTGTCAACCGTGCTTTAGTCTGAAATTATTCTTATGGTAGATTTTAAGTAATGCTAAGAGAGAACTTGGGTCTTACAAAACAGAAATGGTATACCAAAAATGTTATTAAATCAAGAATGCAGGATGCACAGCATAATGGGGACGACTTCTGTTTATAATACAGTTGTGATAAATGCACAGATTTTCTGGTCACGGCATGGAAAACATAGAAAACGGACAATCTGTGCTTGAAAGAATAAGATATTGAAATTCATTAAATGTCAGCATGTCTCAGGAAGTTTTTTTTTTTTTTTTTTTAGTATTGTAGAACTGTGCAAAAATGTTATCCCTTTAAAATACTGTACTAATGATAGCTTTGAACTGATTAAAGCAATTATTCATCATAATAAGCCAACACTCAACCTAGCTTAACCACACTAAATCACCCCAGCTGAGTAATCCAGACTACCACTGGACATTACCTAACCAAATCATATTTCAGCCTTGGACTAACACAGACTGCGAACAAAACACTGACTGTAGCTCTGCATGTGAACAAAACCCATTTGAACTTACCTATACGGTCTGAAGCAATGGGAAATGAACCTTAAATTGACCACTCTGTGTGTGTGTGTGTGTGTGTGTGTGTGTGTGTGTGTGTGTGTGTGTGTGTGTGTGTGTGTGACCCAGTGAACATACTGTTCTGTGGGAAAAAAAGATCAACAAAGAGGTTGAAAAGATTATTGGAAATATAATGTCTGCTGGATTTATAGTTATTGAAAAACTTTTTTTTTTTTTTTTTAATTGATCTTGTACTGAATTCTAGTGTTCTGTCTTTGTGACACAGAACCAAAGTGTAGTATTTCGTATCTGATGATACAGTACAGTATACTGACCGACATGAGCTTTGCAAGCCAGGAAAAAAAAATGCATAAAGAACATTAGGCATATTTCTGCCAGCAGTGATATGCTGAAAAATTATTCTAGAATAAGGAAAAGGTATTAAGAAAAGTTTGCAGCCAATCCTAACAAAGCCGAGACACCCTAGTTTTGTAGACTTTCTTTGATGGTATCATTAACTGCCTAATATTATACCACCGGAGTATGAGAAGCTTTATAATTATAAGATCGCATTTATAGTGGTTTTCGCATTTGTGTTGATTTCCGTCCTCAGAGAGTCTGAGAGGAAAGAAACAAGAGACGGTGTGGTAAAAGCCGCTGTGTTTGTTCTAGAACCAAAAGATTGTTGCCATGGTAACGTGACGTCATCACCGGCACTTGTGGACACTGGATGGCGAGAACTGTCAAAAGTGTTTACGTTTTTCCTCTACCACTGTGTCACTGGCGTAGTTACCCCAGTAGCGAATGGGTGATATAGAGGATAAGGTGATAATGAAAGGGGAGAGAAGCGAGCCATTAATAACACAAAATCTTTTTCTTATCAGTTTTGCTCCCTGTAAGGGTAACCCTAATCCCCATGTTTATTTACGCAAGTGGTCACTTTTGCCTTCTCAACTGATAAGACCCCAGATGTTTTTCTCACAAATTATGCAAAAAGTTCCTCCTGTCCTTGAACTGTGGGTGTGACATAATGTTGGAGGAGCAAAGTAGGGATCGTCACGTTCTTGATGGCAAGCAATTGGTTCTGTGTGAAGTGTATGAGGCCCTCATTGGTAGCAGATACCTCTATTGTTTCTGTATGGACAGAGATTATTTTTATGACAGCCTAGTGGTTAATTAGTTGAGAAAGGCGGAGTAAGCTCCTTTATAAGTTCCAGGAAAATGTGAAGAGACACATTTTGTCTCATTTTTGTTCACACATCCCTGTACACATTTGTCTTATTTTGTACACATATCCCTGTACACATTTTGTCATTTGTACACATTTTGTCCCATTCACTGTCACGTTACACTTTTGTCACATTCTGTTGCACTTTTCCCCAACACTACTCAATACGTGACTTTGATTACAAAACCCACTGTTTGTGTACAATTTCCCATTTTTGGTTCACTCCTCCATTTACACTAGTGTGTGATTTATATCTGGATTTAACTTTCGAAGTCTCCACATTTCCTCGAGCTTTGTGAGTACTTAGCTTCCACTGAGTGTATTCTGGTTAGGTAAGAAATAACTTGTTTTATATTTGTATCCTGAGGCCTATATGAATCCTCCCTTTTGTAAAACGAACCCTGGTTTCTTCTTTGGTTGTGTATGTTATAGTGTACAGTACAGTTAAGTTAGTTTTCTTGCAAACTTTATCTTATCCCTTTTGGTGCTTAATTAAGGGTTAAGAGTGCACCGTAATATACACCCCCATAAAAATTTGGCAACCCTGCCAGGATAGCTCTGTGACATAATATTGGCAACCTTGGCCACATACACAGTGTTTACTCTTACCTACTTAACTATAATCAGTAATCATGGCCCTAATGAGTGATAGTGATGTGAAAGCATTTTTGGATTCTAAGCCTTCCCCAACCAGAGTGAAAACACTCGCAAAATACGAGCTCATATTGCTTGCCCAGGCTTTACAGTTGAGATTTCCTGCCTCAGTCACTAAGACTAAGTTAATTGATTTAATATTGGACACCATGTTTGAGCAAAGTGAGTCCTCTATAGCTAGTTCTGAGCCATTTGATACCGCACAAGGTGTTGACCCTAAGCCTTTGGCATCGGAGATACCAGGCCATAGTGATTTTTCTGCTGGTGATACTGGTGACAAAGTGCAACTTGAGTTAGCCAGAATTAAGTTGAGGGAACTAGAGGTGCAAGCAAAAATGTGTGAACAAGAATGGAATGCCAAAATGAAGGAAATAGAATTACAGGGTCAAATGAGACAAAAGGAAATAGAATTACAGGCTCAAATGAGACAAAAGGAATTGGATCACGAATACAGACTGAAGCACCCTAGTTTACCTAGAGCTAATAGTTCATCTGCCAAGGAATCTTTTGATGTTGCTAGGAACATTAAGCTAGTACCTCCCTTTAATGTGCAAGATGTCACCAAGTATTTCCATATGTTTGAAAAGGTAGCTGGTCATCTCTCATGGCCAAAGGACTCTTGGACAGTACTGCTGCAGAGTGTTTTGAAAGGAAAGGCTCAAGAGGCTTATATTTCTCTAGCTGTTGATCAAAGTGCTAACTATGATTGTTTAAAAGATGCCATTCTCAAAGCATATGAACTCGTGCCAGAGGCATATAGGCTTAAATATAGATCCACCTTTAAACAGAGATCAGACTCATGTGGGATATGCTAGAGTACTCACAGATTTATTTGATCAATAGTTGCATTCTAAGAAAGTTGATGATTTCTGTAAACTTAACCCCTCCGTGGCCAAAGGCCCAGAATTTTCCGTGCATCCCGGGCCGACGCCGGGGCCATTTTTTGAAGTTTCGATTTTTTTTTTTTCTTGCCATATTGAAGAGAAAGTTCAGATGGACCTAACAGTGCAAATCCCAGCTTCCTAGACGCATTTTGTGGGTTGCAATTAAGCGCGGAAGTTGCAGAAATATCGGCAACCGATATCGCCGCCCAGAGGCACTGCCGCATCGCAACTGGGCAGGTTTTTTTTTTTTTTTTTACCTCCCAAAACAATGCGAATGGTGCTGAAATGTTATGCATATATGAGATATGATTATATCGAATGATTTCAGTACATAATCTGTTAGGAATGGCTGGAAAAAAAAAATGTTGTGAATACATTTTCACCTTTTTGATATAAAATGTTTATGGTAGTTTCGAGTTATTTTTTATTTTATCGTTGTGCCCATGCTTGGAAAAGAGAGCAAATGAGTTGAATTTTCAGTCCTAAATATGAAAACTGCACGTCCTCCAAGGCTAGACTCTGCCACGGGAGAATAAAGTGGAGGGTCAGTCCGATTAGCAATAAGGAAGTTGAGTCGCAACTTCCAGCTCCCACACCACGAGCATGGCTAAAAATAAAATCGTAATGAGTTTCAGAACTAAGTTATTACGAATACAGATACAAAGCAGAAATAAATATGTTTACAGACGGGGGAAAACGTATTTTTTCCATCATAACATGTTCATCTTTCTCTATTATTTTACTTTCATCTTTATCATTTTACCATGTTATTTTCACAATATATATTGCTGCCTCGTAAACAGGATGGTTGTGTGTGTTTTGCAAGGGAGGAGAAAGATTGTATTTTCTTTTCTGGGTCGAGATAATGGGTGTAACTATGTGTGTTTAGGCATGGCCACGGGCGAAAAAATCGTACATCCTCTCATCACGACAGCCGGTGGTGAACTGACGGATGATACGTGAGAGGGTGAAGTCAAGGTCAGTCTCATGTCCCAGATTTTCGTTCACTTCCCGAAAGTTTTCACAGATTTCTACAAGTTGCATTGCATCAAATGATCCAAACCATTACAGCAAACCTGAGCAAATAGGTAAAGATACCAAGACAAAAATGTATTTTTCTGTTATCATGTCTTTTTTGTAGGTGCCTGTATTACTTCATAATCGTAAACAGGTGGTTGTGTGTGTTTTGCAAGAGAGGACAGAGATGATATGTTCTGCCTGGGTCGAGATAATGGGTGTAGTTGTGCTTGTTAAGGTATGGCCAGGCACGAAATAATCGAAAATCCACTTATCACAGCAGCAGGCTCTGAACTGCTGGATGGAGTGTATGGGAGTGTAGTATAGGTCAGTGTGAAGAAGTTCAGAACGTCCATTCACTTCCCAAAAATTTTTGCAGTTTTTTACAGGCCGTGCTCAAACGACGCCGGTGGCCATTTATCGGCTAAACGTCATTCGACGCCGGGGTCCATGAAGGGGTTAAAGAATTAATGATCTTGGAGAACCTCACTGGTAAGATAGATAGGGATGTGGCTACATACCTAGTGGAAAAAGATTTAGATACCCTAGCTGAGGCTGCTGTTGTAGCAGATGACTATAGTATAATTCATAAGCATGAACGTAAGCCTCAGTTATTTTTTAAGGGTAGGAGAGTGAACCAACCAGTTTTTGTGAACCCTTCTTCTGGTAAAGGCAAGTTAATGTCAAGTGACACTAGTGGGAACACTGCAACCCCAGAGCATGTTAGTTCTACGAAAGTAAGTGAGGACAGTGTTGCCAGAGGGTCAAGAAAAAGTGTCAGGTTTTGCCAGTATTGCCAGAAAATGGGGCACTTGGAGGATTGGTGCTGCCAAAAACGAGGGAAAAGTCCCTCAGTAAAACCTGTTTCTTTAGTAAACTCTTGGGGAACTTTTGACACCTATAGAGAGCAGCCACCCACAGATATTGTTAGCAGTAGTCAGACACAACCCCAGCAGGTGCATATTGTTGATAAGGCCAGAGTGGAACTGTCAGTGGTGGATAGACAGACTCCTGTAGAGCCAGTGTTAGACACTAGTAAGACTGGGGCAGTGCAGCCGTCAGGTTCAGGTGAGAGTGGTAATAAGACTCCATCAGAGTGTTCCCCCCCAAGGAGTACTCAAAGTGACTCCTTCCCAGGTCATTTATTTGCTAGCTTTATTTCTAAGGGGTTAGTTTCAGTTGATGGAAAAAGTGGTAAGGAGAGACACAGGAGCTTCACAGTCACTAATGTTGAAGGGGATTGTTGATGTAGCTGACCCTAATGAATGTGTCTTGCTACAGGGTATAGCTGAGTTTGTATCTGTTCCCCTAGTTGAGATGAAGCTCCAGTCAGAGATAGTTACTGGTTCAGTGCGTGTGGGTGTTGTCGACCAGCTTCCTGTACAAGGGATCACTTTCCTTTTGGGTAATGACCTGGCGGGAGGACAGGTGAGTGCTGTTCCCTGCGTGTCAAAAACTCCCCTGAGTGAAGATAGGACTAAAGAGTTGGAAGATACATGTCCTAAATTGTTTCCCGTATGTGCTGTAACTAGAGCTATGATGGCAAAAGCCAGCCATGAGAATGTTGACAGTAATGGTACTGGCAGTGCCGATGATTTTTGGCTTGGTGATACCTTTTTTGCCCAGTTAAATGACTCAGAGGTTGATAATGCTTCCCAGACTGATGCAAGTGCAAAGTTAGCTGATATGCAAAGATCTGATCCAGAGATTGCCACTTTAATTGACTCAGTAGTTAAGGAAGATGAATGTGAGTGTGAACTGACAGAGTATTATTATTTAAGGCCAAATAACGTGTTAATGAGAAGATGGAGACCTCCTAGTGTTGCTCATGATAACGAGTGGGAGACTGCACATCAGGTGGTGGTTCCAAGACCCTATAGGAAAAAAATTATGTCCATTGCTCATGACTCTTCTTTAGCAGGTCACTTAGGGGTGAGGAAGACTCTCTCCCGCATCTCACATCATTTTTACTGGCTTGGAATCCGTCGAGATGTCTCCCGGTTCTGTAGGTCATGTCACACCTGTCAGCTAGTCGGTAAGAGCAATAAGCCCATCCCTGCGGCTCTTTTGATTCCTCTACCTGTGTTTGAGGCCCCATTCACTAGAGTCCTTGTGGACAGTGTTGGCCCTTTGCCTAAGACCTCTTCAGGCCACCAGTAAATCCTCACAATGTTAGACATGGCCACTAGATATCCTGAAGCCATTATCTTGAGAAATACGAGTATTTCAGCTAAATTGGTTGTAAAGGAGATGCTAACCTTCTTTACCCATTTTAGTCTCCCTAAGGAGGTGCACTCGGATCAAGGCAGTAATTTTAATTCCAAACTGTTCAGATAAACCCTTAAAGAGTTAGGAATCTCACAGATCACTTCCTCAGCATATCATCCTCAGAGTCAAGGTGCATTAGAGAGGTATCACCAAACTTTGAAAAGTATGCTTAGAAAACTATGTGCTGATGAAAAGGAATGGGACAAGTGTTTACCTTTCCTACTTTTTGCAACCAGAGAGGCACCGAGCGAGTCCTTGGGCTACTCCCCATTTCAATTAATCTTTGGCCATGAAGTAAGAAGTCCCCTTAGACTCCTCAAAGAACAATGGGTCAAGGATGATGACCAAATTTACTTGCTAGACTATGTGTCAAAATTTAAAGAAAGACTGGCCTATAGTATGGAAGTATCCAGGGCACACTTGGAGTCCTCTCAGGAGAAGATGAAGAGGTGGTATGACCACTCTAAGAAAGTTAGGCACAGAGTGTTTCACCCAGGCGATCAAGTTCTTGTTTTGCTTCCCATTCATGGTCAGCCTCTGCAGGCAAGTTTTGCAGGCCCTTATCTAGTGGAAAAGAGGGTAGGTGAAGTAAATTATGTCATTTTAACCCCAGACCAGAGGAAGGAACGAAGATTGTGCCATATAAATATGTTGAAGGAGTACAACAAGCGAGACGTGGATCCCCCTAGTGCTGCATGCGTGGTGTCGGCTGTCAAGTTTGCAGACCCCCCTAGTGCTGTATGAGTGGTGTCGGCTGTCGAGTTTGTGGACCGCCCCTAGTGCTGCATGCGTGGTGTCGGCTGTAGAGTTGGCGGAGGACAAGGGCTGCCCTTTGACTGTGGACCAGGTGACCAGTTGGAGAGAAAACCAGGAAGCTTGGAGTACACTGACTGATAAACTCTCCCACTTGACTGCAGAGCTGTGTGCTGAGCTTGTTGCCCTTCTCAGGAAGTTCCCTGATGTCTCCCGGGACACCCCAGGACGGACGAAAGTGGCACAGCACGATGTGGACGTTGGAGATGCCAGCCTTGTAAAGCAGTCCCCCTACCGGACTAGTCCTCATAAGCAGACCATCATTAGAGAGGAGCTGAACTACATGTTACAGCAGGGGTTAATCAAGTCCTGTCAAAGTTAGTGGTGCTCCCCGGTCATAGTGGTTCCAAAACCCAATGGGTCACATCGCTTTTGTATTGATTATCATAAAGTCAACTCCCTTACCAAGACTGATACTTACCCACTTCCTAGAGTAGATGATTGTGTGGACGCGATAGGCAGTGCTAAGTTTATCACAAAATTAGATTTAATGAAGGGATATTGGCAAGTCCCACTCACAGAAAGGGCCCAAGAAATTTCCTGTTTTGTGGCTGGTGGCAGGACTTATAAATGAAAGGTCATGCCCTATGGTATGAAGAATGCTCCTGCCACCTTCCATAGGCTGAAGAATGATCTCATCAAGGATGTTGAGAATTGTGTAACTTATATTGACGATGTTGTTATTTTTAGCAACACCCAGGAACAACACTTGAGCCAACTAGATGCCTTGCTTCAGAGACTGTCCTCTGCTAATTTAGTGCTTAATTTAGCTAAATGTGAATTTGTGAGGGCTCGAGTGCAGTACCTAGGTTATGTGGTGGGTGTAGGCCAAGTGAGTCCACCTGATGTTAAAGTTCAGGCCATAGTCAACTCCCCCCAACCCAACAATAAGAGAGAGTTGCAACGATTCTTGGGTATGATAGGGTACTACAGACGTTTTGTCATGAACTTCTCTGATCTTGTAGCTCCCCTCACTGATTTGTTAAGAAAAGGAGTCAAGTATGAGTGGAAGCCAGAATGTGAGGAAGCCTATTCTAAAGTCAAAGCCATCCTGTCAAGTCACCCAGTGCTTCAAGTTCCCAATTTTGATAATCCCCTTAAATTAGCTGTTGATACCACTGGCCTAGGGGCTGGCGCAGTTTTGCTTCAGGATAATGATGAAGGTGTTGAGATGCCTGTGTGCTTTTTTAGCAAAAATTTCAATAAGGCCCAGAGAAATTATTCAACTACTGAAAAAAGAACTCCTTGCACTCATACTTGCCCTTCAACACTTCTCTGTATATGTTGGTCCAGGGTCAGGTGATGTTGTAGTGTACACTGATCACCACCCTCTGAAATTTTTGTCCCGATTTAAGGACAAAAATCTTAGATTGACCCGCTGGGCCCTAGTTTTGCAAGCATACTCCCTTGATGTAAGACATGTAAAAGGTGTTAGTAATGTTTCAGCAGATTACCTGTCCAGAACTTGATTGTATAGTATCCAGAAATTTCCCCTTGGGAAATTTCTTCTCTCAGGAAGGGAGGTGTCACTGGCGTAGTTACCCCAGTAGCGAATGGGTGAAGTAAAGGATAATGTGATAATGAAAGGGGAGAGAAGCGAGCCATTAATAACACAAAATATTTTCTTATCAGTTTTGCTGCCTGTAAGGGTAACCCTAGTCCCCATGTTTATTTACCCAAGCGGTCACTTTTGCCTTCTCAACTGATAAGACCCCAGATGTTTTTCTCAAAAAATATGCAGAAAGTTCCTCATGTCCTTGAACTGTGGGTGTGACATAATGTTGGAGGAGCAAAGTAGGGATGTTTGCCAATTAGAAGCCTATATTGGCGCTCTCGTCACGTTCTTGATGGCATGCAATTGGTTCTGTGTGAAGTGTATGAGGCCCTCATTGGTAGCAGATACCTCTATTGTTTCTGTATGGAGAGATTATTTTTATGACAGCCTAGTGGTTAATTAGCTGAGAAAGGCGGAGTAAGCTCCTTTATAAGCTCCAGGAAAATGTGAAGAGACACATTTAGTCTCATTTTTGTTCACACATCCCTGTACACATTTGTCTTATTTTGTACACACATCCCTGTACACATTTTGTCATTTGTACACATTTTGTCCCATTCACTGTCACGTTACACTTTTGTCACATTCTGTTGCACTTTTCCCCAACACTACTCAATACGTGACTTTGATTACAAAACCCACTGTTTGTGTACAATTTCCCATTTTTGGTTCACTCCTCCATTTACACTAGTGTGTGATTTATATCTGGATTTAACTTTCGAAGTCTCCACGTTTCCTCGAGCTTTGTGAGTACTTAGCTTCCACTGAGTGTATTCTGGTTAGGTAAGAAATAACTTGTTTTATATTTGTATCCTGAGGCCTATATGAATCCTCCCTTTTGTAAAACGAACCCTGGTTTCTTCTTTGGTTGTGTATGTTATAGTGTACAGTAAAGTTAAGTTAGTTTTCTTGCAAACTTTATCTTATCCCTTTTGGTGCTTAATTAAGGGTTGAGAGTGCACCGTAATATACACACTGCTCAATTTATATATTCATTCCCTCCATTTCTGTACCAGACTGATATCGTAACTTGTCTCCTACATATCCATAAACTTATAGTAAATATTCAACGTATTTACGAGTGCACAGGTAAATAATATGTTATCAAAATGAGTGATTATCATCAGTGTAAAGTGCTCCAGTAATCCTAAGTGCCTCTGTGCTATGAGCAGTTATACACAAGTTGTACTTACGAGAAATAGCCATTGGGAAATAATTTCCTCAGCATAAAAACGATGAAAAGAGTGAGTGTAGGAGCACTCTTATTTTGCAAAAACTAGCCAGCGTCGGACGCGGCCAGGCGCCAGTAAGTCCAATAGCTATCTCCACCACCACCACCACCACACTTTGCAGCTTGCAGTTAACCTGAATGGTCGAATTCCACCTTCACTCCACCTAATCGTAAGTACTTTCCTTGTGTTCATTTTGTACGGAAATTGAAGAGAACTGCAGGAGAGGTCCTGCTAACAAATGGTAAAATTTAAATGAACGTCTGTTATGATTTTTTCCTTGTTTTCTTTTTCCAGTTACAAATGTCCACTTTATCCATTTACCTGTACTTATCCATCTGACATGATCTCATTTCCATTTTCATGTATTTGGTGTTATAACCAATTCCATATAATTATGTAAACATCTGTCGTACATTACCTTTTACATACCCAGCCATCAGGTCGTTGAAAGTGGAACCGATGTAAATGACTGAAGTAACTGTTATGTACATATTTTGGTTATTTTTCCCGCAACGTTATTTTTATACAGACGATATAATATTTTGGTTATTTTCCCCACTGTTTATTTTTATACAGGCGACATAAATATTTTGGGTATTTTTCCCAGTATTTATTTTCATACAGACGATATTAATGGTATGGTTATTATTCTCAGAATATTTTTATACAGACGATATACTGTACATGTTTTGGTTATTTTTCCCACAGTACTTATTTATATGCAGACGATATAAATACTTTGGTTATTTTGCCCACAATGTTTATTTTTATAGAGACAGTATACATGTTGGTTATTTTTCCCACAGTATGTTTATATAGTCAGAGGTGATTTACGTAGGTTATTGTCTTCTTTGAACTTCCCTGTGGCGATAATGATGCGATATTGAAAAGGCACTTAGGTGATAAAGAGATAGTGAACGGATAACGACTCTAGTCTATTATTATTTGTTACTTTATTATTTTTGGTATATTTCTGCGGCGTCCTAACCTATTTCGTAGCTATGACGTAAACCTGGGCTGGTATAGGAAGTGTGACTCACTGGTATTGAAGTGCTATATACCGGTCCGTATTCTCGTCGGGTAAAGAGGCTCCTGGGCACCTCTTCTTTAAAGATTTACTTTCCAAACTAACCATTAATGCCCTCTCTATTGCTTCTCACGTATTTTGAATGTCGACAGAGATCGCATGAACAGCACAGAAGAATATAGGAACGGGGTAGAATTTAAAAAAAAAAGTAAAGGTGTTAGTAAGCTTCCTAACTGCACGAGAATACCATCCTTGATCTTCCCTCTCTCGCTGCATGACTAGATCAAAATGGAAATATTCGTAGGAGTCTCTGACCTTAATGTACTACCGGTACTATTTGAAATAGGCTGATTGAGTTAGCGGACTGATGGTTGGGCATTATTGCCTCATCAGTATAGAGCTGTTACGTCCCTGTTCCACAGGAAACACTGCCACAGGCTCCAACAGCGGTAGTTCAGTATAGGAAGGACGTTGTCCAGTGAGTTGTTCTTAGCGTCAGCCTTTCGGTGTACAACAACAGAGATCAGCTCAGGCATTGTAAATAAACACTGGCTTCGTAAGTTCGCTGTCTTTATTTTTCAGATAATTACATTTAATACTTGCCAACGACACTTCACTGTTTGCACAAGTACCAGAGCAAGACAGTCCTCGTTAACTGCAATGACACTGAACTAAACTCAAACTGAACTGAGAACTCCTCTAGACCCATCCCCATCTTTATATACGATTCGTATTTTTTTTTTTTTTTCAAGAAGGAAGGAACCAAATGCCAGAAGCCCATAAACCGTTCCTTCCAAGAAAAAGAAACGATACAAAGGAGAGCCAAATTCAAGATCCGTTCATTTCGATATGCCTGGACACACTGCGTTTGAAAGACTGGAGATCATAGGAAGTAGGAAATACAGACAGAGGGAGACAGTTCCAGAGTCGACTTGTTGCATAAATGAAGGACAGAGAGTAACGGTTAACTCTAGCATTAGAGAGTTGGACAGAAAAGGGATGAGAGTTTGTTGTTAGACGGGTGATACGCACCCGTCGCAGAGGTGGAGGGATACAAGCAGACAGTTCAGAGGAGCAGTGACCATTGAAATAGTGACAGAAAAGAGATAGAGATGCAACAGTGCGGCAAAGAGACAGAGGTTGAAGGGAACCAGTAAGAGGAGAGTTGATGAGACGAAAAGCCTTTGACTCCACTCTATTGAGAAAAGATGTATGTGGGGAGCCTCTACGCACATGAAAGTTGTACTCTACACAGGGACGAATAAAACCCGTGTATAAAGTCAACAACTGTTCCTGGGTCAAGAAGGTTCGGAGTCGGATTAACACACCTAATTTCTTGGAAGCGGATTTTAAAAGAGATGCAATATGTTCTTTCCAAGATAAGTCCCGAGTGAATAAAACCCCAAGCATGTTCAAGGATGATGCAGGATTTATCTGGATATTATTAAACAAATAGTGGGTACTCCTGTGGAAGATTGTGTCGAGTTGATAAGTGTAAAAACTGAGTTTTTGATGTATTAAAAACACGATTATTTTTACCCAAGTCAGAGATACGAACCAAGTCAGATATTAGGTGTGCCATAGCTTCATCCCTTGTTTGTTGAAGTAACTGTTGAGATGGACGTTGCAGGAACCAAATGGAAGGTTGAAGGGTGGAATAATCAGCGTACGAGTGGATAGGGTAAGATGTACAGCTTAGAAGGTCATTGATAAATAAAAGGAAGAGAGTTGGTGATAGGACAGAGCCCTGAGGAACACCACTGTTGATAGATCTAGGAGAAGAGCGATGGCCGTCTACAACAGCGGCTATAAAACTATCTGAAAGGAAGCTAAAGATAAAGGCACAGATGGAAGGATAGAAACCGTAAGAGGGCAATCTGGAAATTAAAGATTTATGCCAAACTTGACCGAAACCTTTGAGATGTCAAGTGCAATGGCAAAGTTTTCGCCAAAGTCCCGAAAGGAGGATGACCAGGAGTCTGAACGGTAGGTGAGAAGATCGCCAGTGGAGCGTTCTTGACGGAACCCATACTGACGATCAGAAAGAAGGTTGTGATATGAAAGATGATTCAAAATTTTTCTTTCTGTTAAGAATTGATTCGAAAACTTTTGAGACAGGATGTTAAAGCAGTTGGATGATAGTTAGAGGGTTGGGAATGGTCACCCTTCTTTGGGACTGGCTGAATGAGAGCAAACTTCCAGCAAGAAGGAAAGGTACAAGTTGACAGACAAAGGCGAAAGAGTTTACGTAGGCAGGGTGTAAGCATGGAAGCACAGTTCTTGAGGACAAAAGGTGGGACTCCATCAGGCCCATTTACCTTATTAGTATTAAGGCCAGTGATGGCAGAATATACATCAGCTGAAGAAATTTAATGTCAGGCATGAGGACGTCAGAGGGGGGAGGTGATGGAGGAACAGCACCGGAATTGTCAAAGGTGAAATTGGAGGACAAAATCTGAGAAGTGATCTGCTTTATCATTAGAAGAGATAGCTACAGAGCTCTCAGAGTAGAAAATAGGAGGGAAGGATGATGTAGTAAAGTTGTTAGAAAGGTTCTTGGCAAGGTGCCAGTAGGAGCGGGAAGAATTCGAGTTGGAGAGTTGGGAGCATTTAGCACGGATGAAATTATTTTTAGCAGAGCAAAGAACAGACTTAGCACAATTCCGGGCAGAAACATAAACAAGATGTGATTCAGGGGTGAGTTGGCTCTGGTACCTTTTATAGACCCTCTCCTTGTTGCCGACAGCATTAGAACAAGCGTGATTAATCCAAGCCTTTCTTGCATTATTCAAAGGATTTGAGAAGGGAATATATGCGTCCATGCCCGAGAGAATAACCTCCGTAGTGTGCAATGCACACTCAGATGGCTTCTGACCATGGAAGCAATAATAATTCCAGGGAAAATCAAAGAAGTACTGCCTGAGGGCCTCCCAATCTGCTACTCCAAAGTGCCACAGTTGCCATTTCTTTGGTGGGTCCACAGGCCATACTGGAGCGATAGGACAGGTCAAGGTAATAAGGTTGTGATTGGAGTAGCCCAACGGAGAGGAAAGATTAACAGTGTAAGCAGAAGGATTAGTTGTATGGAAGAGGTCAAGTATGTTGGAGCTCTCTCTAAGGCGGACAGGGATACGTGTAGGATGCTGTACAAGCTTCTCTAGGTCAATAAGCTTGTTCACCAGGTGGATCAGTGAAAGGAGAGGAGAGCCAAAGGTGGTGGTGACCATTGAAATCTCCTAGAATGGAGATTTCAGAGAAAGAAGAAATGGATAGAATATGTTTCATCGTAGAAGTAAGGTAGTTGAAGAATTTTTCATAGCCAGAAAAATTAGGAGATAAGTGAACAGTGCAGATATATTTAGTCAGAGAATGACAAGAAAGCCGAAGCCAGAGAGTACAGAATTCAGAAGAATCAAGTTCAGGAACACGAGAGCATGATAAATCTCGGAGAAGCGATAGATACCAACGGGGAGACATCCAAAATATCCAGAGTTTTCATACACTGTGTAACAGTGTAAACTCATTCCTCCATTGTCTCCCCCATCCTTTAATAACCTCGGACGTTGCAGGTACTCCTACATACTAGCAGCATAAAAACAAAACAAAAGATATTTATGGATAATTTGGAAAATACATAGCTAAGTAAGAGGTGTTAGGGAACCTCCTGCCCTGATGAGAATACAGATGTTTGTACTTCCATGACAGATAAAACATGCACGAAGACTAAGGAGAGGTTGAGCAGAAGGCAATGGGTATTTTCATGTATATTAAATCACGTTCATATACATTATTAATAACGACAAAGATTCCATAATTTAAAGATGTTAAAACTTGCTCTAGTTCATTCATCTTGATTTTCGTCCTCCGATGGCTTATTTCCCGTAGCCCAGTGGCAGAATAAGACAATGCTACGCCTCTGCCTTCTTTCCATAACACTTCTTCGTGACTAGTGTATAGCTCAGCATTAAATATGGAGAGATGAGAATTTTACACCCATTTAATGTGAATAGTGTTTAGATTCAGAAATAAAATGGTAAGGACGAGGTGTCAGAGAAATTTCCCAACCCAGCAATGCAACGAACACAGGTCATCCTCTCTTCACTCAGTATTTCAGCAACCGATCACGTTAACCCCTTCACTCCGGTGGTTAAGTTTACACTCATGGTGCACTCAAATGATTTTTTTTAGAAGACTCTTTTCTAAAATAAATGAGCTGGCCTTATCTCCTTCAGTAGCTACGAGATGCCTTCACGCAATGCCGTCAAGAAATAGGCATTTTACTATGCTTCTCCTCTGTCCTCGAGGGCTTGTCTAATGCGCCAGAGGGGAAGGTCAGGTAGTGTGTGCAACGCGTCGGATCCCTGTGATAGCTGTTGGACTGACACGAGGTGTCTGAAAGAGGTCACAGTATTCATAAAGTTGATCTCATCATTACATAATTGTGATTTTCTATTAGCTCTCCAGATTGTATGATACAGCATAGGACAGCCCCTCCCCCCCTTTTCTTTTTCTTTTTTTTTTTGTTGCCTAACCCCAATCTGTCTGGCCAATCAGACCTGTCGACCAGAAGTAGGCGACTATTTCTATGAAGCCATCCTGCTGGTACAGTACAGTACATTCACAGTGTAGGAATTCTGGTAGACAGCGCCTCAACAACGCTGGACCATGGGTCCTGCCCTAGGGTGCGATTCAGGAAAATGAGGTCTGGCTCCCGAATCCCGGGTGGACGCTGCAGCTGCCTTGCTCCACCCAGGGTGCACAGTGCCACCACGTGCAGGCTCGTGGTAATGAAAAAATTTAATTGGAGAAGTATTCTAAATCTAATTGAAATAGTCTGGAGATGGCAAGGAATATAAAAACCCAGCTAAGTGAAGGGATCAAATAAACCCCTGAAATGTTAAGACGCTCTGACACTAACAACAACTATATACACCAAGCTTAATGAACGGATCGAATGCCACACTAAAAGGTTTCCACACTCTACGATACATTACTTCTGTAGAGCTGTCCCATTAGGTCTGCTGATGGTAATTACTTTATTTTTTTTTTTAATATAAAACCAGAATTATGCCATCACATTGATCATAGTCCAAGGATATGTAAGAACACAAAAATATACATGATATATATTTAGTAACATATGAATTCCATTTCCCTAAAAAGGAAGCCTGATAATAATTATGAAATACCAACCGACTAGGGAGTAAATAAATAAAAAAAATAGTACCGTGATTAATCTTAGTGGTAGGTGGTGGCGACCATCATCCACTCACTTGATGTAGTGCTGCCAACTTCTTCTTTAGCCATTATCATTCTTTTTCTGTGCCTGCCATCCTCTCTTCCTTTTTCTCCCATCTTTCCTGTTACTTCTTATTACTTTTCTTTCCTTTACAGGTGGCTTTACATTGAGTGAAAAGCCAAATAGTTTCCTGTAAGCCAAGAAACCATTTACAACGCTGGGTGGTAACCATATAACCAAACCATACGTGCTCCCTACGTGTCAACAAGTGGGCTGGTGGAGGGTTAGTGCCCCTTCCCGTAAAACAAATAACTCTAAGTCAAATGGCCACCCCTTACGGGATTATGGTGTCTGGCAATAGATAGATAGATGGATAATTAATCAACAAATAAAGATTTTTAGTTCCATTATGTTTGAACCCACAAGGCTTAGTTCTTTCACCCTAACTTGGCCTAGATTTTTTTCCGTGTTAGCTTATTTCGCGTAGCTCAGTGGCATAAAAAGGCAGTGTTATGGCTGCATATCCTTTCAACAGGACTTTTTAGTTACTAGCATAAAATTCTAGTGTCAGTCTATTGCTACAGGTCAGCATTTGAGACGGTAAAGAGGTGGTGTGCTGTCCTGATGGTCGCGAGTTCGATTCCCGGCTGGGGCAGGGAACAGTTAAAGGAAATTATTTTTGTTAAACAAACTTTACTGATCTACTAAAAAAGCCACCGACATCGCGTAAAATCACCCCCGCTAATACCAATACACCAGCCTTGTATGAGACAGTCCTACCACGTATTCCACATGGACGGTGGGTGTTAACGCCCAAGTAGTGACAGTCGGTGTATGGTAAATTGGAGGACTACTGGACCTCAGGGAACGGGCTGCCGAACCTATGCTCAGAGTCGAACGCAGAGAGAGAGAGAGAGAGAGAGAATTTATTTTTTTAGGAATAAGGGGGATGTTATCATGACTGGGAGACATTAACATGTTTCGTTATTGAGACCCTTCATAGTTAAACCAATAAATATGTTGTGTTTGTCTATAATACTGTCATTTAAAACAAGGAAGAATACGTCGTGGAACAGCGTCTACCTTCACCCACCCAGCGGTATCATTGCTTCTTACAGAAAAAACAATTATTTACAAGATACTTGCCAACCATTAGCAGTCCACACTTACTTTGTAATAGTAATGACCTACAGAAGTAATGTTGTGAAGCATGTGCGGTTAATCTGCTAAAAAAATAAAAAAATGCATGAGGATAAACTTCCTTGTCTCTTAGTTGATTACTAAATTTGCTGAATTATTAACTAAGTTAATTGTTTGTCGTTCTTTCACTTAAATCATAATACGTTTCACATCATCATTATTAATACCTTCTCTACGAGAAATCACAGTATACCAAATTTTATGTTAGTTATACCAACAACACATCCTCTGTCATCCTGGCCACTAAACGAGAACTTGTGGAATAATGACGTCACAACCAGTGTGGAATTCAAGGCAACTCTGAATCGGAGTCAGGCCTGCACGTGGTGGCACATTGATCGGAGTCAGGGAAGGTAGGTCTGTGCTGCTGTGTTGTCAGGCTTTGATTGCTGAGAAGGTAAGACTGTGCTGCTGTGTTGATATTAACTGGATATTTTGGGAAGCATATATTATCTCCGCCAAAGAAGTTGGAGGAGCTTATGCATTCACCTATTTTTGTCTGTTTGTTTGTCCACATGATATTTCCATATGTTCTTAATGAATTTGAACTAAATTTTGTGGAAGGGTGGTTCATGGGCCAAGAAAGAACTGAGTAATTTGGGGGGCGGATCCGGATCTGGCATTGGCGGAAGTATGCGCTCTGGGTGCTTTCTAGTTTATTTATTTATTGATGTTTAGTAGTTTTTTTTTTTTCTTTCGTTTTTTTCGCGTTCACCCAGCTGTATAATTTAGGAACTTCGAACTCTGACGTTAAGGGATAGTTTAAGGAAAGATTGATTTTATAGTTGTTGTTATTACTATTATTATTATTATTATTATATGGTGGGATGAAGAGGTTAAGAGAGCAATGGAGGAAAAGAGGAAGAAGTGGCTAGAGTGGTTACAGAACAGGGGTTCAATGGAAATATGAACTGAATATACTGAGAGCAAGAAGCACGAAAAGAGGCTAGTGAAGAGGAAATAGAAAGAGGTAGATGAAAATCTTGGAAGAAAAATGAATGCAAATTACTCTGAAAATAGGAAGATATTTAGGAAAGAGGTGCGAAAACGTAGAAATGAGAGAGGAAAGAAATGTGAAAGTGTGAAAGATGTTTGTGGTAGATTATCAACCCAAGGGGAAGAAGTAAGGACCAGATGGAAAGAATATTTGGAAGCCTGATGAATGGAAAGAGAGAGAGCAGAGCGGCTGTAAACATGATTTGTTTTAGGGGTGTGTAGAGAAGGAATGCAGTGCCAGGAAACCTGACACTCGCACAGGTGAAGAACGCTGTGAAATGGCTGAAAAATGACTAAGCCGCTGGGGTTGATGAGGTGTATGCAGAGATGATTAATTGTAGTGGAAAGAACGGAATGAAGTCTATCTATTGCCAGACGCCTTAATCACGTTCGGGGTGGCTACAAACAAATCGCCTCCACGTCCCCCTGCCCCCCCCCCCTATTTCAGTGCCCTGCTCTCAACTCACACCCCCCTCTCTCATATACCTCTCCACCCAATCCCTCCATCTCATCCTCGGCCTCCCACTCCCGCTCCCCCCCTCCACCTCACTCACACTCTTCTCGTCAGTCTTTCACCCTCCATCCTTTCCACATGGCCAAACCACCTCAGTGTATTCATCCTAACGCTTCCTATCACATCCAGATCCCCACCACAACGCTTCTTTATATCCTCATTTGTCAGCCTGTCTCTCCATGTGACTCCACAGGCTTCTCTTAAATAACTCATTTCCACTGCTCTCACTCTTGATTTGTGTCCCTCCAACAACGTCCAAACTTCACTTCCATACATTAGAGTTGGTATCGCAATACTGTCATGTACTAACTTTTTCACTTCCATGCCCACTTCCCTGTTTCTTATCACTGCTTTCAAGGAACCAGCAACCTTTCTTCCCTGCTGTACCCTTTCAAGCACTTCACCCTCCAAACCTCCATCCTTACTCATCACACTACCCAAGTACTTAAACGTACTCACATTTTCCAATTCCTCACTATCCAACCTCGCCGTACATTCACTGACTTCATCTCTCTCAAAGACTATCACTTTACTCTTCCCTACATTCACCTTTTGATTCCGTTTCTTACACACTCTCCCAAACTCATCCACCAAGCCTTGCAGCTCCCCTTCGTCTTCACTCAACAACACAGTATCATCTGCAAACAACAGTACAGGGAGTTTCCAAACACTACCCTCTCTCACAAGGGCCACTCCAACATCCACTACCCTACCTTGTACCTCTTTTATTACCCCATCCATGTACAAATTGAATAACCATGGAGACATGACACATCCCTGTTTCAACCCAATCTTCAAAGAAAAAAATTCACTCAGTTCACCATCCACACGCACTGCAGCCTTAACACCATCATACATACTCTTCACAGCATTCAACAACTTCCCATCTACTCCATATGTTCCTAATGCTTTCCACAATCCTTGTCTATCCACCCTGTCATATACTTTCTCCAAATCCATGAAAGCCGCATAGAACTTTCCCTTCTGTAGAAACTTTTCCACTAAAGATCTAAGAATGAATATCTGATCTACACAACCTCTTCCCTTCCTAAAGCCTCCCTGTTCTTCTCCAACTAATTTCTCTGTTCTTTCTCTAACTCCGTCAGTAAGTATCCTACCATACACTTTTCCTATTATACTAAGAAGACAAATGCCCCTATGATTACCACACACATTTTTTTCCCCTTTTCCTTTTTACAAGGGAATAATTATTCTTGACTTCCAATCCTCCGGGACTCTACCTTCCTCCCAGGCCAATCTGCACATCTTCCACATCTATTCTAGTACTATCTCTCCCCCATGGTTCAGCATTTCACCACACACTCCATCAATTCCTGGGGCTTTCCCCAACATAACTTTCTTCATTGCTTTCACAACTTCTATCCTACTGATTTCTTCCTGTCTTCTCACCTCCCTCCTTCTCCCAGCCATTCCCCAGCCACTTATACTTGCATTACTTCCATCCTCTATGTTCAACAATTCCTTAAAGTGTTCTCTCCATCTGCTCACTTTTTCTCCCTTCTCCACTAGTAATCTACCATTTTTTTCTTTCACTCCCCTGCTAACTTCACTCCCACCCTGTCTTATTCCCTTTAACTCTTTCCAGAACATTTTCTTACAGTCCCTCCACTTTACACTCAAATTCCTTCCAAATTCCTCATCCACTCTCTTCTTACTCTCTCTTACTAATCTTTTCACCTCACTCTTCCTGTCTACATATAACTCTCTCTTCCGCCTCTCTACTTCTTCCACGCCCCTATTTCTCATCCATTCATTGTATGCTTTCTTCTTATGTGTCACAGCCCGTCTTATCTCTTCATTCCACCAAGCTGTTCCTTGCACCCCCCTCCGTCTTCTCTTTACCCCACACATCACATCACATGCTGCACATATTTCTTCAGTGAACATCCTGCACACACCTTCCACGTCCCCCATCTGCTCCAATTCATATTTGGCCAATCGGAATGAAATGCTTATTGGATATAGGTAAGGAGGTAAAGATGAGTGAAACTGTGCCAGCAGGGTGGAAAAAGGCTGTGATTGTACTCCTGTACAAAAATAAAGGTGAGCGAAGTGAGTGCAAGAGTTGTCGTGGCATAAGTTTATTGAATGAGGTAGGGAAGGTATATGGAAGAATTATTATAAAAACGGTAGGGGAGATATCAGACGTCTTAGTGAGTGATGGGCAGGGTGGCTTTATGAGTGGCAGAGGATGTGTGGATTATATATTTGTAGCGAGACAGTGGAGAAAGCTTGTGAAAAAGACTATAAGGTGTTTCTGACGTTTATGGATCTGGAAAAAGCATACGACAAAACAAAGAAGGACTGTGGAAGGTTTTACGCATGTACGGTGTAGATAGTAAAATGCTAGATGCCGTCAAGAGGTTTTATGATGGCAGTGGGGCATATGAAAGGATAAATGGACATCTAAGTGAATGGTTCATGATTGGTCAGGGCGTGAGACAAGGTTGTGTGATGTTCCCGTGGCTGTTCTATATACATATGGATGGAGTGACGAGACTAGTAAAAACACGAGCAATGGAGAGAGGGATGGCGCTGGTAATGAATAGTGATAGATGGAACAACTCAAAGTTGTTGTATGCTGATGATGCAGTGCTACTTGCAAATACCGGACAAGAACTTGGTAGACTAGTGCAGTGTTTTGCTGATGTCTGTGAGCGTCGTGCCTTGAGCGTAAATGTAGAAAAGAGTAAGGTGATGGTTATCTAGAGAGAAGGTGACCCTCTGTGTAATGTCACAGTTAATGGAGGGAGACTGGAATTGATGAGAGAGTTCAAATACCTGGGTACAGTGAGAGAAGAGAGAGGAAAATCTCCAAAAGATGTGGGAACTAGAGTGGCACAAGGAAGGAAAGTAGCTGGTGCTATGAAGGCCTTGATAAGAAACAGAGGCTTGAATGTTGCGGCTGTGCAAGGCTTACATGAAGGAGTGTTAGTGCCAACTTTAACATATGGATGTGAGACTGTGGATTGGCATGAAAATGAAAAGTTAAGAGTGAAAGCAGTGGAGATCGAACTGCTGAAGAATGTATGTGGAGTACAGAGGGTGGACGGGATACGAAATAATGTGATTCGTAATAGATGCGGAGTCAGGAAGTCAATGGACACCAGAATCGAAGAGAGTGTACCGAGATGGTATGGCCATGTGGAAAGAATGGATAACAATAGAGTGGTGAAAAAGGTATATCTGGGCGAATTTGAAGGAGGAAGGAGGCAAGGTAAGCCAAGGAGAAGAGACGGAGGGATGTGTTGGATGAGTGTGCGAGGAAGAGAGGTATGGAAGTCGGTAAGGCTAGGGAACTGACAAGAGATCGAGATGGTTGGATGAATATTGTGAGAATTAGTGTATAATCAGGGATTTGGCATCCCTTTTTAAACCCCTCGGCTACATCTATGAACTCTACCCCTAACGTTAACGCTTCTCACCTTCCGGTACAAGTAGGACGGCATAGGTGGTACAAAGAGGACGCCAGAAGTGGTACAAAGAGGACGGCAGAGATGGTACAAAGTGGGTGGCAGAAGTGGTACAAAGAGGGAGACGGAGGTGGTACAAAGAGGGTGGCAGAGGTGGTACTAAGAGGGTGGCAGAGGTGGTACAAAGAGGGTGGCAGAGGTGGTACAAAGAGGGCGGCAGAGGTGGTTCAAAGATGATGGAGAAGAGGTACAAAGATGATGGCATAGGTGGTACAAAGCAGGTGGCAGAGGTGGTACAAAGAGGATGGCAGAGGTGGTACAAAGCGGGTGGCAGAGGTGGTACAAATAGGGTGGCAGAGGTGGTACAAATAGGGTGGCAGAGGTGGTACAAATAGGGTGGCAGAGGTGGTACAAATAGGGTGGCAGAGGTGACACAGACATGTGTAGACAATGAAGGTTAACTGTGAGAAGATATGTGATGAAACCGAAGGAGCAGACGTGAGCAGACATAAAAACCTTACGTAAAGATCCCTTATTAAAGCAACAAAAGACTGAGTAACCCTGAAGAGCAGGTATCCAAGGACCAAACTTTAAGGTTAGACGGTCAAATTCTGTAAAATGTAAATGATAGGGTGAAAATGATGGGATGTAAAATGATGGGATGTAAAATGATGGGATGTAAAATGATGGGATGTAAAATGATGGGATGTAAAATGATGGGATGTAAAATGATGGGATGTAAAATCAAGGGATGTAAAATGATGGGATTTAAAATGATGGGATGTAAAATGATGGGATGTAAAATGATGGGATGTAAAATGAAGGGATGTAAAATGATGGGATGTAAAATGATGGGATGTAAAATGAAGGGATGTAAAATGATGGGATGTAAATAATGATAGGGTTAATTGATGGGATGTACATGATTAGATTTCATTGATGGGATGAAAATGATAGGGTTAATTGATGGGGTGTAAATGATTGGGTTAATTGATGGCATGTAAATGATAGGGTTAATTGATGGCATGTAAATGATAGGGTTAATTGATGGTATGTAAATGATAGGGTTAATTGATGGGATGTATATGATAGGGCTAATTGATGGGATGTAAATGATAGGGTTAATTGATGGGATGTAAATGATAGAGTTAATTGATGGGATGCAAATGATAGGGTTAATTGATGGTATGTAAATTACAGAGATAATTGCTAGGGTGTAAATGATTGCGTTAATTGATGGGGTGTTAATCATGGGATTGATGTAAATGATGGGGATGCCAATGATGGGGATTGCAAATGATGGGGACGCAAATGATGGAACGCAAATGATGGGCGGACGCAAATGATGGAACGCAAATGATGGGGGGACGCAAATGATGGGGACGCAAATGATGGGGGGACGCAAATGATGGAACGCAAATGATGGGGGGACGCAAATGATGGAACGCAAATGATGGGGGGACGCAAATGATGGGGGGACGCAAATGATGGGGGGACGCAAATGATGGGGGGACGCAAATGATGGGGGGACGCAAATGATGGGGGGATGCAAATGATGGGGGGATGCAAATGATGGGGGGATGCAAATGATGGGGGGATGCAAATGATGGGGGAACGCAAATGATGGGGGGATGCAAATGATGGGGGGATGCAAATGATGGGGACACAAATGATGGGGATGCAATATGATAAGGATGCAAAATTACGGGTATGTAAATGATGGGATGTAAATAATGGGCTGTCTGCGATAGGATGTATATGACACAGAATCAAGCCTGCATTAAAACATAAGTAGTGGAATGAGCACTTTGGCCACATCACTAAGTAAAGAAATAGATTACAAAATTAGACGTTTAAAAAGAATGTTGCATAATGGAAAAGTAATTAGACAAAAGGTGATACTTTCATACAAAGGATTTTCTGTGGCTGTTAAGCGAGGATGGAGATGTATAATCAAATTCGAAGTGTCTCCTAAATAAATAAAACAGGAGATGTCAAAACATAAATCGTAGAACTGAAGGTTTTCAACTAAATATATTTAAAGCTTCAGAAATAGGCATCAATAACCTTATGCCCTTTCCCGCACGGTAAGTTTTAATAAGTTTTCTGGTCCAGGAATTTCGACTACGAAGCCGCCCGGCCGGTGAGCGTGCGCGCGGGCAATTTGAGCGAATGAAACACATTCTTGCCTTATTTTCGCCCCCCAAAAATCAATGTATTCCCATGAAACCTATGTCCAGGTATGCATGGATGTTTGTTCTATCTGATAAACATGACCAAAACACAGGAAAACAACAGCACAGAAAGTTATGAGCCCTGGAAGGCATGTCGAGTAAACATTTTTGACTTCCCAACATCGCCGTTTGAATGTTTTCCATCCTACAGGAAAATGATCTATAATTTTTTATAGAGAATTTCATCAGCTTTCTAACGAAACCAATCTGGTTTAGATACGATGTATACTTTTCGAGAAAATGGTCAAAAACTGAGAGCCATTTTCGAAAAATTTTCACTGACCTCTGAGAGCTAAGTTTTCCCAGGGACCTAACGTTTTTATTACATAGTAATATGCCCCCATTATCCAGCTTTCCCACTGTGACGGGAAAACCCCATACGCCTCATAGTTCTCGAGTAAATCGAAAAAAAGTACAAGGCACTCCGTGCGTGATTGACTTTCGTGATGCGCGCATGGCGTACGCAATGTTCCCGTCTACGTAACCACGAATTCTTATGAGAAATATTACATATTTATGTATTGTACATATATAGAATTTCCTGCTCTTCATCATGGTTCAAACGTGAAATCGATACGTCCAATAGTTTCCGAGTAATTGGCAGAGAAAATGAGAGTATTACTACGAGCCTTTCTCAATGGTAACAGCCGGGAAGAGACACTCATTTCCACCGTCTTTTATCGCACAACACGTAACATAATGCTAACATTTTGGTATTGATCATACGTAGAATTTAGTGGTATAGATCAGGGTTGTTACAGAAAATCGATAAGTCAAACAGTTTTCGAGTAATTGGCCGACAAAGTTAGGTGATTACTCCGAGCGCTTTTCACTGATAACAACCGCGAGTGAAAAAAACATTTCCCTCGCCTTTTCCCCCAAAAACGCTACCCAAGGCTTAGATTCCGGTATTGATCATACGTTTATTTTTGTGGTATTGATGATGGTTGTAACAGGAAATCGGAAAGTCTAATATTTTTCGAGTAATTGGCAGACAAAGTGAGGTTACTCTTCCGATCGCTACCAACTTTTACACACACTGTAATTTCCTTGCACACTTGCCAGAAGACTATGCTACCAATTGTTTTTCCCCCTATCTGTACATACTATAACATCTTCCATGGGTGTTTTCCTATGGTTATAACCTACTACACATAAACATAACTTCTAATTTTACTGCTGTGGAGATTTACTTTCTTTCATATGTGTAATCTGTTGGAGGAAATGGTTATTTCTCTGGAAATTGGAGAGGTAATGGTAATAGATTATCATATATATAAAACAAATTTGCAGAACTCACTTCCTCCAGGGGTGTTGATCCACTTTGACCAGGGATTTGAAGATGAGGAGTTATGTAGTGTGAGTGTGTGAGTGTGTGTGTGTGTGTATGTGTGAGTGTTTGAGTGTATGTGTTAGTGTGTGTGTGAGTGTCTGTGAGTGTGTGTGTGAGTGTGTGTGAGTGTGTAAGTATGTTAGTGTGTGTGTGAGTGTGTAAGTATGTTAGTGTGTGTGTGAGTGTGTAAGTATGTTAGTGTGTGTGTGAGTGTGTGTGTGTGTGTGTGTGTGTAAGTGTGTGTGTGTTGGTGTGTGTGTGTGTGTAAGTGTGTGTGTGTTGGTGTGTGTGTGTGTGTGTGTGTGTGTGTGTGTGTGTGTGTGTGTGTCTGTGTGTGTACACTCCACTAGGTAATACTTTGCTCGGTATGGAACCGTTCAAAGCAATCACCTACACAAAGTGGCACATCACAAACAGGACACATGTGACTTGTGTCCCTCCTCATCTTGCCCAGGGAACACAGGCTGCACTGCAGCCTCCTCCTGCCAGGGATCCTCTCCCGACGGTGCCCCAGTGTGTTGTCCAGCCGCATTCTATCGTCTACAAAGCCACGTCGCCTGATGGGCTGGAGTCCTGGGTGTCCCGGGTCCTGTTCTCCTGGAGGTGCAGCTGCAGGCCCGGGCATCTCAGCGACAGCGGGTTCTCCCGACGGACCAGGAAGTGGTGATGGCTCCCTCTCCACCTGCACTGGTTCCTGAACTGATGGTGGTGGTGGCTCCTGTGCTGGGACTCCTCCTGCAGGTGGTGCTCCTGGCTGGTCCTCGTCCCCTCTTGATGGCGCAGGAGCCATTGGTGTGGGCAGCTGTGTGGTTGCTGCATCAGGTGCAAGGAGTCCTCCTGGCCGTTGGGCTGGAAGATCAGGGGTGTGGTGGATGACATGCCCTGACGGAGGCCACTCTGCTTCGTCGAAGAAAAGGAGCTTGTCGATAATCTCTTCGAGAAACTCCAGCAGAGTGACCTGCCTCCGTACGGTCTTCTTGTACAGGGCGAAGGCATTAAACAACGCCATCTGGATGAGGTAGAACGTTACCTTCTTGGTCCACTTGACGGTCCGGCGTTGCAGTGGGTAATATTGGACCATTTGGTCAAAGTGGTCTACCCCACCCATATGGCGATTGTAGTCAACCACCACGACGGGCTTGTTCACGGTCTTCTGGACGTATCTGGTCGTCCCGTCACGTGCCCTGGTCTTCCCTCGAACCCGCTTTGGGATGGTGTCTGCGCTGTGGAAGGTGGAGATCATGTTGACGATGCGCTTGTCCTTCCACAGCAGCACCATCACATTATCCTTGGTCATCCATGTGATGCCCGGCTCCGGTAGATCCCTGCTCCGTGTGATGTCCTGCAGCTGCTTCGGTGCTCCTCTAGCCAGGCGTAGGGTCCCACACACGTAGGTTCCTGCAGTGAAGAGGAGTTTGCACAGGGATACAGAGTTGTAATAATTGTCCATGTACACTTTGTATCCCTGATCCCTCAGCGGCTCTACGAGGCTCCTGACCGTCTGCTCCAAGCTCTTCCTCTGCCCTGTATACACCTCGAAGTTGAAGATGTAGGCCGAACAAGCCTCAGCCAGGATGTAAAATTTGATGGCATACTTGGCAGGCTTCATTGGGTTGTAGACGCGGAAGCTGAGCCTCCCCTTCCAAGCCAATGATCCCTCATCCAGGCTGAGATGTTCTTCGGGCTGGTAGGTGTTCCTGAACCGCTGAAGGAGGTACTCGAGTACCGTGCGAACCCTGATGAGCCGGTCTTGATTGTCCCCGGGGATGGCAAGCGAGTTGAACGCGTGGAAGTGTTTCAAGATGGCCCGAAACCGCCTTCCACTCATCACTTGCGAAAACATGGGGTAGTTGTGCACCCTAGACCGATGCCAGTAATGCCTGATGGTCGGCATTGTCACTACCCCCATGAGGAAGTACATCCCCAGGAACTTGGCCATCATCTCTTCACTACAGATGAACCATGAGTCCAAACCAGTCCCCAAGAATGCTGCGTAGTTGTTCGTCTCGCGGGTGAAGTACGCCAACAACTCCCTGGTGAAGAACAGCTGGAAAAACTGCAGGGGAGTTCTTGGCATATCCACCTTCATCCCAGGGGATCCGGTAAAGGGCCCATTTGCTGGCGTGAATGGGCCACTGCTCCACCCCTCGTCACGTGCGTCAACACCTGTCGCACGGGTCGCAGTGGGTCGGGGTTCCGACACCCTTGTGCCTCCTCGGCGACCCCTTGGCCGGCCTCCATGGCCACGCTGAGGACCGCGGCGTCTTCGTGGCGGGGAAGGTGTTGGTGATGGCGAGGACGACGACACTCTCTCCTCTTCGGGGTCGGTGCGGGGTTCTCCTCTTGGGGCCCGGCCAGGGGAGGATGACACAGTCGCATCCTGCACCAGTTCCAGTGCAGAAAGTGCACGACGTGCAGGTGCCAGTGTCATATAACTCGGCCCTGACGGGGACGTTAGGCCGGCAAAGGGGTACCTGGAGGCAAAAGGAGGAGAGACAGCGGTCGCTCTTGGTCCAACTGGTCCGATAGGAGGCGATGCCTCTTCTTGAAGTGGGGACAACGGCTGGGTTGAAACCTGGGACACCGTTGGCGTTGGTGTCTGCTCCCGTCTTGTCAGGCGTGGTGGTTCAGACGCCTCAGGGGTTGGATCATCGATGTCAACCCAGTCCTCCTCACTTGAGGCACCGCTTATCTCCTCATCCTCCTCGCTAGTCGTCTCCTCCTCAAACAGAACCTTCTGCCACTCCTCAGATGACAAGCCCTTTCTTTCCATCCTGACTAATGTTCCTTGGCAGTAATTACTCACAAAAAAGTTCAATGTCTTTAGGTTCTGTGCTGTAAAAACAAGAGATATTATCCACCCTCACGCAACAACTTTCAGTACGAGCGTCACTACACAGGTGATGTTATATGTGTCCAAAGGACCAATCGCTGCACCATATACGATCATTTCGCAGGGACGATCCCTGTTAGTTGTTTTTCCATGCTTTCATAACTGTTTATTGCCCTCCGTGTGTGTGTACCATCCCCAAATATATATATATATATATATATATATATATATATATATATATATATATATATATATATATCTCTCTCTCTCTCTCTCTCTCTCTCTCTCTCTCTCTCTCTCTCTCTCTCTCTCTCTCTCTCTCTCTCTAGCCCCTCTCTCTCTCTCTCTCTCTCTCTCTAGCCCCCCTCTCTCTCTCTCTCTCTCTCTCTCTATAGCCCCCCTCTAGCTCTCTCTCTCTCTCTCTCTCTATAGCCCCCCCTCTAGCTCTCTCTCTCTCTCTCTCTCTCTCTCTCTCTCTCTCTCTCTCTCTCTCTCTCTTTCTCTATAGCCCCCCTTTATCTCTCTCTCTCTCTCTCTCTCTCTCTGCCCCTCTCTCTCTCTCTCTCTCTCTCTCTAGCCTCTCTCTCTCTCTCTCTCTCTCTCTAGACCCCCCCTCTCTCTCTCTCTCTCTCTCTCTCTCTCTCTCTCTCTCTCTCTCTCTCTCTCTCTCTCTCTCTCTCTCTCTCTCTAGCCCCTCTCTCTCTCTCTCTCTCTAGCCCCCTCTCTCTCTCTCTCTCTCTCTCTCTCTCTCTCTCTCTATAGCCCCCCCCTCTCTCTCTCTCTCTCTCTCTCTCTCTCTCTCTCTCTCTCTCTCTCTCTCTCTCTCTCTCTCTCTCTTCTCTAGAGCCCCCCTTTCTCTCTCTCTCTCTCTCTCTCTCTCTCCTGCCCCCTCTCTCTCTCTCTCTCTCTCTCTCTCTCTAGCCCCCCCCCTCTCTCTCTCTCTCTCTCTCTCTCTATAGCCCCCTTTATCTCTCTCTCTATACCCCCCCTCTCTCTCTCTCTCTCTCTCTCTCTCTATATATATATATATATATATATATATATATATATATATATATATATATATATATATATATATATATATATATATATATATATATATATATATATATAGACACGTATATACATATTTCCGCAACTTCCAGAAGAATTATATATATATATATATATATATATATATATATATATATATATAAATATTTTCTCAACTTCCCCAAAAATTCACCCAACACATGGTACAATATTTGCCACGAACACTCGTGGGACATATCACAAGCACTGTATGCAGAAAATATATGTGTGAAGAATTGTCTTTGCAACGTACAGTACCTTGTCCAACGACGTCCTTGATTGCCCGGCGTTGCAAGGTACAGTACCTGTCCACCGACGTCCGTCGTTGCCCGGCGTTGCAAGGCACAGTACCTGTCCACTCACGTCCGTGATTCATTGTTGTCCTTACCTTTCCAAACACACGTTCCTAGAAACTATCGCTAATCAAGGATACGGACGTACATTAACACTCGGTGCACACTTCACGAACGGTACATACTACCTTGACAAGTTCACCTCTCTCTCTCTCAGCTAGCGATAATCAACGTTACGCACGTAAGCTATAGTCATTTCCCTGCAAGAAGTCCGTCCAGGCTGTGGCCCACGGGGTGATTCACCTTCAGACATACTGCCAAATCAACCGTACAAGATGCCTCTCTCTCTCTAAATTCCCCTCTATGTGCTAATTGAAATTGTGTTTTATAGAGTCTGTATATAGTAAACGAAACTACATAGTTCATTGAGTGTCACTATCTAAGATATATATATATATATATATATATATATATATATATATATAGAGAGAGAGAGAGAGAGAGAGAGAGAGAGAGAGAGAGAGAGAGAGAGAGACGTGAGATGTGGGTAGGTAGGCTCATAATCAGATAATTGGTGGGTCGCTTCCAAAAATAGAGAGAGAGAGAGAGAGGGACACAGACCCAAAGGTGTTGGAACAGATAGAAGAAGTCATTATCAGATAAATGGTGATATGCTTCCAAGACTTGATAAAGAGAGAGAGATAGGCCCCTGGGAGTTGGCTCGGCTTATCAGTCAGAATCTGATAAGTTGTGAGTCGATGCTATATATATATATATATATATATATATATATATATATATATATATGTATATACAAAGAAAGAGAGAGAGAGAGAGAGAGAGGCCAGTGGGAGTTTGATAGTTAGGAATATTCATTATCGCATATATATATATATATATATATATATATATATATATATATATATATATATATATATATATATATACAAAGAGAGGGAGAGAGAGAGAGAGAGAGAGAGAAGCAGGTAGGGAAGGAGTTGACCCTTGCGAGAAAGTGATAATCCTATAATTGGTGGTCAAATTTAGAATGTCGCACCTGGGGAAATTTCCACATTCTCTCACACCCTGAACAGAAATCTTCCTGCGTTACATACCCTAACTTTTATGCATTCAATAGCACATACGCCACCTTTCACGTGCATTTCACAGAGAGACAAAGTGATAATCATTTATTACATGTCATATCAACGTACATTACCTTTGCAATTACAATATGTTTTCGTAACCTTACCTACCTTTCCCAACACACCTGCCGCTACACTTTAGCTAACCTGCGTTACACACCGTAACTTTTATGCATTCAGTAGCACATACGCCACCTTTCACGTGCATTTCACAGAGAGACAAAGTGATAATCATATAATTGGGGGCCAAAATAACAGTGTTGCATTTGGGGAATTACCATTCTCTCACACCCTGAACAGAATTCTTGCTGGGAGAGTACTATATCACTCGTGGCACACTTCTCGTAAATTTTATAGTAAGCATGACTAAAGTTCACATCAACGTACATTACCTGTGCAATTTTACCTCCTGCGTTTGTTGTCGTCATTTCCTTGACAGCTCACCTTCCGCTGAACTCTCGCTAATCAAGGATACGCAACTACACAAACACTCGCTGCACATTTCACTTACATTATGTAATAAGCATACGTTATTACTACATGTCACATCAACGTACATTACCTGTGCAATTACTGCCGGCGTTCGGAGCCGTCAATACCTGGCATAGCTCACCTCTCTTCACACATGCCGCTAAACTCTTGCTAACCCTAACTTTATATGCATTGACGAGCACATACGGTACATTTCACGTGCATTTCACACGATATCACACACCAATACATTACTAAAACAATGCATCAACCACAACCTCGGCAAATATTCCGCTCATGACTGCATTTTATACCGTCATTTTTATCACTGAGAGTATGAGGCAACGCTATTCTTGGCACACAACACACTCGTTCACGGAAA
>NC_136987.1:21702651-21705151 GCF_032717465.1 Coenobita brevimanus | reverse complement strand
TATTCCCACCTCCAAAAGTATTGAAATTCTCGGCATCTCACTTAACAATGCCCTCAGCTGCATCTCTCATGTTAGATCACTTGCTAAAACCGCCTCAAAAGAAAATTGGATTATTGTACAGAGTCCGTAACTTCTTCATTGACGAGCAGTTACCTATAATTTATAAGAGTCATGTGTGCCCTCAGCTTGAATATTGCTCACCCTTGTGGAATGGATATGGAGAGGTTGCATTAAAACAAGTAGACAAAATTCAGAACAAAGCTGTTAGAATTATTAACAACCCTGCCATTACAAATAAACTACCTCCCCTACAAGTAAGAAGGAATGTTGCCTCCCTTGCATTATTTTACAGATATTTTTATGGCAAATGCTCAGACGAAGTTGCTTCCATGGTGCCATCTCTCCATGCCTTCCCTCGTGCTACACGGGCATCTGGTAATGCTCATTACTGGAATGTCACTCAGCCATATTGCAGAACTTCTTCGTATCAGAATTCTTTCATTGCCCAAACTGAATCTCTCTGGAACTCGCTTCCCCAGAGTTGTTTCCCTCCAAACTTCAATCTACAGCTGTTCAAGTCTAACTGTTACAGATATTTTATGAACCGAGGACACCAGTAATCTGGTGTATGGATTTTTTTTTTATTCATTTGTTTTTCCTTCCTCTGTTCTGTTAAAAAAAAAAAAAAAATGAAAACTTCAGAGCTCCTCGAACTGGATGATGTACCTCAACCAGTCTTTCTTGAAGATCCTGCACATAGCTGGAGGTGTCTGTAAGTAGCTCTTTGCCAGGTGGTCTTTCCATTATCAGTTCAAATGGCAAACGTAACTCCTGGCTCAGCATCAGTATGGCAAGGGTGTAGCCAGTCGACTCATGGGATGCAGACCGATATGCCATCAGCAAGGCAGGTAATTTCTGATCCCATTCCATCTGTCCCGATACACAGTACCTAATCAATACTTGTCCCAGGGTCCAGTTGAATTTCTCCATCATCCCATGTGACTTGGGCCTTAGTGGAGTCGTCCTGGACTTCTTGATCTCCAGTAACTTGTAGCACTTACGATACACAGCAGACTCGAAATTTCTACCCTGGTTTGAGTGTAGCTCTTGTGGCAACCCAAATCGGCAGAAGAACTGGTCAGTCACAACTTGAGCAGTTGCAGCTTCCTGATCTGGAATAGCATAGGTTCCGGGCCACTTTCTGAAGTAGTTCATAGCGACACACATTTAACAGTTTCCTTTTTCAGTGTGTGGCAGAGTTCCAGTAATGTCCACTATGACTCCTTCCATTAGCACATCTACATGGTACAGCTAAAGAGGGGCGCAACCACGTTTCCTGGGTCCTTTCTTGTCACAGCAGACATCACAGGCCCAACACCACTCTTCAACATTCTGATGCATGCCAGTCCAGTAGAACCTCTGTTGCAGGAAAGTTTTCTTCTGTCCCTGATGCCTGCTAATGATGCTGTTGTGAGACTCTGTTAAGACCTCAGATCACATTTTCTTAGGAACCACCAGTTGCCAAATCTTGCTGAGGTCATTGGGTGTCTCCCACTGATGCTCCAGTAGTCTGTTGTTCAAACAAAGATCCCACCAACTCCAGTAGCTCTTAGTCGCAGGGCTAACCCTGGAAACTTCTTCCCAAGAAGATCGCACTGTACTCCGCTGCAGCCAATTGAGCATTGGTTTAAAATCTGCATCCTCCTTCTGTATCCTCTTCAGATCTTCCTTCGCTGACACTGGCCCTTTTACTGCAGTGCGTTTTCATTTCATACTAAGATTTTGTTTCCTACTACACTGCCTGCAAACTGGGTTAGAAGGCTGACGACCCGGGCTGTCAGCACTTCCATGTACCAGCCCACAATGATGCTGCACCTCATAGTTGTGCTTTCCAGCTTCCCGAGCCAGCACACCAGTTGTCCTTCCGGATTCTTTAATATCTTCGGCCACTTGATGATGAACTGGGACCCATACAAGTAGGGGAGGAAGAAGTCAAAGCTTCTCATCACTGCCAAGAGCTCCTCATGGGTCACAGAGTAGTTCCACTCCGGTGGGCTGAACTTTTTGCTGTAATATGCCACCACATACTCCTTCTGACCCTTCTTCTGTGACAGTACTCCACCACTGCCATGGTCACTAGCATCACAGTCCAGGATAAATGGTTGACTCTGATCTAGATTCAGCAACACAGGAGAGCTTGCCAACACATACTTAAGCTCATCGATGGCCTGAGTCACTGCAGTCCACATAAACTATTGCCACTTTCCTAACAACTTGTGCAGAGATGCAGCCATCATTGCAAAGTCCTTGACATTACGGCAGTAGTAGGTACACAAACCCAGGAAACTCTATAGTTTCTTCACACAAGTTGGAACCCACCACTTTTTTACAGCCGCCACCTTCTCCGGATTAGTATGGATGCTGTCCTTGAATAATTTGCGTCCCAGGTACTTCATTTCCTTCTGGAACAAGTAGCACTTCTTAGGGTTCAGCTTGAGAT
>NC_136987.1:21642651-21697651 GCF_032717465.1 Coenobita brevimanus | reverse complement strand
TCAAAGGCATAAATGATCGAATCCCTTAGAAGAATAGCCAGCACGTTAGGTGCTGTTTCAGGGTAAGCCTTTTGTGCCATACTCTCCAGGTCATGAGCAAGCTGCTAAAGAGATTCGCCTCGAGCCCGTACATGGTTCCGGAATCTCCCTCTGTTAACCTCAGTCTGGCACATTGTCCTGTATCTGCTCTAGCACTTCTACTAAGGAATGATAACTGGTCCTCTCCTCCAGTGACAGCTGGCCAAGAATCTCTAGTGCAGCACCCCTGAGGTTAGTAGCAAGCTGCATTGCCCTCTGCCTATCATGCCAACCGTTCTGATCTTCAAGTATCTCAAACTGCACACGATAGCTTCCAAAGATACTTCACCATCAAATTCTTGAGGTTTCTTTTTAATTAGGCCCTCATTATAGTTATGCACTTCACTGGTTTAAGGACTAAAAACTGGGGCATTATAAATAAGTGTTGGACTCAAGCATTGTACATTATCTTTCTGCCCTGTAATGCTACATTCAGATGCTTGAGATTCATCAAGATTCACCTCACACCGTCCATTTTTTACATATGCTCCCTGCACACTAACCTGAGGATCAGCAGTGCAAGATTTCTCTACAATCTCAACATTTCTCCCACTAATTATCTTCAACCGGTCATCTGTATGCTGTCTGCACTCCATCATTTTATTGCTCACCTCACGCTTCTGTTATTGTAGCTCAGTGTATACTTCTTCCTTCAACTGTTGCTGTTCTTCCTTCAGTTCCCTCTTTAATGTGTCTTGTTGTTCCTGCATCACCAGTTGTAACTCCTGTTGTTCCTACAATGTCTCTTGAAGCCATTCATGTCGTTCTTTCTGTTCTTCACTTTGTGCTCGTAGTTGTTCACTTTGTGCTTGCAGTAACCTCGCAATTGCAGCCAGAGATGCCACCTCCTGCCTAGTTTGCCTTCTTGTCCGTACATCTTCTGGCTCTATGTCGAAGATTTGACTCACTACAGCATTTTTCTATCCCAACTCCTGACACAACTTGTTTCATCCTCATCCCACACTTCCACAGGCTCCAACATCAGTACTTCTGTATAGGATGGACGTCCCTCAGTGAATTGTTCCTTGAAGGGTCAACTTTTCAATGCACACAAGATCACCTCAGGCGTCGTAATAACATATCCTTCTTACGTTCGAAGTCTTTATTTTCCAAGTAATTACACTGCCTACCTAACTTATTTCACAAGTGCCAGAAATACACTAACTTCACAAGGCCATAAGTAAACTTACTCCTCTATTCACTCCCCCATCCTGTTATAATCTTCTCGGACGTTCTAGATACTCCTAGCAGCAACAGTTCCAAGTCGGAGCCATTTAAAATATTCCAGTTTTCTTACAATATGCGGCACAAAATGCTTTAGCATGCAAACTGAAAAATATGAGTGGTACATAATTTAACAACCATCCAAATAAAACATTATAGGGAGACAAAAAAAAAAAATCACGCATAACTTTACGAAATACCTCCACTCACAACAGCAGGCTACCTGGCACCTCTGACTAACAACTGAAAATACACAATCTATCCTGAATTTTCCACTACCACCTAGCTATCACTCGTGCTTCTCAACACCTGTGTATTACATGCATCTTCTATTTTTATGCAAGGAAGAAGGAACGAAAGGCCAAAAGCCTGTAAGACTGTTCCCTCCACGAAAAAAAAAATAATAATAATAAGATATCAATGATAAGATGGTTTGCACCAGTTGCCTTCAAGATTATATCAAGAAGTGCATGATAACTTGCAAAGGAAGAGGCGTTACAGATCAACAGGCCACTGAAAATAAATACAATATCCCCTCTGCAATCACACGCGAACTACCATTGTGTCGTGGGAAGAGAAGGTAGTTGAGTAGACTGCAATTGCTGTCATCCTTGGAGTCTTGAAGGACAGATGATGTTCCGGCACCCATTCGAACAATCATCTAAGCTCGTTCAGATTAGATTATACTCGCCAGATCGGCCTTACATTCTCACTACCTACATTCCCTAGTGCTTATTTACATTTGTTCATCAAGTGTAACTCCACCCTTTTGCCCTGAACCATTCTCACGGCGGCCTTGAGAATAGTTGCGACCTTGTGATAACGAAGAATTGTTACTCGATTTTAAAATATGGTGGGGGTGTTGAGGGGTAGCCCTGACGAACTGAATAATTTTTAGAACAGTAGGTTAAAGGTCGAGGTCAAAGGGCCAGGTCATATTGAGTTTGCCATGTAACCTTGATCGTTGCCGTATTCTGCCCAAACATAGTATTGTGAACTATAGATATAACATGCAACCCTGGACCAAAATAAAAATAACTTTCACCTGTTTAACAAGAGACCTACTTTCCATCGTGGTACAAAATAAAAAGTGTGTGTGTGTGTGTGTGTGTGTGTGTGTGTGTGTGTGTGTGTGTGTGATGCATGGATTTACAAAATTTTTAATACTGAGGAAAATATTATTAAAAAGGTAAATTCTCTTGCCCTACGTAAGACATATGAAACATCGATGCAAGAAAATGTGGTTACTTAACACGGGAGAGAGAGAGAGAGAGAGAGAGAGAGAGAGAGAGATTCTGATAGAAACACACACACACACACACACACACACACACACACACACACACACACACACACACACACACAGAGCCTGCGTGCCACCAACAATAATAGCTAAAGCCTGCAATTTCGAGTGCTGCACATCTGTCAAATTTCCATTATTACACATATACACGTGACATGCAGGGGACACATATGTAGCGCTCGTCTTCCACTCCACTGGGTGATTTCTCGTGTGTTGCGGGGACGCCTTAGTCAATGTTATCAGTGTCCATCCTGCATCTTCTATTCATATCCTCCTCACACGCTCACTCTTACGCCCACACCACAGGCAGCGTTATCAGTGACCATCCTGCATCCTCTTCATATCCTACTCACACTGCCACACTCACTCCCGTACCACAGACAGCGATATCAGTGTGTATCCTGCATTTTCTTTCATTCCCTGTTCACACTCTCACACTTACGTCCACACAACAGTAGGTGTTATCAGCGTCCATCTTGCATCATCTGTTCATTCAATACTCACACTCACACACTCACACTCAAACAAAAGACAGCGTTATCAGTGTTTTTTTTTTTTTTTTTTAATTCCAACTCTGGGCATAGGCTTCAGGGCCTATTTCTCGGGGGCAGTGACCTACCCAAGGCCCAATAGTCCTCCTACACCTCCGCATGTCACCACTTCGGCGCTAACACACACCATCCTTACTGAATACATGCTAGGGCTGTCTCATACAGGACTGGTGTATTGGTATTAGCGGGGGTATTTTTAGATCAAGGAAGTCTGCTTTTAGGAAATACAAATCCTTAAACTGTTCCCTGCCCCAGCCGGGATTCGAACCTGGGTTCATAAGGACAGCAGGCCGCCTGCCTACCGATTCAGCCACCGCCTCCGGCATCATTTGTCCCTGCATCATTTATTCATTCCTTACTCACACTCATCCTCACCACAGACAGCGTTATCAGGGTATATCCTGCATCATCTATTCCCATCTTATATCTCACACTGACGCCCACACCACCGGCAGCGTTACCAGTGTCCATCCTGCATCATCTATTTCTTCCCTACTCACACACTCACGCCCTCACCATTGACAGCGTTACTAGTGTTTATCCTGCATCATCTATTCATTCCCTACTCACACACTCACTCCCTCACCACTGACAGCGTTATCAGTGTCTATCCTGCATGACCTATTCATTCCCTACTCACACACACTGAAGCCCACACCATCCTGCATCTTCTCTTCATTCCTTACTCACAGTGCCACACACTCACGCCCACACCGTCATACACAGCAGTCCCTGCAAACCAAAAGATATACCACCATATATATTTCAAGTGCAGCGCTATTCCCTGTAATACATCCCTCATACTTAAACACTTATTTACATTTACAGTGTCAAATAATGACTGATAACGGAGACTCCTGCCCCGTGATGACTTTCCCCTTAGCCCCGAAGATCCAGCACGAACTACAGACGAAATTCGGATCTTTTGATAAGGGACTGGTGGAGGTTGGACAAGGGCGGTACCTCCTGCAACCGCACTGCAGATTGTACCTTCATAAATATGCCCAGTTCAGGTGAGTAGATTTGGGAGAGAGAAAGAGAGAGAGAGAGAGAGAGAGAGAGAGAGAGAGAGAGAGAGAGAGAGAGAGAGAGAGAAGTGAGTCGATGATCTTTACACACACATTCAAGGAGAGAGAGGGGGGGGGGCTGTAGGGAACGGTGTAAGGCTATGAATTTCGTTAAAGCAGACTTACTGGTCAACCATAAGACCCGCCGATATGTCGTAAAAATACCCCTGCTAAAACCAATACGGTACACCAAGTCCTGTATGCAACAGCACTACCATGTATTCAGTATAGACGGTGGCTCTATCATGTATTCAGTATAGACGGTGGCTCTACCATGTATTCAGTATAGACGGTGGCTCTACCATGTACTCAGTATAGACGGTGGCTCTACCATGTATTCAGTATAGGCAGTGGCTCTACCATGTATTCAGTATAGACGGTGGCTCTACCAAGTATTCAGTATGGACGGTGGCTCTACCATGTATTCAGTATAGACTGTGGGTGTTAGCGCAGAAGTGGTGACATGTGGAGGTGTATGATACGTTGAAGGACTGCTGAGCCCCACGGAAAGGGCGCTTAAAAAAAAAAAATCAGACCTACTTCATGTACAGTCACTCATAAAAGAAAAGACCCCCCCGTGCGTTAGAGGCAATATAACTCGGGGTATTCAGTGTTGGTAACAGTGTACTTGACGTCAGCCATATGGGGGGATAAGGAGGGGTGTTTGAGAGGAGGGCGGAGTTAATCTGCACGAAACACTGCTTCAATCCACAATTCGAGTCAAACATACATTACAGTATATCCGACTTGTTATGTTGTCCTTCACACAAAATTAACTTTATGCTACAAGAACAAAGAACTTTCAGGTGATAACACAATTCCATACCCGAAAACTTTATGCATTAATGCCGCACATGATGCAAATGAAACCCCCGGCCTCAAGGGTTAAATGAATGGGCTCGACACACTTAGAATGATCCTTGAATGAACTTCCCCCAAACGCAGCTTCATACCCCCACACCTGACGTCATTTACAGTGTTACCAGGACCGATATCATATTGGTTGAAAGGTGTCTTGGCCGGGGGGGTCGTTTTATTTATGAGTGACTGTACCTCACTCGAAGCAGTATTATCCAGACTAAACCTTCCTCATCACTGATCCTGCCATCTTCCCCACTCCACCTTCAGTTCATCCCCAATCCACATCCATCATCCGTTACCCCCTCCCCACCCTCATTCACCGTGACGCGTAGGTTGTTGAGCAGACCCATTAACCGCAGGCAAGCAACCACTCTCCACCCCGTTAACAGGGGCATCATAGAAGGCAGCACATCACTCCATTGTTTGATTATATGGTTGTCACCCAGAAGTGTAAATGGTTTCCTGGGTTAAAGGAAACCATTAGGCTTGTCACTCAGGTTAGAGCCACCTAAAGTTGAAAGAGTAGCAATAAAAGTGACAGGAAGGATGGGAGAAATTGGAAGAGAGGACAGCAAGCACAGAAAATGAATGATAAAGGTGAAGGAGGATGTAAGCAGCACTATATTAGGTGAGTGGATGATGGTCGCCACCACCTACCTACCACCGTGATGTGTAAGTAAATAAGACATACAGTATTTCTGGCGATGGAGAAGAATCAGTAATCTAAAGAGTATGTGACTAGTGATGACTAACTTTACTCTTTACAGTAAATATGTAGTTGAGTTTTAACGTGGTTCTTCAAATGTCGGAGCTTTTCTCTCTCTCTCTCTCTCTCTCTCTCTCTGTCCTTCTTCTTCATCTTCTTCTTCTTTTTCTTCTTCTTCTTCTTTTTCTTCTTCTTCTTCTTTTTCTTCTTCTTCTTCTTTTTCTTTTTCTTCTTCTTCTTTTTCTTTTTCTTCTTCTTCTTTTTCTTCTTCTTCTTCTTTTTCTTCTTCTTCTTCTTCTTTATTCTTTACGTGCCATGTTTGGAAGGTCCAAAACAGAAAAAAATAATAATCCTCAAGTAAGATGAAAGCCTAAAGATATTCCATCAAGATTTCGGGTTACATAAAAGTCCCCCACAACGACTGGGTACTTTATTGGAAGAGGGCTGTGCTACACTCTCGGAGTCTATTCATGCTCTGTCTCTCCTAATTTCGTGGGGAGGGAGGTAAGTGAGCTTCAGTTTACCATTACGTTACGCTGGGTTAAGGAATTCTCGACTTTGTACGCGTAAAACAGTCTTGTCATCGTTCTCTTCCTTAGTTGCAAATTTGTTGATAGGAAACTCTCAGGCCACTCATCTCATTCTTTTCTTATCTTTTTTTTATGAAACGATTTTTTCTCTAAAATTTTCATTTTTCTTGTCCAGGTTTCGGCCAGATGACGTAGTGGTGATGGGGTTTCCCCGCAGCGGCACGACGTGGACGCTGGAGATGGTGTGGTGTATGACGCACGACCTTGACTTCACCACAGCCATTAACACGCCAGTCACAGAGCGATCCCCCTTCCTTGAGTAGGCACCAACATCACTTGATTCTGCTTCACTGGTAGTGGCAGTAGTGGTAATAGTAGTAGTGGTAGTAGTAGTGCTGGCGGTGGTGATGGTTGTGCTAGTAATAGTTACAATAGTAGTACTAATTGTGGTGGCGGTGGTTGTAGTAGTAGTAGTAGTAGTAGTAGTGCTGGCGGTGGTGATGGTTGTGCTAGTAATAGTTACAATAGTAGTACTAATTGTGGTGGCGGTGGTTGTAGTAGTAGTAGTAGTAGTAGTAGTAGTAGTAGTAGTAGTAGTAGTAGTAGTGGTGGTGGTGGTGGTAATAGTAGTAGCAGTAGTAGTAGTAGTGTTGGTGGTTCTGTGTAGCAGCAGCAGTACAGTACTAGTATTAGCAGTAGTAGTCATAGTAGTAATTGTTGTGGTAGTGGTGGTGGTGGTATTGGTGGTGGTGTGAAGTAGTAGTAGTATTAGTATAAGTAGAAGTAGCAGTAGCGGTGGCGGTGGCGGTGGTGGTGTGTAGTAGTAGTTGTGGTAATCCAGGTTCATCTGAATGTAAACTACTTTGATGGGTATTGTTTTCACTCGGTTTGTCTGCCTGTTTGTTTGTCTGTTTGTTTGTTAACAACTTTACACGAGAACTACTGGTGTAATTTTCACTAAAATTTCAGGGATGATGGGCAACGACCTTCTGATGACCTGATTGAATTTTGCACCAAATTGGGCCAAGGCCCAGGCTGTTGGCCCCAAAATGTAAAACAAAAATAAATAGCTTTTGTTCATAACTCTTTTCAAATTCGTCATATCGACATTAAACCAAACCCTATAGGTGCATCTTTCAAATCTTGATCCTATAACATGCCTCATTACATCAGGGGGTCACCCCTTACTTAGCGGTATGGGGGTCAATGTCAGGTGGTTCAGGCCTAAAATGTATAATGGGCATAAAATCGTCAATTCCCACCTGATTTACTCCAAATTTTATGTGAGACACCTTTGACTAGATATTCTGTTGTGTTTACACGTCAGTAGTAAAATGACTGCCAGGGACGGGTTTGCTGTGCCTTAACACCGCTTCCTGTTTGTTTGTACTCCTATGCCTTTTGATTTTTCATTGATTTAAGCTATATTCTCATTGATCAGGACTACTTAACGCCTTTCCCTTAGCGATTTGTTTTGCCTATTAACCAACACGTCAACATCATAATAATGGAAGAAGTGTTGCTTAGTCTCCAGTGTCCTCCACTGAGTATGTATAGTGAGGGACACCTTCTCGCGGTGGCACTGAAATGGACAGGCCACTCCTCTGCCTGGTTATACAAATGTCCCTCAGATCCCTCCCTATCCCCGAAAGGAGAATGGTGAACGGAAAGATGAGGACTGCTACTACCACCACTGCTAAATACCAACAGCACCACTACCACCACCACCACCACCACCACCACCACCACTACTATTACTACTACTACTACTACCACCACTACTACTACTACCACCACTACTACTACCACCACCACTACTACTACTACCACCACTACTACTACCACCACCACTACTACTACTACCACCACCACTACTACTACTACTACCACCACCACTACTACTACTACCACCACCATTACTACAACTACTACTACTAATACAACAACAACAACAACAACTACTACTACTACTACAAATACAACAACAACAACTACTACTACTACTATTACTACTACTACTATTACTACTACTACTACCACCACCACCACCACCACCACCACCATTACTACTACTACTACTATTACACTGTTTGGCATAGACGTTAAGAACTGGAGTGGTCAGATACAGCCTTCAGTAACTCTTTTACTGGAAAATAAGACAATACTACGGCTCTACATCCTTTTCCACAACCTGGCCTAAAATTGCCGTCTTTCCATCGTGAATGCTGAGTTGTAACAGTGGGTTAATACTAGACTAGGATGCTGATCACGAAGAAGTGCCGTGTAAAAGTAGTAGAGACGTAGAATTGCCCTCTTCTGCCCCTAAACTACGAGAAGTAAGCTGCGTATGGACGGAAATTTGTGCCAAGTTAAAGTGAAGGGAGTGTAGGTGGATTTTTTGATCCTTTTTCAGTTTATATCCCATAATTCACTGGTAGAATAATATACTGCCAAGGTGCGGCATCCTTTCCACAGCACTTCTTCGTGACTAGCACCATATTCTAGTGTTCATCTGCTACCACTCCACATTCTAGTTAGAAGGGGCAATTTTATGTCAGGTTAGAGTAAACAGAGTATAGTTAGTATGATCTAACTATGTTAGTTTCGCCTAAATTTGCCTTCTCCCCATCTTGACTGCTGGGGTATAATTAACATTACGATATGGTGCTTGTCACGAAGAAGTGCTGTGTAAAGGATGTACAGCCACAGCACTGTCATTGTCTGCCAATGAGCTATTATTATTATCACTAGAATATGACGCTAGTCATGAAGAAGTGCTGTGTAAAGGATGGAGAGAGAGAGAGAGAGAGAGAGAGAGAGAGAGAGAGAGAGAGAGTTTCCCGATTGGACAGTATAATTATTTTGTCCAGTGCTACCCCTGTTCAGTACTCTTACAGGCGATAGATGGACAGGCAGACAGATAGATAGATTATTGACGGGATAGATAGACAGAGACATATAGATCGATAGATAGAGGAAAGATTGATGGATAGAGACTTATGGGCAGGTAGAAAGATGACTAGTTAAAGAGAGGGACAAGCAGACAGACAGGTAGATAGATAGACAGGTAGATAGATAGATGGACAGATAGACAGATAGATGATTAGATCAATGGAGAGGGACAGACAGACAGACAGATAGACAGACAGGTAAATTATTAGACAGGGAGGGACATTCAGACAGAGAGTCAGGTAGATAGATAGACATATGAATAGATAATGAGAGTGGAACAAACAGCAGAGAGAGAGAGAGAGAGAGAGAGAGAGAGAGAGAGAGAGAACCATTCTTTTTTTCAGAGGTGACTCAATTTACCATCCTGAGCTTCCCCTGCCCAGTTTTCTGGTTGACAGTTTTTTAAAGCAACATCCAGACGAGGATCCGAGCACCACTGGGGTATTTTTGGCCCATGCTGAGTCCGTTCCTTCTCCTAGAGTAGTCCAAACCCATCTGGCCTTCTCACTTCTCCCGCCATCCATTCTTGAGAGCTGTAAGGTGGGTGAAGTTCTCTCTCTCTCTCTCTCTCTCTCTCTGGCGACATAAACTTTACTAAGCTTCGCCATGTAAATGGCGACGCTTCATGTTTTCGTCAGTAATATTTTTCTTTGCAATTTTCTTTTCGATCTTGATGATATTACACATGAAGGTACTCTACAGTAGGGTTACCCAAGTACCTTTGCCAATATAAATGACCTTGACCTATTTTTGAAGGTGAAACTCGTTTTTATTAAAACATTGCTTATTTTAAATTGAAATATCTTAAACTAATTGAAATACGGATATTTGGGTGGAATTCCTATTAAAAAAATTCTTTCTGTATAACTTTGGCTTAATATTTTGCCATTTAGCCTAGTAGAAAGTACCGAATTCAAATCTGTTCAGTTTTTTCTTAGCAACACGTTCTAGAGAAAACCACAAAAGTTTTAAAGATATACATTTCTGGATATACAGCTCTGGTCTCCCTTATGATCTGAATGGAATATAGTTACAGTATAGCATGCAGTTAGCCAGTTATTGAGACAAAAGTAAAATTTACATCTGAGTTTTTCGACACCTTTGTCTTCAGGTCCCTTGTTGATGTTACACAAGAAGATACCTTAGGGTCTTCAGATCTTGTTAATAATAGACATACTTCTATACCACTGAGAGATACGCACACCACAAAGCCAGCCAGGAGACAGGACGTGTGTGCTGGCAATCCCCAGGTCCTGTCCTCCTCCCTTACTGATTTTTAACCAGCCCATACCCTACTGACCGGGGTAATGTACGGCCCGGCCTGCACTATAGGTGCAGGGAATCTTTAAACGAACGAACGAACCACTGAGAGTTAGAGCAAACCTTCCTTGTTGTGGCTAAATGATAAGGTTAGCTAATTAGATTTAATCTAATTTGCATCTCTCTCTCTGTCTCTCTCTCTCTGTCTCTCTCTCTCTCTCTCTCTCTCTCTCCCTCTTTCTTTCTGAAACTGTTAGATACTAGCCCTAGGCCCGGAGGGTGTTGGGGAAGAGTATTGCTTTAATTCGATTTGTGTATGTTGACAACTTTTTGCAAAAACTAGTGCGATTTTAATCAAAATTAAGGGGATGAATGGCTATAACCTTCTGATCACCTGATTAAATTTTGGGCCAAGGCTCAGGCTTTGGACCTCTAAAATGTAGAAACAAATAAAAATAATAAGCAGAGGAAAAATCGTTTTTTCGCCATAACTCCTTTCAAATTTGTCATATTGACATGAAACTAATACCTATAGGTGCGTCTTTCAAATCTGCATCCTACAACATGCCTCATTACATCATGGGGGTCATCCCCCAGTTAGCGGTAGGGGGTTGAGTGTCAGGTGGATCTGGCCTATAATTTCAAATGGCCATGAAATCGTAAATTTTCACCTGGTTTACTTCAAATTTGATATGTGACATCTATGACTAGATATCCAGTTGTGTTTATACGTCAGCACTAAAATGACTCACAGGGACGGGTTTGTTGTTCCTTGGCACCGCTTCTTGTTTTGATCTGTTTTGGTTTCTACCGTAGTCCACAAATACGAACTTAAGCCGTTTAAATCATCTTTTGAAATAAGAATTGTGGAAATGAAAATGAAGATGAAGATGATGATGATGATGGTTTTCATTTTCATTCGTAGGTGATATATGTGGCTAGACATCCGGGTGACGTGTGTGTGTCTTACTACCACCTTCAAAGACTCTTCAAGCCAGTGAATTTCAAGGGCGACCTGGAAGAGTTTCTGGATTTGTGGTGCCGAGATTTAGGTAAGAAGAGAGAGAGAGAGAGAGAGAGAGAGAGAGAGAGAGAGAGAGAGAATGAAGAATGGGACATTGCAGAAATTAATAAACTGATTGATGTTGATTATAATCCAGTTGATAGGTATAACGTGCATTAATCCCTCTTCTTCCTCTTTTTCTTCTCCTCCTTCCCCTGCCTCTCTTTCTTCTTCTCCCACACCTTCACCTTTTTTCCCCTTTCTTCTTCTCTCTCTCTCTCTCTCTCTCTCTCTCTCTCTCTCTCTCTCTCTTTCTTCTCCTTCTTCTTCATCATCACAGTTATGCTAGGGCCATACTGGAGTCACTTAAGCGAGGCATGGGCAAAACGCACCCACCCAAACCTCCTCTGGCTATGCTACGAAGACATGAACAAGGATCCGCTGGGGGAACTTAAGCGCCTGGACCACTTCCTCGCCACAGGCCTGACGGAAGACGAGCTGCTGCAGGTGGCCCAGCATTCCAGCTTTGCCAACATGAAGGCCAGACCTGCCACTAACATCAGTCTCATCCCGGAATCGCCTATACTGGTGCCGGGAGAGGCTGAGTTTGTGAGGAAGGGTGAGTTTAATTAGCGTCGTTGTTGTTGTCATCATAATCTTAATCATCCTCTTTTTATTTATTATCGTCAGTCATCAAATCATTGTCATCATTATAATTGTTATTGCCTTCATTACCATCATAATCATCATCAATATCATCGTCCATTGTCATTGTCACCTTTGGCATCATTATCATTATTATTGCCTTCATTTCCATCATCATCATCGTCTGTCGTCGTTGTCGTCATCCGTTTCCATCATCATCATTGTCATCATCATCCCTGTCCTCGTGTTAATGTTCATCATCATTGTCGTTACATCATCATCATCATCATCATCATCACTGTCTTCGTCGTAGTGATGATCATCATCATTGTCGTCACATCATCATCTTCACTCACCTCATTAATGGATGCAAGCCAGTGAGACAAAGTAGGTTAAGCATGTCAGGTTTGAATTACCAGGTTACAGTATGCTAAGCTGGGCATACAACGATACACAAGATGGATGGTATATTGCGCCCTTGTATCGTGTGGTCCTGGCTCAGTCTGCTGGTATGGGGAAAGCAGAGATTTTGGCTTCATCATGAAACTACTAACAAACCACGCAGTCAGTGAAAGCAAAAAAAGTGGAGAGTATTAACCCGTCACTTCCCGAGATTTTCTGCACCTCCGACATCCCCCAGTCCCGAGGTATTTTCGAAATTTTTTTTTTTGGCTAAAACCTTCGCTTTTGGTGAGAAACATCGAAAATTCATAGAGAAATCGCTCACCTGAGGTTTAAAGTGCCCAATCCAGGTAGGAGTTCCTCCTTACCTGAGTGGGTTTTCTAACATGCTGGCACCAAAGAAAACGAGTTCTATGGGAGGGTAACTATTTTATCCACTCATAAACGGTATTTATTTATTTACTTGGTACGAATGTATATGTAGTATGACAGTATATTGGTTTTCAAGCAGTAATAAAGGCATTATAAGCATTGTTTCACTCACTAACTAATCACCATACCTGACCTATTTTTGCCACACTACCTGATCATTATTTCTGGCTGTTTCTTCTTCTAATGCTTTGTAAACATTGTCCTCCACATTGTCATCGATTGGGGAATCACTCTGGCCCTGAATAACTTTACTAGCCAGGTCACTGGTAACAGGTCCTTTGCCAAGACAATGTCGTGAGGGGGGGAGGGGGGAGGTTATGCAGTGTAAGGCATTGTCCCTGCTTGGTATCTTGTACAGGAATAGAGGAAGGTGTCCCGTGTGTACATACAAAAAATCACGTGCGAAAATTGAAAATTGTGCAAATTAGCGACCTTGCAATTGCACGACGTACTGGTACGTCGCCGGGACTGGCAAATGCAAATCGTTGCAACGTACCCATACGTCGTCGGGACGGGGCGGGTTAAGGATGTAAAGATTTATGGGAAGTAGTAAAAAAGTAGAAAAGCAAGAGAGGGAGTGGGAGACCGAGGATGAGATGAAGGGATGCAGTGGAAAGGTATATAGACAGGGGAGTGTGAGCGAAAAGGCAGGGGACAGGGTGACATGGAGGCTGCTTGTTTGAGGGCACCCCATACATACGGGATAACGGCATCTGGCTATTCACCGGCAAACGGTAAAGATTTATGGGAAGTAGAACCTGTTTATTTTGACTGAGCCGTCCCTGGAACACATGGACCTATATTCTTACTGAGTAAGGAAGCTCCCTAACACCTCTTCCATTGTGATTTATTTTGGGATATGGCTGGTTAATATCCTTCTGTTCATTATTTTTGCAGAGTATGGTGATGTTGCCAGTATTTATGTAACACTGAAGAGTACAGTAAGGTATAATAAACAAACCACGTATTTTTGGTGTTAGGGACTTTCCTTAACTAACAAGAATACTGACCATAGTGTAATATATGGACCACCCTTTACTAGAAATAGGTAGATATAAGCTGGGTATGATTAAGGTGAGCCCACAGATAAAGGTGAAATAGCATGTTTTACCTGACAAAGATCCATAACCCTTTGCAGCTCAGTTGATGGCCAAGTGAAGTCAGATTGGAAGGTCAATTTAACTATTAATGAAGGAGGCTAATGTCCACCTCATTACTAAATTGCATCTAAATTCACGCAACTGCGACTTAATTTCAAGTTGTAGAAGTAGTCCAGTTCCATCAGGTGAATTGTATGTTCTCAGTGGCAGTGTTCTCAGTGTTCATCCTGTGTTCTTCTCTCCCTACAGGTGCCACTGGGGACTGGGTCAATCGCTTCACTCCCCAAATGAAGGCCAAGTTCCAGGTACCATACTCGCAAATTTTCTTGAGCATGATTTGAGTATGATATTGTTACTTTATGCTTTTATTTCCACTCCTGAAACTTCGTGGCCAATCTTGAGTTAGTATTAGGATGAAAATATTTTTACCAAAGACAATGATCTGTGATATTACTGAACCATTTCTATACAGATTGTTTTTTGCAATAACTGACTAGGATCTTTTATTCTTTTCCAGGCTTGGGTGGAGACGGGGAGTAACGCATTCGGGGAGGTGCCACCTAGGTACACCCAAGGACAAAAGTTCACTTAATATTACACCTGTTTTGCTTCCCACTCGCCTCTGTTGGCTAATGTTCAAATGCTGAGAAGCCTGGTGTGTTTCTCTGCCCATAGATAACGCCCTCTAATCTAAACTAGTTCAGGAGGGTTGGGTGATGTCCTGCTCTGAGTGTGGCTAGGTGAACTCAATCAGCTCAGTTGAAGGACACCTCCGATGGACGGACGTCCGCAGGGGTGGGTAGGTTGTAATATGGTGTTGTGATAGAGGTGTTGTATTGCCCTGCACATGAATATAGTAGGTAGGTGTTTTTTCATTGTTAATCTTGGCATATCTAGAGGTGGGATATTGTTGTAGATGGTTTGATAATGTTTGTGTGGCGAGTGTTTTATGTGCCTAGGTGTGCTGTGTGTTTCTTTCAGATAAGGGCAGGGGTGATGTGTATTGGAGACGGCTGCTGCAGAGAAATGTGTGCCCCGCATATCAAGGTAGTTTCTGACAGGGACTTTCGTTTCAGATTGCAAGTAAGCTGTGGGAGTGATTTTGGTGGAGCAAGTGGTGATGCATAAAGCATTGTTCTGTATGATCAGCAAGGTGTTGTAGTGGACATTAGATAGGATGGGAGCCCATGCAGGGAAGGCATATGACATTACTCATCTAATGTTTGTTGAGTAAGGAGAGTGTTTCTTTTTGTTCCCCAAAGTGTGGCCTTATAGTTGCCCTTAATGCATTGAGTCTGCGGATGCACCGCCTCTTGATGTACATGGCCCTTGAAGGTGAGTCCGGTGTTATGTGTCACTCCAAGGATATTAATAGAGGGTGTGTGTGGCACATGTACATTGTTAAGTGTGATGTGTGAGGAGTACTTGTGTTCATGTTTACTGCTAATGATGAGTGTGGTGCTGGATTTGGCTGGGGCAATGTTCAGCCTGTTGTCCACACAAGTCTGCAGTGTGTTGAAGTCCTGTTGCAGTGTGCAGTCTGTGACTGCAAAGAAGTGTGTGGTTATTATGGTGATGTCATCTGCATAATGAGGCAATGTTTGTAGGTGGTTGAGGTGTGAGAATATGTATGTATAGGTCGAAGAGTATGAGTGTGAGAAGAAAGCCCTGTGGAACTCCGTTCGGGAAATTTTTTGGTCATGATGCCTTGGCGTGGAATGTAACATTTTCTTATCTGGCAGATATATAGTTGGCAAGCCAACATTTAGTGTTGTTCTCCATAATCATTTTCATTATCTTGTTGATTTCTTTTTATCACGGGATGGCATCTCCGGCTTTACTTATCTGTTATGAGAAGTGTACACTGAACTGGTGTCGTGGAGTTGATGCCATTCGATGCTCGTAGCGTGAGATTATTCAATAAGGTGTTTGTAGAACGCATTCCTCTGAATCTGTGCGGTGAAGGAGCAAGGGGGACATGGAGAATGGCTTTGTTGAGAATGAGACGTTTACCCATTCCGGATGGTGTGCAAAGTAGTGTTACGAGTCTGTACAAAGAAGGCAGTGTTGGGTCATTGTATAGTGGTGATTGTTCAATGTTCCCAAATACTGGGAATGCTACAGTGTGAATATGAGTAGTTGCTGATGTTTGTCAGGGTCGGGATGCCTTGTGGTCCTTAATGTTTAAGTGCAGGTTGCTGATACCATCTGGCCCTATGCTTGTAGGTTTCTTTTTCTTGATGATGTTAAGTGTCTGTTCTGGAATGAAGGAGGTTGTATTGTGATCGAGAGGAAAGGACGGCCTATGTTGAGAGGTTTGTTCTTCAGACTCTGTGCGTGTTGTGATGTATGTTTTGTAGTGATTTATAAGAATGTTTGCTTGTTCTTTGTAGGAAGTAATGTGTTGGGTGTTGGAGGTGATGGTGGCGTGGGTCTTGGAAGCGATTGTTTGTGAATCAGTGATAGTGTTAAATATTTTGTTGAGTCTAGAGGTGTTTGTGGAGTGATAAAGTGTTGTTACAAAGGCCTTCCAGTTTTCCATTTTCTTTGTACTAATTTTGTTGTTGATTTCATTGTTTAGTTCATGGAGCATTGTGATGGTGTGTTGTGTGTGTGGGAGAGGTGAGGTGTGTTTAAATCTGTTGCATTGCTTTATCTTAGGTGAAAAGTTTGGGTTTTAATGTATTCTGTTGCCTCGTGGGTTGTGGTGTTCGTTTGCGTTGAGTATGATGCTGTGAACTAGTAAAGATGCAATTGCAGCTGCATGTTTCTCAGCCCTTAGAGGCTTAGATGATTTTCCATGATAGTGTGTATCAGGGAGCAATATGATGGACATTCCCTAATTATGAAATAGATGCAGTGGAATAGCTGAGAAAGGTATATGTTTCTCCGCTCAGAGACAATATTCTGTGATACTGTACTGTACATCAAGGAGGAAAGTGATGAACAGTACATGTTGTAAGAGTGAAGTAGATGTACTGGAATGACTGAGAGAGGCTTGGTATGTTTCTCTGCCTACAGATGATCCTCTTTGATGTGAAATGTCGGGGAGAAAGTGACATATGCTTGCAGCGTGAACTAGACGCGGTGGAAAAGTAAGCTAACTTGATGGTGGGGCTGTAGTTTCATGAATTCAGACCCTCCTATATAAAGGATATATTAACTTCTGCTATACCGTCGCATATATCTGTGACAACCTTCTTTTAACACTCAGGTTATATATTTCTTTTTCTTAGTAGTTTATTCTACTTTCTTTTTCTTTTTGGGTTAACATTACTCTTCTCAAAATGTATATGAATTTTACAACATAAAGTTCTTGTTAGAGTTTATGAATATTCTGTATTATCTGATCCTACCTCTTCTACAAAATTTTGTTCGAATAAGGCCAAAACTCTGAGCTGACTTTCTCTTGTAAATATGACCTTTGACCTTTCCCTGTGCCTTGATCTACAGTATGTGCTCATAATCACACCCTGTTATTCGTGTCTTATCCACAACTTTTCACAAGTGGTGTAAATTGGATGAAAATTTTAAGCTGGCCATGCCCCATGATCTAGAAATTTGACTTATAGTCGTAAAAAAAATAAAACAAAAAAATTGCTCCATGCCGCACCCCCAGCCATTCAACCAAGCATGATTAAAAGCAGACAAAAACTGTTCGCGTTATTTGGTTAACCATCACACATCCGAATCGAAAATTTGATCTTGACCTGTGACCTTGATCTTTCAATGAGCGTTCTCAAAACTGAATCACCTAATTCCTGCCATACCCTCAGCTCTTCCTCCAAGTTTTGTCATAACTGGATAAAAACTGTTGACGCTGATTTTGCTGAATCAACGTTTGACCCAGCCTCGTGACCTACATCTTTGACCTATTGTTCTTGAAAGACAAGAACATTCCTCTTGTTCTGTCCTTCAACCGTTCCCCCAATTCTGACTGAAAGCAGATTACAACTAAAAAAAAAAAAAAAAATTAAACACACACACACACACACACACACACACACACACACACACACACACACACACACACACACACACACACACACACACACACACACACACACACACAAACCGCTCAAAATAAAACATCCGTTCTCAATCTGCGAGTCCTGGGTACAAAAACGTGACTTGGGTTGAGAGGGGTAGGGGAATGGATTTGGGTGGTGGTGGGCATTTGTGTAAGGAAGAAGTAATACCACCTGTGAACACAGGTGGTGCAGGTTGCCTTCAGTGGATCTGGCAATGGATTACTTAAAAACAATCTAAAACCGGTTAATTAGTAAGTAGAAATTAAGGACGTTCCTTTCTTATACACCTGTCATCTTCCGACACAGGTAACATTAAATCAATACACAGAAAACTTGGTAATTTCTACTACATGAGTGGTGTGGATAGTGTTGAGTTTTTAGTAACAGCAGTGATCAGATGTTCAAAATATTATACACCAAGTTAATATTTTCATTCCCAGTTGTGATGTCACTCTTTTCGGGTGAATTGAAATATTGGTGGATATTACAGCATCGAGGTACAACCATGAAACAGATCAATTCATATTCCAGCATGTAATATAGCCAGTGTCTATCCGACAAACACGTATCGCGCCACTTCTCACACGTAAGTCTCGGATGTGGTATATGGACCATCCTGTCATATTGCTGTGATATTAGACATGAAAATTACTACAGCGCGATACCCGGTGCATTTAAAGCCTGAAATGCCAATTTAATCCTTTCTACCTAAGAACGGCTTATTTATTTCATCCTCATCTCCAGAAAAATTTATTTCGTCATGGATATCCATTCTGAAATGTAAGGGTGAGATACAGCCTTGATTGAACACTTCTCTACCAATGGGCTTTAATAAATAAAATTAATAAAATCGTCTGGTAACAGCAAGAAGGAAGTATCAAAAGACGCCACCGTGTTGAAGGGCATAATAGACCCATCTCTGTGGAACTTGTTCATTTTCATATCCATGAACCCCAGGGATAGAACCATTTTGTTGATGCATCACTCATATGTAGTATTTGAGTCGCTTTATTCCTTTATATTCCTAGTTTATGGGATTAAAGGCTGGTGATATTTGATGTGCAGTACAAAATAATAAGTATGCTAAACCCTTTGTGCTGTAAATAACGCCACAGGACAGCTCGCCCGGTGATGCCTGCATGACTCGGGAGTTTTATTGGAAATACCTTCTACGTAAGTCTGTGGGTAAATGACTTCCGTGTTTGTGTGTATGTGTGTATCATGTATGCGTTGTTTATATTGTTGCTAGGTATGTAGCAATGTATGGATGCATGTATGTCCTGTCTTAGTACAACGCTTTTGTTTTTGTATGCATGTATGTATGACGCAAGTTTTCACGCATGTATGTATGTATGTATGTCAATGTATGTACGAACTGTACTTATGTATGAATGTATGCGTCTATGAATCTAAAGCCTATGTCCCACTGTCAGGAACTTTCCCACGACACGCCACGATCTTCATGTTTTTGTCTGTCGTAGCATGTCGTCATGAGTAACATGGCGTATCTTAGCGATGACGTAGGTGTGACTTTGCGCGTCGTAGCAATAACTCGCACTTGGCAACCGACAACTGCCTTTTTTTTTTTTTAATGGCCTATCGACCACTGGGGCCGAAATCCTTGTCAAAGGCCATATATGTATATATGTATATACATATACACATATATACATACAGTATATATAAAAACATATATATACATACACACACACATACATCCATGCATATGTACAAACACCCATTCATGCACACACACACACACACACGTACACACACACACACACATATATATATATATATATATATATATATATATATATATATATATATATATATATATATATATATATATATATATATATGATAGATAGATAGATGAATAAATATTTTATATATATATATATATATATATATATATATATATATATATATATATATATATGGTTTTATTTTCTTTTTTATATAATTATTTTCAATCATTTAATAGGGAAAAAATACCTAAAATAAAGACCCTAAAACTAATAACCCAACAGACAAATCACTAACCTATACTAAATCCTAAAGATACAAATTGTTAGACCTACACTAATGGTAAAAATACCTCGACCAAGAGAACACCATGGACTGCAGATATGTAATGCCTTTCTACATTACATACCGTACCTGCACTGATCACCTGCTGACTGTCAGTCGAGGCAGACAGTAATATAGGATACGTCAATATATATGAAGGAGAACCAGAGGAGCCAGGAACTATTCCATATACGTCAACTGTCGATCGTATTTACGATAACTGTTGCAAGATGCTATAAAGAATTTACATATATACAAAAAGTGAAGGACCTCACCCAGCAGAACACCATCGACTGCAAATGCCCAATACCATTCTACAATGAACACGTGCACTCATCAGCTGGTGACTGTAAGGCGAGGAACAGGGTTTAATGTAGGGAATACCAATATTAGAAATAGATCAGTCGGAAGCAGGAACTATTTCAAATACGTCAACTGTCAGCCCTAATTAATAATACAATATAAACATATTTGCAGTCGATAAAAACCTTAACCATACAGTAAATTAGTCACATCACTCTATACTCCACCCTCCTACGTATAGCCTCGCACCGAAGATCCCGGCCATCGTCGTGGATCGTCTTATATCCTGATAATTTTAGCGGTGACTTAGCGGTAACTTAGCGATTCCGTAGCGTGTCGTACCTTGTTGTAGCGTGTCTTGGCGATGTCTTGGCGTGACGTGGACTCAAAGTGACTGTTATTTTTAACTGAGGGATGATCGTAGTGTGTCGTCAGGATAACGTGACGCTTCCGTAGGGTGTCGTGGGATGTCATAGCAATGTCTTTGTGTGTCTTAGCACTAACGTGGCTGTGTCGTAAAATGCCCGTTTAGGCCTACCGTTTGAGGTATGATCGTGGCATTTCACCTACATCATACCTTGAGGGTAAGATCGTGGTGATCGGGGCCGTTCTCGAAGATGAACTTGAAAATGGGTCACGGGCTTAAGGAGAATGACGAGACAAAAAGGCCCCATTTAGTCGCCTCTTATGACAAACAGGAATACTGGGGAAGTATTATTCCCTTCCCATCCCCAAGGTGGGGGGGGGTTGCAAGCTGAATAAAGTCATCTGAAGATAGAAAGAATAAAAGAGTGAAGATTCCTCACGTCCTGTAGGGGTTGCTTGAGACGTTAAATCCTCTAAGTCCGATGACGCATTTTGCCATTGTATCCCTGCCTCCTCCAGACGATTTTATTCAGCGTACGAGAGACACTGTTCGAAGTGGAGGGGTTGGATAATTATGACTTCGTTAACCCGTTCGGTATGGTGTGTCTCCTCTCCCATGCTGAATAAAATCGTCTGTTGGCAACAACAACAAAACACTGTAGTGAAGATTTTTTACGTCATCGTCAGAGGGCTAAGCCATACGGGATGAGGGGCCACTTGCAGGCTGAATAAAATCGTCTGGAGGTGGAAAGAATAAAATAGTGAAGATTTTTCTCACCTGATGGAAGGGTTTGTGGAGGCTGTTTTAACCCCTTCAGCACGACAGGATTAATTCAGTGTTGTACGACGATTTTATTCAGCCTAATAGCAGTATTTCGTAGTGGAAGGGTAATCATCATCATCATCATCATCATCATCATCAACATCATCATCATCCGGACCTCCTTTCCCACCCTAGGGCAGGGTGAGGAACAGCAACGGCCAGACAGCCCAAGTTTGCCCATTCCAATAGGCCACACATCCATTCAATCATCATTGAAGCCCCCGGAATCCTAGCTGTATCGAATACGCTAAAAATATTCACCACTTTCTGTAGCTTCACAATAACGTATCCGATAGCGTTAATAATAATAATAATAATAATAATAATAATAATAATAATAATATTATTATTATTATTATTATTATTATTATTATTAATGATAATTACAACCCCCCACCCTGCCCTAGGGTGGGAGAGGGGGTCCGGATGGTGATGATGATGATTTACAACAACAGTAACAACAGCAACAGCAACAACAACAACAACGTCAACAAGAACAACAACAACGTCAACAACAAAAACAACAACAATAATAGTAATAATAATAATAACAAAAGGAATAAAAATAAAAATAATGACAAAAATAATTATTTTAATAATAATAATAATAATAATAATAATAATAATGATGATGATGATGATGATGATAATGATAATAATAATGATAATAAAAACAAATTTATTATCATTTTGTTTTTAAATATTATAATGATTATCATTATTTTTATTGTTAATATCATTATTATTATTCTCACTGACAAGGTGAGTATGTTTTCACCCATGTCTCCTTGTTTGTTTGTTTGTTTGTCTGTCAGCAGGATTACTGAAAAACTAAAGGAGAGAACTGGACCAAGCATGGTGGGTAGGCAGCCCATATCCCAGAGAACAATTGATTAACATTTGGCACCGACCCGGATCGTATTGCAGATTCTGGATCCGGAAAACATTTTTTGTGAAACCCTAATCAGTGATGAGAAACCCTTTATGAAGAGAGGTTCAGAAATTACGTTACCCTTGTCGGAGAGGTGCGCTCCACTGAGTGCCACTCTAGTTATTATGACGATGATGATGATGATGATGATTATAATTACTATCATTGTCATTTATTAAATTATTATTATTATTATTATTATTATTATTATTTACATTTCACTACAATACACTCTCAGGCTGAATAAAATCGTCTGGCGGTAGCAAGAATACAACACTGAATTATTCCTGTCGTGCTGAAGGGGTTAAAACAGCCTCCATAAACCCTTCCATCAGGTGAAAAAAATCTTCACTATTTTATTCTTTCCATCTCCAGACGATTTTATTCAGCCTGCAAGTGGTCCCTCATCCCATATGGCTTAACCCTCTGACGATGACGTAAAAAACCTTCACTACAGAGTTTTGTTGCTGCTGCCAACAGACGATTTTATTCAGCATGGGAGAGGAGACACACCATACTGAACGGGTTAACGAAGCCATAATTATCAACCCCTTCAGTTCGAGCAGTGCCTCTCGTGCGCTGAATAAAATCATCTGAAGGCAGCAATGATAAAAGGGGAAAATGTGTCACAGGATTGAGAGGGTTTATAACCTCAAATAACCCCTACAGGACGGGAGACATCTTCACTATTTTATTCCTCCTACCTTCAGTTCATTTTTATGAGCTTGTAAGCCCCCCTCCCCCTCTGGGTACGGGAGGGGATGAATACTTCTCCAGTATCCCGGTTTGTCATAAGAGGCGACTAAATGGGGCCTTTTTGTCTCGTCATTCTCCTTACTGTCCTCTTCTGCTCTTTTGTATTACCTATCTTCTTGATACTCGTATTTCCGTGTTTTTGTCCTTACTTTATTTTTCCGTTACTCCTACAGTGCCATATAGCCATATTATGGTTTGGTGCTAATTCTTCATTATTCCTTCAGCTTGCAGTGGTGTATTACAATCTCTTCCTAATACCGTGTTGGGGGAAGTAAGCAACATAGGATAAAAATCTGGGTCAAGTTGAAGAGAAAAAACTGAAGAGGCTGCCCGAAGCTGAACATAAACCTGTGTTGGTAGCAAGAGTAACTGGAGTTGAAGATAATTGTTGAATAAAATCACTGGTGAATGCAAGAAGATAATGCAAAATAAGTCATAGCAGTGAAAGGTCAAGGGCAGAAGAAGCACTAGTTATAGCTGTGTATGAGGAATGTGAAGGGTGGCAGGATGAGGAGAACTGAGAGGAAAAAGAAGGAGGAGAAAGGGGAAAATGGAACGAAGTAAGAGGAAAGTGTGGATAGGTGTCAGGATTGTTGGAAGGGATGGAGGAACGAAGAGGGACGGAGAAGGGTAATCGGCGAATCACTGAGCTAGAAGAAATGTGTGGGAGAGGAGTGGTGTTTGTGGTTTTATGGACGAGTGGAATGGGTTGGGGAAAGGGTTAGGGAGGAACAGAGGGGAGATTAGGAAAGTTTGGCGTAGTTAGAGAAAAGAGAAATGATAGTGAGAAGAACTGAAAAGGACAGAAAGGGAGGAGACAGCTGGTACTAGGGAGCAAGAGGAGAAACAGTTGGCATTAGGAAGGACGGGATGACAAAGGAAGGGGATGAAGGTGGGTACAAAGAAAGGCATGATGAAGGGTTATATTAAAGCCTATCGACTGCACGAGACTCAATCAGGCAGACCATCAATTACTGCTAAGTTCCAGTCGTACGCCAAAATACGAGGCTTTATTAAGGTCCCGAGTTGTACTAAATGACAAACATGGATGCTGTTGTTGCTGTTGTGGCCCCACACTCATCCAGACGTGAACCCAGTGGATCGGAGGCTGAAGCTGCTCTTCTCCTGCCAAACACCATCATGCATTTGTGGAATTGGTAGGAAGCTGAGGGGCGCTTGTCATACTGGTGATACCGCGTGAAGGCGTCCCTCGCCACACTAGTCGGAAAATATTCTTTTGCCAAGAGTATGACCGACCAGAGAAGGGAAAGAAGGGGATGTGAGATAGAGAAATGGGATAGTCTGTATGGATGTGAGGAGGATGAGAGTGGCTGGGGAAGAATGTAAAGGTGAATGACCAGACTGAAGGTGAGGATTGTGGGATGGGAAGTTGTGCGGAAGGGAAAGTGACGGGGAGGAGAAATGGATGTAGGGAAACGGAAGGGAAAGGGGAAGGGAGGAGAAATGGACAGACTGAGGGTGGGGAGTTCTGGGAAAGAGGAAGGGGTGATCCTAGTTTTCTCCCCCCAACAAGTCTTCAACTCCCACTGACTTTTCAATTCCCACCTTCTGCCCCACCTCACACCCCCTCACCTTCCTGTCCGCCCTAGAGGGTTATTGCAGACATTTTCCAACAGTCCACAGTAACAGCTAGAAAAAAATATCTTCACCTTCGCTTTTACTTCAACAGACGGTTCTATTCTGCTTGGGAGTGGCCCAAATTTATGTCAGGAGTTATAAACCGTCCCCAGTGACCCTCTTAACAGAGCAGAGATCTTCGTTACCTTGTTCTTACGGGCGTCAGACGATTTTATTCAGCTTACGGCTAATCTCTCCTCTGGTAATTATTAACCCTTATACGAGAGGCCGTTCCTGGACTAAGTAAAATCGTCTGGAGGCAGCAGAAATATAAAATAGTGAAGATATCAGAGGACTAACCCATACACGATGGCAGACCACTTGCAAACTAAAGAAACAATGAAGAATTAGCACCAAGCCATATTATGGCTGTATGGCACTGTAGGAGTACAGGAAAAATAATGGCCGAAGAAAAAAGAAACATCAAGAAGAGACGTAGGCCAAAAGGGCAGAAGAGGACAGACAGTCGCCACTTACGACAAACAGGGATACTATTGGAATGTTATTCCCCTCCCCTCCCCCGAGGAGGGGGGGCTTGCAAGCTGAATAAAATCGTCTGAGGGTAGAAAGAACAAGAGCAATCCGATATTGCAAACCTCCGCCAAGGCTGAACAATGCCCCACATGTCAACATCCCTGCAAGATTCCCCCTATTTCTTTGTTCTTTTTTTTTTTATATAGCAGGAACCATATAAAACACATGTCATCACATTCTATTTGACACTTTATTTCATGAACACTTACCCATTGAAGATGAAATGAAACAAATAACATCCTTATTGCACTAACACTTAAACAGCGAACATCTCATTATCCCAACCAAGAATAATGTGAGGATTAGAACATTTTAATTGTATGAATAAACTTGGGTGTGTAGTAGATCTTATGCAGATGTTATCTTGTAATTTTTGTGCAAGCATTGTAATCATCTTTTTTTTAACGAGTTGAAATTGCCACTATCCAGCAATGATAAAGAAGCCTTTATAAAATTCCTGGATCCGGATGATGGTCTGCATCACCAACTTTAATGGACTGTTCCTTGGGCCATACCCTACCCCTCCAAAAAATTCAGCAAAATCCGTTTATAACATTTGAGTAATCCTACTAACAGACAAACAGACAAACAAACCAGCGTCGGCCAAAACATATCCTCCATGGCGGAGGTAATAAAATAGTGAAGATTCCTCACGTCCTGTAGGGGTTGCTTGAGACGTTAAATCCTCTAAGTCCGATGACGCATTTTGCCATGTTATCCCTGCCTCCTCCAGACGATTTTATTCAGTTTAGGAGACACTGTTGGAGCTAGAGGGGTTGGATAATTATGGCTTCGTTAACCCGTTCAGTATGGTGTGTCTCCTCTCCCATGCTGAATAAAATCCTCTGTTGACAGCAGCAACAAAACACTGTAGTGAAGATTTTGTACCTCCACCAGGAGGTATGTTTTACCCAGCGTGGGTTTGTCTGTTTGTCTGTCTGTCTGCCTATTAGCAGGATTACTCAAAAAGTTATGAACGGATTTGGATAAAACTTTGTGGAAGGCTGGGCCATGGGACATGGAAGAAATGAATAATTTTGGGGCCGGATCCGAATCCGGAGCATCTCACACAATATCTCCAAAAGTTGTAAATGGATTTCAGAGAAATGTTGTGCAAAGATGGGAAATGGACCAAAAAAGAAGTCATTAAATTTTGGGACGGATCCACTTCCGGATCCGGATCAAATATCCACGGATCCGTATCAGCATCCCTTTACATGGCAATGGCACTTACGGAGGTATGCGCCCTCTGAGTGTCCCTCCGGTTTACGTCCATCATCTGAGGGTTAAGCCATACGGGATGAAGAGCCACTTGCAAGCTGAATAAAATCGTCTGGAGGTGGAAAGGGTAAAATAGTGAAGATTTACCAACCAGACGGAAGGATTTATGGACACTGTTTTAACCCCTTCAGCACGAGAGGAATAATTCAGGTGGGGTTATGTGCTTGTTCAGATGGAGAGTTGCAACAGCGTAGAGTTGACGATGATGATGGTGGTGGTGGCGGTAGTGATGATGATGGTGGTGGTGGCGGTAGTGATGATGATGGTGGTGGTGGTGGTGATGGTGATGATGAATGATGGTGGTGGTAGTGATGATGGTGGTGGTGATGGTGATGATGATTGATGGTGGTGGTAATGATGATGATGGTGGTGGTGGTGGTGATGCTGATGAATGACGGTGGTGGCAGTGATGATGGTGGTGGTGGTGGTGGTGATGATGATGATGGTGGTGGTGGTGGTGATGCTGATGAATGACGGTGGTGGCAGTGATGATGGTGGTGGTGGTGGTGATGATGAATGATGGTGGTGGTAGTGATGATGGTGGTGGTGGTGATGATGAATGATGGTGGTGGTAGTGATGATGATGATGGTGGTGATGGTGGTGGTGGTGGTGGTGGTGGTAATGATGATGGTGGTGGCAGTGATGGAGGTGGTGGTGGTGGTGGTACTGATGATGGTGGTGATGGTTATAGTGATGATGATGATGATGAAGATGATGATGGTGACTGTGGTGATGATGATGATGGTGGTGGTGACGTTGGTGATGATGATGGTGGTAGTAGTAATGATGATGGTGGTGGTTGTGGTGGTGGTGGTGGTGGTGATGATTGATGGTGGTGGTGGTGGTGGTGGTGGTGGTGGTGGTGATGATGGATGGATGGTGGTGGTGGTGGTGGTGGTGGTGGTGGTGGTGATGATGGATGGTGGTGGTGGTGGTGGTGGTAGTAGTGGTGGTGTTGATGATGATCATGATGGTGGTGGTAACAATGATGGTAGTAGTGGTGGTGTTGATGATGATCATGATGGTGGTGGTAGAGATGATGGTGGTGATGGTGGTGGTAGTAATGATGGTGGTGGTGGTGGTGGTGATAATGATGGAGGTGGTACTAATGATGGTGATGGTAGTACTGATGGTGGTGGTTGTGGTGATGATGATGATGATGATGATGGTGGTGGTAGTTATGATGGTGGTGGTGGTGGTGGTGGTGGTTTTGATGATAGTGGTGGTAGTGATTATGGTGGTGGAGGTGGTAATGATGATGATGATGGTGGTGGTGGTGGTGATAATGGTGGTGGTGGTTATGGTGATGATGAAGGTGGTGGGAATGATGTTGGAGGTGGTTATTTACTTGCTGTCACACTTCCCTATTCCGTATCACTGATTTTATTAAGTTTTAATGTTTCTGTGTTATACGGGGGAGGGGAAGGGCCGTTATGCGCTTGGTTAGGTGTGAACTGAGGTGGAGGTATGTGCTTGGTCAGATGGAGGGTTGCAACAGCGTAGCCTTACCTATGTTTATTATTACTGGCCTTCTTCTTCTTCTTCTTCTTAGTATTATTATTATTATTATCGTTATTGTTATTATTATTATTATTATTATTATTATTATTATTATTACTATTCTTATTATTATTACAATTATTATTATTATTGTAAATAAATGAATAAACAAATAATAAAATGTCTTCGGTAAGCCTGTCTGTGAGTCAGTGGCCAGTTAGTGAGTCACTGATGTTGCTTGTGAGTCACTGGGGTTGTTTCGCAGTCAGTGAGAAAACTATTAAGTCGGTGGGGATAGTTTATGAGTCGTGAAGTAGTTTGTGAGTCAGTGTGATTGTATGTGATTCAGTGAGTCGATGTGGGAGTTTGTGAGTCAGCGAGGAAGTATGTGAGTCAGTGAGGCAGTGTTTTGTTGTTGCTGTAAACAGACGATTTTATTCAGCATGGGAGAGGAGACACACCATACTGAACGGGTTAACGAAGCCATAATTATCCAACCCCTCTAGCTCCAACAGTGTGTCTCCTAAACTGAATAAAATCGTCTGGAGGAGGCAGGGATACAATGGCAAAATGCGTCATCGGACTTAGAGGATTTAACGTCTCAAGCAACCCCTACAGGACGTGAGGAATCTTCACTCTTTTATTCTTTCTATCTTCAGATGACTTTATTCAGCTTGCAACCCCCCCCCCCACCTTGGGGATGGGAAGGGAATAATACTTCGCCAGTATTCCTGTTTGTCATAAGAGGCGACTAAATGGGGCCTTTTTGTCTCGTCATTCTCCTTACTGTCCTCTTCTGCTCTTTTCTATTACCTGTCTTCTTGATACTCGTATTTCCGTGTTTTTGTCCTTACTTTATTTTTCCGTTACTCCTACAGTGCCATATAGCCATATTATGGCTTGGTGCTAATTCTTCATTATTCCTTTAGCTTGCAAGTGGTCTGTCATCGTGTACGGGTTAGTCCTCTGATATCTTCACTATTTTTTAATCTTGTTGCCTCCACATGATTTTACTTAGCCCGACAATTTTACTTAGCCCAAGAACGGCTTCTCGATTAACGGTTAATAATTATACAATGTGAGGTTAACCGTGCACTGAATAAAATCGTCTGACGCCGGTAAGAATAAGGCAACGACAATCACTGCCCTGGTAAGAAGTGCACTGAGGACGGTTTATAACTCCTGACATAAAGGTGGGCCACTCCCAAGCAGAATAAAACCGTCTGTTGCAGCAAAAACGAAAGTGAAGATGACTTTTTTTTTTTTTTAGCAGTAACTGCGGACTTGGAAAATGTCTGCAGTAATCCTCTAAGGCAGTGATTCTCAAACAATGGGTCGCGACCCAAGGCTGGGTCGCTAGAGGAATTTTCATGGGTCGCAGGGACGTAGAATATGCTTAATGCTTTCACTGTATTTTATTTACATAATTAAAATTGTAATTATCCTTACTACACGATTAGCATATTCATAATAACTACGATAGGCTATATACCAGTCTCTCTCTCTCTCTCTCTCTCTCTCTCTCTGATTTTTTTTTTACCCTGTGGGTCGCAATGTCTTGAAATATTCCAAATAGGGTCACCCGCTAAAAAGTTTGAGAACCGCTGCTCTAAGGGGGAGGGGAAAGAGAAAGGGTGTGCGGGGGGGTGAGAAGTTGGGAGTTCAAAGGTCAGTGGGAGTTGAAGACTTGTCGGGGGAAGAGAACACCAGAATCACCTCTTCCTCCTTACCACAACTCCCCACCCCCTCAGTATCTCCATTTCTCCTACCCTCCCCTTCCTCTTCCCTATATCCATTTACCTACCATCCCCTTCATCTTCCACACAAATTCTGATCCCACAATCCCCACCTTCATTCTGGCCATTTACCATTCCATTCTTCCCCAGTCACTCCCATCTCAGCCATATTCATAGAGCCTATCCCATTTCTCAGTCCCACATCCCCTTCTTTCTCTTCTCATGCCTGCCGTACTCTTGGAAAAGGAATATTTCCCTACCAGTATGGCGAGGGACGCCTTCACGGGGTATCACTAGTATGACAAACCCCCACAACTTCCTACCAGTCAATGAAAAGAATGATTGTAGATTGCAAGGAAAGGACAGTTGCAGCCTGCGATCTACTGAGTTCACGGTGGGAGCCTGGGGCCACAACAGCCCTGTTATTCCATCAGTAACACTCAGGACCTGTATAAAGCCTCGTATTCAAGGGGACGACTGGAACTTTGCAGTAATTCATTGTCTGTCTTACTGACCCTCGTGTAGGCAAAAGGCATTAATAGAAACTTTCTTTTTGTCATTAATTTTGACATCCTTCACTTCCCTCCTCTATCATTTCTTCCATCCTTCCAAATGCTGTCTATTCCCCCTCTTACTCACTAGTACTTAATGTCTCCTCCCTTTACGTCTTTCTCTATTCAACTTGCCATCCCTCCCCCTTCCAGCAAGCAATATATGTTTCCCTAACCCCCTTCTCCTCCCTTCCCCCTACCCCAGCAACTCGTCCACAAAACCATAAACACCACTCCTCTCCCCCACTCTTCCTCCAACACAATAATTCCCAAATCACCTTTCCATTTCCCTCTTCCTTCCTCCACTCCTTACAACAATCCTGACACCTATGCACCATCTTATCTTACTAAGTTCCCCCTTGCCCTTTCACTTCCCGTCCTCCCCACTCAGTTATACGCATCCTGCCACCCTTCAGATTCCTCATAAACAGTTGTAACAAGTGGTTCTTCTGCCATTAACCCTGTCACTACTAGCAAGTATTTTGCATTTCATTCCTGCCTCCACCAGACAATTTTATCCAGCGATTATCTTCGCCTCCAGTAGTGAAGATATTAACTGAGGCTCTATGCAACCCCTCCACCTGGAAATATCTACCCAGTAGAGCTGAATAAACTGGCTTGTCGTAGGGGAGAATCAGGCGAAATGTACAACATGGCGTCCAGGGGATTAACACGTCGCACTTTAAGTCATCGTCTGCTGTGTACCGCCTGACCCAGCCTTCACTCACACCCCAGCCAACATTATAACTACACGAAACTAACTTTAAACAATTGACAATCCTGCACTCTGTCTCACTACTGTTAATTACACTTGCATCGTTAAACACACCTACAGTCCCGCAGTCTTTTCAGAGTCGCTATCAAAAGTAAACTACCCTCAGTAAGTACAACTCTCACACTGACTCCTAACCATTATCATAACTACAACGCCCTTAACCCTATATTGGCTAACATGACGATTTCTTCATACAATTTTCCATTGGCTTTCAATGGGACGGAGTTAAGCAGGACCCCTCAGTGTCAGACCTGACGAATTTGTCTAGGCTCCCTCTCTCAGAGAAAAGCAACTAGAAGCTGATTGGTCGAGTGTTTTGGCGCCCAAACTCAGTCAAGTGTTGGCCACAACATATGCACGTAGTTCAGAGTTTCTTTCGTACTTTTCTCGATCATGGACGAATTATCAGGTATGTCACTGGTCTCATGTTTATATTTCTGAAACAGGAACACTTACAGATCATGATATAATACTCTGATTCCTGGGTTTTTATTGAAATATAGAATTTGTGAGCAGTTATATATAGGTGACGTTTTCGTCACGTCAGTCACGTGGTTAGGGTTTTGTCATGTCAGTCATATGGTTTTGACATAAGGATATCTAGCATATGTAAATAATTGTACAACCAACCTAGGGTATCAGGCATGTGTGAAGAATATTAGCGTATCCCATGTTCTGCCTGACGTTTTCTTTGAAACCTATAGAGAAAATGGAATGGCTGACTGAAGTAAATAGTTTTGTACTCTTATACCTGGTAATTACAGGGTTAGATACATCAATCTTTTACTCAAGAGTGAGAACCAGGCAGCTTTGCAGAGAAAATGCAGGAATTGTGCCCGTTGAACAAGATAATAAGTTGAGTGATGAATCTTCAGATGAGGATGAAGAGATGACAGGGGATGCTGAGTTTGGGTTACCTGACACAGGTGACATCGATCTAGGTAAACAAAAGTAATGTGTGTGTGTGTGTGTGTGTGTGTGTGTGTGTGTGTGTGTGTGTGCTGTGGAAACATATTTTACCCATTTCCTTTTGACATGACCAGTATATTGTAATTGGAAATACAGTAACAACTTATGACACAAGCTTTACTACGTACTTTTTGATTCACATGTTGGTATGAATTCCATTGGAGAAATTTCATGTCATGGGTTGTCAATATAATAGTCAAAACTGTTCCTGTCTCTGGTTTTGGAATCGAATTACTGTTCCACAGATGTTCCAAGTGAAGATACCGAGGAAGTCATGGTGGACGACAGGACTGGCAATGAATGCATCACTGAAGGGAACACTGTTGTTACTGACGTTCCACCTGGTAATTTAGAGGTTATTCAAGGTCCTTCTTCTCTTCCATCCACTTCCTCAAACATTGTTAGTACACAACAAGCATCCCCTCCCTCAAGACGAGTTCTTTGGGTCAGGAAAACAGGCACATCCCCTTCACCAATGCCAACTTTTATCCCTAATGATGCTGAAGCCTCAAACAGCAGTGACTCTGATATATATATTTAGGAAACCCAGTGTGGTATTTCAAGAAGTTTTTCACTCCAGATCTCTTAGATAATATAGTCCAGCAGTCTAATCTCTATGCTATACAAAAAAATGTAAACAAACCACTTGATCTTAGTAGGAAGGAACTTGAGCAATGGTTAGGATTATTCATTCATTTCACCATAATCAGAACTCCACAAACACGTCTGCATTGGTCTGGGGAATTGTTTGGAAGGTACAGAGATTACACTGCTATGGTCATCAGCAGAACTAGATGGGAGACTATAAAATCAAACCTGCATGTTCGGGATAATAATGATGAAGTAAACAATGATAAGCTTTTCAAGGTCAGACCAATGGTAGATCATTTGAGAAAGAAGTTTCAAGAACTTCCAATGCAACAAAATGTCTGTATTGATGAGCAGATGGTGCCTTTCAAAGGACGGCATAACATGAAACAATACCTACCTATGAAGCCCAAAAAATGGGGCTTCAAGATCTTTGTACTTGCTGACAGTGGGGGTCTTATTCATGACTTCATTCCTTATACAGGCTCCATTCAACCTGTGAATAAAGAAGGTATTCCAGACATTGGTGCATCTGGAAACATTGTCTTGCACTTGGCTGAGACAATACCAAATAACAAGAATCACCATCTTTATTTTGACAATTGGTTTACTTCAGTACCACTTGAAAAGCATCTGGCTGAAAGGGGTATTTGGTGCTGTGGGACCGTCAGGCCATGTCGACTCCCAGGGCTAAAGTTTGCATCAGATGCTGACATGAAGAAGAAAGGAAGAGGCTCATTTGAGGAATGGAAGTCAGCTGGTGTTGACAGTCAGCTAACAGCAGTCAAATGGTTGGATAATAAAGGCATGACCTTGCTCTCCACCTTTGCTGAGAGCCAACCAACCCATACTGCACGACGTTATGACAAATCTAAGAAGAAAGTTGTACAGATCACACAGCCAAACAGTAAAGTTATACAACAAGAACATGGGTGGTGTTGATCTGGCTGATTGTCTTTTATCATTGTACAGAATCCCAGTACGATCAAAAACGTACTACCACAGACTCATCATTCACATGATTGACATGACTATCAATCAGGCTTGGTTGACATACCAAAGAGACTACGAGACCAAAAGGGTTCCACAGGAGAAAAGGCATTCCCTACTGTCCTTTAGGATGTCTTTGTCTGAGTCACTGATCAGGGCAGGAAAGTATGTGCCTAAAAGAAGTCGTCCATCTTCAAGTGAGAGGAGTGTTGATCCACCCAAGAAAAGACGTCAACAGATGGGTCAAGTCAGACCACAGAAGGATGTAAGACTTGACAAAGTACGTCACTTCCCACAAGTGAAAAATCCTCGTTTGTACTGCAAACGACTTGGATGTAAGGGTCGCACAAACATCAGGTGCATCAAGTGCAATGTCAGCTTATGTCTAAATGAGAAAAACAACTGCTTCCTGCAGTTTCATACCTAGGACAGTATGAGTCTCTCTCTCTCTCTCTCTCTCTCTCTCTCTGATGGAAGGAGTGAATCGGAAAATTCATGAATTTTCTTTCCCCACATTATAGAAGCAGATACACTTTGTTATATTTGCATTATGTGGCAGATGCATATATGTTCATAAGGACCTTATTTTGTTATTATGTGATGTCACATTATCATAAAAGAAGTATTTATGTTTAATTTGTCAAGCCTTCATTCCAGATAAGATGATAAACTGACATGCCTTCAACATTCAAAATATGTAATAAATCTAGATACTACATTCAGTGGCTGGCATATTTCCTTTCCCTGGTGACCAACATGACGAATCAGTCACATGATTGTATAATTGTACAGATTGTAGAAATTTCAAAGAAAAATGATTTGGGACCTTTGTCAGGTCCATTTAAGTCTAAAAACAAAGATTTCTTTGTGGGGCCAAGGAAAGTATATGCGGTCTATATAGGGTTAATATCAACTATAAATAGTCTCTCACTACCTTCCACACCACTGCCACAGCTACACTACCCTCACTAAAAACAGTTTCCGAAATCTCTTCATCACCATTGTCGTTACACTATAGTGGGAAGAAAACAGTTAAAAATAATTTATATTTTTCTTAACTACTATCAAAACTACACTAAGTTCAATAGGAACACTTATAAACATTCTAGTCCTCACACCTACCATAACTACACTAACTTAGGAAAAAATTATTCCCGCATTCTAATCCAAAAAAGTTATTTCACTTCCCTCACCAAAGATAGAGAGCTCACGCTCCCTTCCTAACTACCGTCGTACTACCCTAACTAGCAACCCCAAAAGGCCCACTCTGTCTTCTTAATGACTACCATAACTAAAAACGCATTACTCCCGCACTCCCTCAATGCACTACCCTCACTAATAGCACAGAAAACGATACGAGCCGACCAGTTCCGGGATCACTAGAAATTACCACTGGCAGTGAATCAAAGTCCCGTGCAAGCACTTATCCCCAAAGTGTTTCGTTCCCTTGTGACAAAGTATATCATATTATTTGTCCATAACAGAACGTTCTATCACGGATAATTGTTATTCCTTCTCCACTGACAAAGTCATGTCTCTGGACGATAGGAGGGTTCGAGAGACAGGGGAGGAGGCGAAAAGGAGGAGGAAGAAGCTTGCTTTGGAGAAAAAACGTAAGGAAAAAGAGAAGAAAAAGGAAAAACTGAAAACAAAGCAAGAAAAGGAGAGACAAAAAGCTGAAGCCAAAAGGATGGCCGATACAGAAAGCTGGCACAACGAAGAGAATGCGAAGGATGTGAAGAGGAGAGAGAAGGTGGCCAAAAAAAGAGATTCGGCAGGCTGCCATAGAGCAACTGAAGGAATGGCAGAATATGAAGGCCAGGGGTGAAAAGACTAACAAAAAGGATTACGATTCTGAAGAAGAAGAAGATGAAAAGGACCAGCTAGTGGGAGTAGTTCCGCTGAATGAATCCCTGCCTTGCCTCGCCCCTGTTCGTTGTGAGGGTAAAAAGAATGGGTCCGGTCGGGGCAAGGGGGGCAAGCGTGCTGTGAAGGGTCATGAGAGAGAGTTCACAGTTCCTCCGGCCTTCGCTTGAAAAATAATAGTCGGTGTGAATTTTTCTTTTTTTTTGAAGAATTTTCTCTTTTGCAAAATTTTAATATGGATTTTTTATTTAGTAAGAACTTTTATTAAATGGAACTTTTTATTATTTCTTTCTCTTTTACATCTTAATTGAAATATATCATTGTTGTTCTGTTTTAAATTGGGTCATAAATTTTTCAAATTTTCATGAATGTAATTTTTTAAATTTTTTATTTTTTATTTATTTAGGGGGGAGGGGGGTCTTCTTCGATGGAACACTGCCTTGCCGTGGCGGAGAAGCTTGTGCATCACAGTGATCAGTGGAGCTATACTAATCAGGTGCAACCATGCTAGGCAGGTCCACTGTGAGAGATCAGACTAAAGTGTTCCCCTCACAGTAACTTCCTGAGCCGGTTCTGTGAGATACATTGGCTCACACCTCCTTATAAACTAATTTCTTCCAAACCATTGACAGTTGCATGCAGTAGCAATGGAGCAGCTGACCATAGTAGTAGTCAGACCTGCCCCAGGGGAAGAGGTGATAAGAATCGCTACGGAAGGAAGGCCGACCGATTGTGACATCGTTTCAGACTTGTATGACAAGTTCCAGTCTAAACCAGTCATTGTGGTATCTATCTTCCTTTTATCTTAACTTGGCTCAGATTTTTGTCCCTTTGTGATTTACTTTATGTAGCTCAGTGGCACAGTAAGACAATACTGTGGCTCAACATCCTTTTCATGGCACTTTTTCGTGACTGGCACTATATTCTAGTCATAACCTATTGCTGCAACTCGGCATTCAGGCGGGAGAGGTGGCAAATTTAGGAAAAGTTAGAGGAAAGGGTTATTGCTGCATCAGAGGATATTATGGTGATCACAGAAGTCACACTGCAAATGAAGAAAATGGAGATATCAGAAAGTGTAACGTGAACAAAATATAAGAAACTTTAGACAATGAACGATATCTGAAGTCAATCAAACGAATGCTTTGTATAAGGAAGGAAAAAAAAAAACTTCCTCTAGATTTCTACCGGTGAAGTAACAAGCAACAGAAATGAATGTACCCCCTCCACAATATGTCTACCCCCGATGTATATATGCCCCTCCCGAATGCATACATGCCCCCACTAAATTTGCTAGGTCAGCATGCTCTCCCACGCCTGAAGACGGCGTTATTGCATCAGTTCCTAGCAGACAGCCGACACGGGCAGACTGTTTTACTGTGAGCTTGTAATAAACTCCTTATCTAGCTGTTTGTACACGGAGTTTCTATCACCAAAGTATTGCAAGTTACATTTGGTAGCAGCGGTGTTTCGAACCATCACATTCCGACCGCCTCCTTGGATTTTTAGTGATACAACAAGATACACGACGTCTCGCATCTGCCAGCCTCGCCCCTCCTCCGTGCCTCTAGTGGTGTCATACCTTGGCTGTGCTTTTCGAGTGTACCATTTTTCTCACCAGTGCTCACCTCTCAAACCACCGCACCCATACGCCTTGTTCCTGACTGCACGTGTCGCCGTCGCCGACCTACGCACCTGTTGCACCTGTTCCCAGCACCTGTTCCGGACTCATCATAGCTCCTGCCCCCACGGTGCCACTTATCACTGTCTGCCCGCTGCCTGCCCACCACCATTCTCTGCATTTGCAACTAACCAGCGCTACACCTGCCTTGCGCTGACATCTGCCTCACCACCCACCACCGGCCTCCGCCGTCGCCCGCATCTGGTCTGCATTACGGGGCCTCCTGAGACCGCCACTCCCTGCCGGTGATTCATTGCGGCGTCTCTTCTCCTCTCCGCCCAGCTGTCTCTTCACCCCCGCCCCGCCCCGTCGCCCCGCCCCGTCGCCCCGCCCCGTCGCCCCGCCCCGTCGCCCCGCCCCGCCCCGCCCCGTCGCCCCGCCCCGCCCCAGCCCAGCTACGCCCAGCCACCCTGCACGTCATACATCTCGACACTCCCGTTTCTACTGTGTAACTATAGTATATCTTTCCTTTCTCTAGAGATTATCCTCGATTTTCTCTACAGATTGGTTATTGTAAATATTCCATCTCATTTCCATTACCCCGTTTTCATCTTCACCTACGTTATTTATAATCCATCTCATCCTTCGCATTTTATTTAAACCATCCATGCCCGCACCTTCATTCATTTTCACACCTAGTGTATTCCATTCTCTCATTGTTATTTATACATTTCCACCTACGTATCCATCTTCATCCTTTCATTTTCCATTGCCGCATTAAATGTCATACTTTCCACGTCAACCGCTTACCACCAGCCCTCTCGACCCGGAAACATCACCTGCTCATACCCCGTCTGCCGACTCTAACACAATCACTCATTTACGAAGTGGCAAAGAGTACCACCGCCCTGTACCTGAGACTCCCGTTTCACTTCCCGCAGAATCACTTACTACCCATCCTACCCTCGTAAATCCAGATGCCTCCTCCTCTACTTCTGCCTCTACCCTCCCTTCTTCTTCCTCTACTCCTTCCCCAGTCGTTCCCTCTCCTCCCTCCCTTCATACCCCGTCTTGCTCACCCTTAACTGCCACTCCCTTCTCTCTCTCCCACACCTCTCCTGCCACCACTTCTGCACTTCCAGCCATGGCCAACCCTCCACAGTCTATCTATCTCGACGATGCCAATCGTCCCAAATTTACTGGCCAGGACCCAACTTGGTCTGTCTATGATTTCCTCAGAGAAGTCGAAACCGAAATAAATAATAGACAAATTACCGAGGAATCGCTCAAAGTAGCTTACCTCCTCGGTCGCTTGCATCACGGTAAATCAGACATCAGATCCGCGATCCGTGCAGGACATTTCGATAGCATTCGTACCTGTGCTGATTTTCGTACGGAACTCATCAGCCTTTGTTGCCAGCATTCAAATACCGCGTCTCTCATGGGATTCATTAATCTCCTAAACCAACTAGATGAGGACTTGCGCGTCCCAGCGCAATATGCCAAGCTCCGCGAAGCTGCCGCCGCCATGAAAGCAACTAATAGCGAGATGCTCCAATTACTGGTAGGCACGAAATGGTTAGAAGACAAGAATGGCGTTCCAATGCTTTCACTCACCAACTTTGCTGACTTAATTGGTTACCTCAGATTCCTTCACTGGCTTACTCCTAAACAGCGAGAGCTCGCCTTGGAAATCGGTTTCAATCCAGGAGATAAAATTATTCAGGTCACTAAAGCCATTCATGAAAGAACAGGTTCGAACTACACGCGTCAGGGCACCACCCAACCCTTGGCCTCCTCAGTCTATCACACCTCCACTACCCCAGACCAATCTCGCTCCCGTCCCACCACACGCGGCAGACCTGCCACACATCGCTCTCCTACCACAGGCCGCGATCAATCTAGCGCCTGACGGAACAGACAATCTTCGATTCTTTGCTGGTACTGTGGTCATCCTGGACATCGAGCATCCAGTTGCGACCGTACATACAGACGTCCTCACTCCCAAACCAGACAGCGTACGCCTTCCCGCTCACGTCGTCCACACTGCAAATACCACAAATCAAGCACGACTCACACCACTGAGGAATGTCGTTACCTCAACCGCCCACAGTCAGGAGAAGCGCCGCGCCCGTATCGGACCAATATCACGTAGAACCAGAAACCCAACTCCCCATCCGCCATGTAGGTCCCATAACATCCTCGGGTTTAGTCATTCTCGGCAGCAGTCATGACATTCCAACGTCATTCTTTTTGGACACAGAATCTATAGTAAATCTCATCTCCGAAAATTCCTTACAAATTATTCATCGCCATCACAACCACGTCAGTTTCCTAGAACCACCAGACATTCGCCTATGTGGTGTTAACGGCTCAGAGTTTAAGGTTAAGGGAAGAGTCACCCTTGAAGTCAAACACCACAGAGATTTGCCCCCTATCCTCATTGAATTTCATGTCACTAATGACTTGCAGTATCCCGCAGATGCCCTTATTGGTTTCTCCACCATGGCACAACATTCCATTGCATTATTACCTGCTTGTGGTAGTATAGACATTTCTGGATTCCCGGTTTCCACTATGGAATGTCCCCGTCCTGTTCTTACGATCAAATCAGTCCTTCAATTACCTCTGTCCCTATCACTACCCAAAAGTCCAACCCAGTCCAAACCACCACTATCATCATCTGAGAATACAGAGATCATTCCTTTACTGACTGCGAGCAAGGACATAAATTCCTCAATGTCCCCTGTTACATCATCTCAGCCCTCGAACATGGCTCTTACATCCTCTCCCGACAACACTATCGTTGACTCAGACATCTCTCTGTTACCTACTTCACACAGTCTGCATGATCTTCTCCAACACGCAGAGACGAAACGTGCAGTAACGAATACGTGCACAATTTTGTTACCGCATGAGTTCACCAAAGTCTCTGTTTGTGTTGCCGGTGCGAAAGAAGGAGTGGATGTACTAACCCTACCTGAGACATGTTGTGTGAATGGCTTGACTTATGAGTCAGCGTGGTGTACAGTCTTAGAGGACAGTTTATGCTACCTGTACTTGCTCAATGTCACAAATGCTCCACTAAAACTTAAAAGTGGTGTAAAGATTGGAGACTTCCTAGTATACCCAGCGGCCGTAAAGGTGTGCCAGGATTCCTCAATTCCTACTATTCAGACTGATGATACGCCAATCAGTGTATGTACTATTAACTCTACGGGATCTGCGCCGACGCATTCACCTGATATGCTCTCACATCTCACTTGCACAGATTTCCCAGAAAATACGCCTCAACTTCTCGACCTTCTGACCTCGTACAGAAACGTGGTTGCCTTACCCGGTGAACCGATGGGTAGAACAGACCTTGTCAAACATACGATTGAACTACTACCAGGAACTCAGCCAATTTACATACCAGCGTATCGATTGCCTCACAGCCAGAGAAAGCAAACAGATCAAATGGTCCAGAACATGTTAGACCAGGACATTATTGAACCCTCCGTCAGTCCATGGAATAGCCCACTTTTCTTAGTACCAAAGAAGGACGGCAACCTTAGACCAGTAGTCGACTATCGTAAGGTCAATTCTGTCACCGTTCCAGACCGTTTTCCGTTACCTGTCCTCACTGATTTGCTAGAATCCCTTGGTGAAAATAACGTAGTCTTTTCATCTTTAGACCTCCTCAGCGGGTACTGGCAGGTCGAAATGGAAGAGTCCTCTCGCCCAGTCACGGCCTTTAGCACCCCTTCCGGACATTTTCAGTTTAAGAGACTCCCTTTTGGTCTGAGAAATGCTCCCTCCGTGTTCATGCGACTTATCCATTCAGTCTTCAGCGGTATGATGGGACACTCTCTTTTTGCTTACCTAGATGATATCTTTGTTGTGAGTAAATCCATCCCTGATCATTTTACCAAACTCCAGCAAGTCTTTGAACGCCTCCTGCTCGCAGGCCTGAAAATCAATCTCAGTAAATGTGACTTCCTGCGAAAGAAAATCAGATTCCTAGGCCATGTCGTAGATGCACAAGGCATTCATACTAATGAGGATAAAACTAAGGCGATCATTAACTTCCCAGAACCTACCACTACCGACGCTGTACGAAGTTTCCTGGGCCTCAGTGGCTATTATCGTCGCTATATCAGGAATTATGCACAGATCGCCGCTCCTCTGACCCACTTACTCAAGCAGAATGTGCCCTTTGTTTGGACTAACGACCAGTCACAGGCTTTCCAAAAGCTAAAGACAGCTCTTGTAAATGCCCCTGTTCTAGCATTCCCTGATTATACCACAGCCTTCCTTCTCTGCACAGACGCCTCAGGCACTGGACTTGGTGCCGTTTTGATGCAAGTCAATGAAGCATCAAGGAAGCGCGTAATAGCGTATGCTAGTCGCACCCTTACAACCGCTGAACGTAACTACAGTGTCACAGATCTCGAAGCGCTAGTGGTAATCTGGTCCTTGAAACATTTCGGAGATATAGTCTATGGTTATCCAGTGCATATCCAAACAGACCACCTTCCACTATGTGATTTGTTCAAGAATCGCAACCTAACAGGTAGACTAGCTAGATGGTCTATCATCATCCAGGACTTTAATCCCACTTTTCAATATGTACCAGGCAAGTTGAATGTAGTCGCAGACGCACTCTCACGTCACGTAGCAGCAGCTATAACATCACTGCAGCCTGAAGTATCTGAAAATACTACACTAACGTCAAAAGTTGTTCGAAACTTTCAACGCCAAGACCCCATGTGGTCCAAAGTCATTTATTTCCTAGAATCTGGCGATGCCTCGACCTTACCTACTCTGCCAGTATCACTCGATGAGTTCATGCTAGATGATGATCTCTTGTACAGGAAAACAATGCTAACAGGCAAAGATATGCCCAATCACGAAGTACGCCAACTTGTTGTCCCCACTGCCCTGATACCAAAGGTTCTTCATATTGTTCATAATACTCCTCAAGCTTCCCATCCAGGTAAAGACCGATGCTTGAGCCAAGCACGTCTCAAATACTATTGGCCAACCATGCGCCGCGATATCAATGCCCACTGTGACTCTTGCCTCTCCTGCCACCACCACAAAGGATCAACCGGCTTACCAGCACCTCTCTTACAATACCCAATCCCATCACGACCATGGGAAACTGTCTCAATCGATCTCTTAAAACTACCTCTCACAGAATCTGGCGCTGAGTACTTGTTCGTAGCGGTCGACCACTTCTCCCGCTACTGTGTCCTCGTACCCCTCTCCGACAAGACCGCGAAGAGCGTTGCACGTGCCCTTGTAGATCACGTAATTTGCCCGTTCAGTACCCCTCATACCATTCTTACTGACAACGGTACAGAGTTCAACAATAGCCTTCTCGATGAGATCTGTCGCCACTTTCATATCAGTAAGTGCAATGTCGTGCCTAACCATCCGGCTTCCAATGGCCATGTAGAACGCCACAACCGAAAAATCTTAGAGTGCCTCAGACATCTAGGCTCCCATAGTTCGTCCTGGGATGACTGGATTCCCCAAGTGGCATCCTCCATCAATAGTTCCATCAATGCATCCATTGCTGAATCTCCCTTCTTCGTCCTCTTTGGCTTTGACAAGGACCTCCCATACTCTCTCTTATCCTCAAAGCCAGAACCCATCTACAACATGGATGATTATGTTAACCTAAAATTGGCCAACTTCCAGACAATCCACCAGTATGTCCAATCCACTTTGGCTTCCTCTCAGGAGGACATGCTGCAGCGCCAACATAAGTCCGCCTCTCCTATCACAATCAATGTAGGCGATCTTGTCTTTGCTCATTCCCATACGCGTTCCTCCAAGTTGGATGACAAATTTACAGGGCCCCACCGAGTCCTCACTCAACAAGGCAACAAATTTCACCTCCAGGACCTGTCCACTAAGGACACCAGATGGGTCCACGTCGATGACAAAGCGAGCACCCCGTGGCCTCGTTTTGGAAGAGTCCCTTACACAACCTCCTGCCCCCTCTTCCCCTCCTCCCATCCCTCAGTCTACCTTGTCTCCACCTATCCCTCAGTCTACCTTGCCTCCACCTATCCCTCAGTCTCCTTCCTCTCCATCTCCACCTGCTCATTCATCAATCAATCAATATCGGTCCAAACTGCGCTCTGCCCATCAACCTCTTCACGACCTCCCCCATTAACTCTACCCTGATTTTCTAGGTACGATGTTAACGATCTCCCTGCTGGCAGTGCTGACCCTCCTGGGGTCTGGGTCAGGTCAGGACGATGGTGGAGTACGTCCCGGGGCCTTGGTCGGCTCGGGAGGCGAGGTAATGCTTATCGACGACATCGCCTCTTTGTGCTACGAGCTTGTGCCCCTGGCTGACGTAGCCATTGCCCTACCTGCCTACGCGCACCAGCTCCACGGAATCAGGAACCATCTCACGGCCCTCATGGGGACACACAACCCGAATGAGTATCTCTATAATCTTTTCCTCCCACTCTCCTGGCAGTTGCAATGCATAAGTAACAGATTCACTGAGCTCATTGACACATTTTCTTCTTCTACCTCAAACTCAACATGGATAATCTCCAACTGGCCGTTGACTCTCTCCTGTCTCAAGTCTCTACCTTGGTTCGTATCCTGGTCGATGCTATCAATGGACGTGTCACTGCCGACTTAGTACCTGTCTCAGCTCTCCGTTCTGTCCTGGAATGGGCTCACTCCACCTTCGGTCTCTCCCCAGTCCTCCTTTACTCCTCCCTTGAATATTATTATCCTGTTCTCGAAGCCACTCTTCTCACTACATACGTCGTCGTCCATATTCCTCTCCGTTGTGCCATAACCTTTACCCTTTTCCACATCATTCCCTTCCCTTTCCGCCTCAACAACTCCTTGTTACAGGTCTCTGTTCCTTCAGAATATTTCCTCCTCTCCCATGATCATCTTTCCGTTGCCTTCCTTTCTTCCACAGACCTCCAGCAATGTTCCTCCCTTACTCCGACCTCTCGTCTCTGTGCTGCCCACCTTTTCGCTATCTTCCCTAGCAGTGCTACACCCTGTGAGTCTGCTTTAGTTCGCAACCATTCCATCTACTCGGCCTGTTCTTTTGTCCCAGCTCCTGACCTCCCGGTCCACCATGCTCACCTCAACCATGTCCAGTACTTCTTCTTTGCTGTTCCCATCTCTGTCACAATCATGTGTCCTGGTTCTTCCGTTCGCTCCATCCCCGCTAGTGGTCTCTACAAAGCACCTGACTATTGTACCGTCAAATCAGAGTCCGTCATCACTTACGCCACTCGCTATCACCAAGCTGTTCGTAAACACTCCTATGACATCTTTCAACCAATCGACATGCCTTCAACCCTACCATCTGCCAACATTACCATCACCTCCCCTCACTTGCGCATGCTCACCTTCCTCAATGACAGTGATTTCATTATGGATCAATTTTCTCTGGCCTTCAGCCATTCATGGGTTCATCCAACAGTTGTTTCCCCCTGTGGTTATCGCTTTCTTAGGTTTTCTACTCATCATCTGTGCAGTGCATTGTTGTGTCAGAAAAATGGAACGTCGACTCCAGGAAATCAGAGTCGCTACAGGCATAGTACGCCCTACCCACGACGTAGAAACTCCCCATACTTAGTGCCCTCGCATTCCGTGATTACCATTGCCATCTAACAATTACCCAAACTGTGAACGGCACTCTGCCTACTAGAAAATGATGGTATTTCTTTCATGCCTTACTCAGTGACAGTGTATCCTACAGAAAATCCACAAAAAAAAAAAAAAAAAAATGAAGGAAGAACAACACTAGAACTCTCATATCTACTCCTTGTTTATCATGTATCAAACTATTATTGTGTAATTCCCATTATGTTTCTATATACCTTCGACCCTTACTGGATTTGTACCTATTTTTCCTTGTATATCTTATATGTATATATCCTTCTAATTCCCTCCCCTCAACATGGCCATGTCACCCCTACTGCCCCTGTATCATACTTATCCCTTGTACGACCCTCCCCGGTCCTGCCTTACTACTATAATCACCCACCATTTAACTCCTGGTGTCAGGAGACACCATCTCAGCTACCCAGGGGAGTAGTGTACCCCCTCCACAATATGTCTACCCCCGATGTATATATGTCCCCCCCCAATGCATACATGCCCCCACTAAATTTGCTAGGTCAGCATGCTCTCCCACGCCTGAAGACGGCGTTATTGCATCAGTTCCTAGCAGACAGCCGACACGGGCAGACTGTTTTACTGTGAGCTTGTAATAAACTCCTTATCTAGCTGTTTGTACACGGAGTTTCTATCACCAAAGTATTGCAAGTTACATGAATTTGTCAAAACAGAAAATGACTGAAGCATCGTATGCAAAGGTGTAATATGTAAAAGTAATTCGCTAAATGATAGGTGTTAGGGAGTGTCCTCAGCCGAAGAGAAGACGCCTTAGAAGCCATTTTACTGAACCACTCGAGTACAACGACGTCATTTTAATTATATTCCTTCACCTGAGGAAATGCCGCGCGAAGTGAAGGGATTAACGCTGAGGAAAACAATTTGGCAAAAACAAATTAATAAAAATTTCTGCTAAATAAATAAATAAATAAAAGTAGCTGGTAAATAGATAACTAAAAATAACGACTAAACATAAATCAATCGATAAAAACGACTGCTAAGTAAATAAATGAATAAGAATAACTGCTAATTAATAAATTAAAATATCTGCTAAGCATAAAATATTCATAAAAATAACTGCTAAATACATATATAATAAAAAATAACTACATAATAAATAAAGAAATAACTAAACAAATCCTCTCTTGACCCTTTCAGGCCGATGACGTCTTTCCTTCTCGCTACCAACACAGGTTTATATTCAGCTTCGGGCAGCCTCTTCAGTTCTTTCTCTTCAACTTGACTCAACTTTTTATTATTTTGTCGCTTATTTCCCCCAGCTCGATGGCAGGAAAAAAATCTAATACACCTATTCATTGATTCTGTAACACTTCTTCGTGACTAGCCTCGTATTCCTGCAGCGACGTGTATAACAATTTTCCCTCACGTTGCACGAATCTATTATGATCTCACATGCTCTTGAATTGCCCCACTGACTAACAGATTGACACAGATTAAAAGATTGTTTGCTGACTCACAGTATACGTTCCTGACTCATAGTGGGCTTGGTTACTCACACCCTGCCTCATTGACTCATAATTTCATTGACTCACAAACCACCTCACTGACTCACAAATTGTCTCATTTACTGAACTGCCCCACTAACGCACAGTTTACCACAATGATTCACAAGCTACCAAACTGACTCACAAACTACCACACTGACTCATAATCCACCATTCTGACTCACAAATTACCAGACTGAATGACAAACTACCAAAAATGACGCGGAAACTACTATACTGACACACAGATAACAGCCCTGACTCATAAACTATCACATTGGGACAAGAACTTCATCATTGACTCACATACTTCCTCGCTGACTCACAAACTCCCACATCGACTCACTGAATCACATACAATCACACTGACTCACAAACTATTTCACGACTCATAAACTATCCCCACCGACTTAATAGTTTTTTCACTGACTGCGAAACAACCCCAGTGACTCACAAGCAACATCAGTGACTCACTAACTGGCCACTGACTCACAGACAGGCTTACAGAAGAAATTTATTTATTTGTTTATTAATTTGTTTACAATAATAATAATAATAATAATAATAATAAACATAGGTAAGGCTAAGCTGTTGCAACCCTCCATCTGACCAAGCACATACCCCCACCTCAGTTCACACCTAACCAAGCGCATAACGGCCCTTCCCCCCCCCCCCGTATAACACAGAAACATTAAAACTTAATAAAATCAGTGATATGGAATAGGGAAGTGTGACAGGGAGTAAATAACCTCCTCCAACATTATTCCCACCACCTTCATCATCATCACCAAAACCACCACCACCATCATCACAACCACCACCATCATCACCACCACCACCACCACCACCATCATCATCATCATCTCCGCCACCACCACCAACACCACCACCACCACCACCACTATCATCACTACCACTACTACCACCACCACAATCATCATCATCATCACCATCACCACCACCACCATCATCATCATCATCATCACCATCACCACCACCACCATCATCATCATCATCATCATCATCACCACCAACACCACCACCTCCACCTATACCATCAAAATTTTCATCACCACCACCACCACCACCATCATCATCACTACGACCACCATCATTCATCATTACAATCACCACCTCCACCACCACCACCATCATCATCATCATCACCACGACCACCATCATTCATCATTACCATCACCACTACCACCCCCACCACCATCATCAACACTACCACCACCATCATACATCATCAACCATCACCACCACCATCACCACCACCATCATCATCACTACCACCACCATCATTCATCATCACCATCACCCCTACCACCCCCACCACCATCATCATCACTACAACCACCACCATCACCACCACCATCATCATCATCATCACCACCACCACCACCACCACCACCACCACCACCACCACCATCATCATCATCACTACCACCATCATCATCATCGTGAACTCTACGCTGTTGCATCTCTCCATCTCACCAAGCACATAACCCCACCTGAATTATTCCTCTCGTGCTAAAGGGGTTAAAACAGTCTCCATAAACCCTTCCAATTGGTTAGAAAAATCTTCACTATTTTACCCTTTCCATCTCCAGACGATTTTATTCAGCCTGCAAGTGGCCCTTCATCCCGTATGGCTTAACCCTCAGATGATGGACGTAAACTAGAGGGGCACTCAGAGGGCGCATACCTCCGTAAGTGCCATTGCCATTAAAAAGGATCCTGATACGGATCTGTGGATAAGCTATATGATACGGATTCGGATCCGCAACCAATTTTAATGAATTCTTTCTTGGTCCATGGCCCACCTTTGCACAAAATTTCATTGAAATTCATATACAACTTTTGGAAATATTATGCGAGATACTCCAGATACGGATTAAATCCGGCCTCCAAATAAATCGATTCTTCCTTGTCCCATGGCCCACCCTTCCAAAAAAATTCATCAGAATCCATTCATATTTTTTTTAGTAATCCTGATAACAGACAGACAGACAGACAGACAAACGGACAAACCCTCGCTGGGTAAAACATAGCTCCTGGTGGAGGTACAAAATCTTCACTACAGTGTTTTGTTGCTGCTGTCAACAGAGGATTTTATTCAGCATGGGAGAGGAGACACACCATACTGAACGGGTTAACGAAGCCATAATTATCCAACCCCTCTAGCTCCAACAGTGTCTCCTAAACTGAATAAAATAGTCAGGTGGCAGCAGGGATGCAAGGAAAAATATGGCATCGGATTGAGAGGGTTTATCATTTCAAGCAACCCCTACAGGACGTGAGGAATCTTCACTGTTTTATTACCTCCGCCATGGAGGTTATGTTTTGGCCGATGCTGGTTTGTTTGTCTGTTTGTCTGTTGGCAGGATTACTCAAATGTTATAAACGGATATATTACAAAGAAATAATATCTTCAGTGTTAAGGAAGTGTTTGTAGTGGGAAAAGTTATTCGTTGAGAGACATTACCATATAACATTATACCATCGTGTAGATATGGAGATTGTGCAGAGAGTGTAGATATATAGATTGTGCAGATAGTGTAGATAAATAGATTGTGCAGATAGTGTAGATATAGAGATTGTGCAGATAGTGTAGATATACAGATTGTGCAGATAGTGTAGATATACAGATTGTGCAGATAGTGTAGATAAATAGATTGTGCAGATAGTGTAGATAAATAGATTGTGCAGATGGATAGTGTAGATGGATAGATAATTTAGATAAACAGATAACGTAGTTAAATAGACTGTGGAGATAGATGATGTAGATAGGTAGGTAGATAGTGTAGGTAGACAGATAGACAGACACAATTTCAATGAATATAAATAGTTAATAGACAGTCAGGCAATTAGATGAAGAGATGGATAGGTAGATAAATAGATAGCCAGATGGATGGATTGTGCAAAAATCCAACTTTAAGCCAAATAAATTAAGTGTTAAGTTTAGGATCCCGGCGGGTATTAGTAGGGCTCCAGTGTGATCCTGTGCCCGAACTGAAATTTGACCCATTTATAATTATCAAAGACGCTTTTAAAAATTATTAGTGTTATCTATGGTTTTATTAACATGTTCTGTGTACAATGACAGTAATACTTGTTATTTCTACAATTATAATTATACTCGCTCTCACTATCAAAACATTATACTCGCGCTCTCTACTGTATAGTCAATAAATAGGGCGAGTTGAGTCACGGATCGTCATTTTCAGTCGGAGCTTCTTACCGAGTGGAAAGTAAGAATTTCCTCTTGCCAGCGTTAGTAAGTGCCTTAAGTTTTATTAGTGGTCATTAATTTTGTTAGCATAAATTGCCATGGCCTGGGGCCATGATCGTCTGTACCTGGACTTCAGGTTGGGACAAACCCTTGTGCGGTTTTTGGTGGATACAGGATCTCCCACATCCAGTGTTACCGAAAAAAAGTTACAAGCTAGTGGACTAAGCAGTAGTTTTAGCGAGTATAAAACTAAGTATGGTCTGGCCCATCCAGTAATTGTGGGGCATTTACATGATGTTCAGCTTTGTGCTCCACCCAATCTTAAACTCACAGTTAAGTTGGGGGTTTATAAGACCAAGACGTGTATATTGGGATTAGATTTTCTCACACAATTTCATCATACTTTAAACACAAAGCTGGTTAACCCGTTACTGTTGATTCGTTCACCCCAAAATCTTCCGGATGTTAGGACACAACTGGAGCAAAACATTGCTGTTAAATGGTCATGAGGTGAGAGCCAGCGTGGCCACTGGCAGTAGGAGCAATGTAATGCCACTACGGACGGCTCTTGCCTGTGGTGTACCGTCAGCTACACAGCCCCCAAGCCGGGTCACCTACCCTCAGATGGGCCTCTCTGAGGAAATCTTCATCCGGACAGAATGCGTTATTGTTTCCAATCAAGACTGGAGTATTCTCTGCGATTTTGATATTATGCAGAATTGTCCCCAAGATTTGCTGTTGGGAATGGATGCTCTAGTTCAGTGGTTCTTAACCTTTTTTGAGTCACGGACCCCTTCGAGAATCTAGTGAAAGCTATGAACCCCTTCCCTACAAAAATGCACATAAGCACATAAACATAGCATTTTGCATGCAATGAATATGCTTTATTTATTGAAAACTACCGCACGCAGAGTATGACATGCACAAAGTATAAAACAGTCTTTACAAAGAATTATTTTCTTACTCTTTTTCATCCCATAATTAATGGCCACTAGATGAAAAAACGAAATACACCCAACTTGTGCAAATTAAACAAAACTAAACTTTAATTCTGCTCAAAAGTTCATATCAGCGAGAGGGTTGTTGTTGTTTGGCTTGAGCAAGAAGATGAAATTGTGGAGTGGTCTTTGACAAGGAAACACTTATGTCACTGTCATGGGGTTTTTCAAGTATATACAATATTAAAGGATATTTATTCAATAATACTGAGAGCAGGGACAATGAATTGTCTTGTGAAAATCAAGCAATGATTACTTTATGCCGGCTTGCTTCGCCGATTCTCTAAGGACGAAAATTTATAAACTTTCTCAACAGTACACAGCAGAGACTAATTCCTCACAATTGCTGTTTGTTAGTACTGTTAGCCTCTGGAGAAAGTGACTTCATCCCTGACAGTCAGTAACTAATGCTATAAATGATAACAGATTCTTGCTGGTGCATTAACTCCTGGTTGGCACAACGGATTTTAAGCTTAATACAAAAGGACTGGCCTAAGTACTAGTTATGAATAGCAAAGCGTTTATGCAGACTAGGGGCTATAAGTGAAATAAGCTTAATATGGAAAATAAAACACGAGTTTACATTACATTAAGCTCGAGAAAAAGAACGGTTAAATTTATTGATTACCAAGAAATAAATTTTCGTTACATTTCAAAATGAATTCAAAATAAGAAGATCGCACTCACTCGCTCACTCAAAAGCTAACTCTTAAGCCTAGGAAAATAAGAAAAAAAGAAAATACTGGTCAGAAAAGTGGACAAAGTGCATGACTGGGCATTGTTACTGGAAGAACACTGCACACGCTAAGTCTCTCGCCAATCATGCTAGGTGGGAATACGGCGGCGGTGGGAACTATGCATCGTTGAGGAAGTTCACTGCCACACACACTACCTGCTTCCACGGCGTACAAATCTTGACTGACTTTAAATCGTGAGAAAGAGGCGAGTGTCGTGGCCGCATTGCTAACGGCTAGAATGAGCGAAACACGCCCATAATAAATCACTCAGTGGAAGTGCTAATGTCTCGCACAAAGACAATCGCTAATGACACAGTGAAAAATTGTTCTGAAAACACTCCCGACTGGGTGAATACGTAGCTGTTAAACTGAGCGATAAATACTGGCATTCCACTAGAATTCGCGGTTTCCCACCAAAGTTGATGTCACGAGTTTATTCAAAACTTAATCGCGCCGACTTGTGACATTACGCCTCATGAAAATCAAATCTTTTTTCTTTTCAGAAAAAAAAAAGGTTTCAATATACATATATATAATTCCTAACTCAGTCACACAAGATTCACACTGTGGTGTGTGTGTGCTATCGTGCTACAGGAGAAAGTCACAGTCGCCAGTGAGCGAAAAAAACCTCGTATTTACGTTAATAGAAGCAAGCTTGAGGGAAAAACTCTGTGACAAAGGCGAAAAATCCTGTACTCAGGTCAAACTGAGCGAAAAGTTCACTACATTTACATTAACAACTAATTGTTATGTAGCATAATGTATGTGATACACGGTGTAGGTGTGACAGTTGTGGTGTAACTGTGCCTACGTGTAAAATCATGTAATACAAATTTATAGTAAAGAATGATGACGAGGCAGAAGAGAAGGGGCAGCAGCATGCGACAGGGATGACCAGCTGATCTGCACGGCAATGCTGCACCTGCCAGCTACACCTGCGAAAAGAATCAAGATGGAGCATCAAAAGTGTATTTCTCTCTCTCTGACTAGCAATCAGTACTTATGTCATTATTAACCAGGAAACGTAGTCTTAGGATTCACAAATCTCTCAAGACCTTTATAGTTTACTGGTTAACACTTATTAACTAGGTAATGTGCTAGTTCTTGAATTGCTCAAATCTCTTAGAATGGGCAGTTTACTAGTTAACCTAACATTATTAACCAGGAAACGTGCCAGTTCTTGAATTGCTCAAATCTCTTAGAATGGGCAGTTTACTGGTTAACCTAACTCTACATTTAAGGTTAATGACAGGAAGCTGAGAATCTCTACGCAATCTCGGGCAGGTCACGTTTTAACACCCACCGTGGGTGTGAACACTCGTGTGGATATTGTGCATTCTCTGGGAATCCTCAGAGAGGCCCACAGCTCGAGACGTTCCACAAGGTAATTCATACACGGCCTCGGACTGTCTCTGCAGGGTTCTCAAACTTCCCCCTTAACTTATGGTATACATGTATATACAAGTCCTGGACGTAATGTGTCCTCATGAACTGACTCTTGGCGTCGCCAACTGTGAGACCGTACACTTTGACGAGTGCGGCCTTCATCATCTCATACATGAGATTGTCTCCACGAATTCTGTGGAGAATATTGAGGGCAGGGCCCTCAAACAGGCTAAGAAACTGAAGCCGCTTAGCTGCATCATCCAGCTGGTAAAGTTGAGCCATGTCTTCAAAAAGAGCTATGTATGGCTTGATTCGCTCGCATTCTTTGTATGGGGGAAGCTTGATGTGTGAGGTCGCCAGAACATGTGCAGGGAGAGCGCTCGTGGAGCTTGGGCCAGCTGCACCAGATATGTCTGAAGCCAAGGAATCTCGCTTGAGCTTCAGCACTTCAAGTTCATGTTTTTCGCGTGCTTCTCGCTCGGCACGTTCATGTTCTCGTTGTTCTCGCTCGTATTCACGTTCTCTCTCTCGTTGTTCTAACTCGAGTTGATGTTCTCCCTCACGTTGTTCTTGCTCGTATTCGCGTTGTTCTTGCTCTTGTTCTAACTCGAGTTCGCGTTGTTTTCACTCGTGTTCACGTTCTCTCTCACGTTCCTCGCATTATTTTCACTTGTGTTCAAGTTCTCTCTCATGTTCCTCGCATTGTTTTTGCTCGTGTTCACATTCTCTTTTGCGTTCTTCACGAGCATCTTTTTCACCTTCTTGCTCGTAATTAAACTGTGAGAGGACGTAGCTTTGGATTTTTTCTGGGTCAGTAAGGCCCATATCTTTAGCTTCCTGTACATAGACATTGGCAACCATGATACTAACTCAATCTAAATAAACTAGCGACTCAGTACTAACTGCGATTTTTGCAAAGAAAGATGTCAATAATCAAGAATAAAGAATATAGGCACAGGTTAGTGGTGACCAGTTTTTATCTAATTAAACTGGTAAAGAAAATTAAACAAACAACTGACTGAGAAAACTATTATGTAAATTAATAAAAATTAATTAATAATCACCAGTAAGATAGTGCCTATAGACTTTAATAATAATTACCTAAGTATGAGTGAGTGAGTATTATCTCGTGAATAGCTTTAGAGCTAGGAGTTAATATCCTGGAATGAGGTCGCCAACTGTCACGGGGTTTTTCAAGATTATACAATATTAAAGGATATTCATTCAATAATACTGAGAGCAGGGACAATGAATTGTCTTGTGAAAATCAAGCAATGATTACTTTATGCTGACTTGCTTCGCCGATTCTCTAAGGACGAGAATTTATAAACTTTCTCAACAGTACACAGCAGAGACTAATTCCTCACAATTGCTGTTTGTTAGTACTGTTACCCTCTGGAGAAAGTGAATTCACCCCTGACAGTCAATAACTAATGCTATTAATGATAACAGATTCTTGCTGGTGCATTAACTCCTCGTTGGCACAACGGATTTTAAGCTTAATACAAAAGGACTGGCCTAAGTACCAGTTATGAATAGCAAAGCGTTTATGCAAACTAGAAGCTATAAGTGAAATAAGCTTGATATGGAAAATAAAACACGAGTTTACATTACATTAAGCTCGAGAAAAAGATCTGTTAAATTTATTGATTACAAAGAAATAAATTTATGTTACATTTCAAAATGAATTCAAAATAAGAAGATCGCACTCACTCGCTCACTCAAAAGCTAACTCTTAAGCCTAGGAAAATATGAAAAGAAAATACTGGTCAGAAAAGTGGACAAAGTGGATGACTGGGCATTGTTACTGGAAGGACACTGCACACGCTAAGGAGACTCGCCAATCACGCTAGGTGGGAATACGGTGGCAGTGGGAACTATGCGTCGTGGAGGAAGGACACTGCCACACACACTACCTGCTTCCGCGGCGTACAAATCTTGACTGACTTCAAATCGTGAGAAAGAGGCGAGTGTCGTGGCCACATTACTAATGGCTAGAATGAGCGAAACACGCCCATAATAAATCACTCAGCAGA
>NC_136987.1:21464049-21642551 GCF_032717465.1 Coenobita brevimanus | reverse complement strand
AGATGACTTTATTCAGTTTCAGATAGCAAGTGTAGCAAAAAAAGAATTAAATAAAACCGGGTTGATGTCACAGGTAAGAGGCTAGGACGTTTAACTGAACCTTGTATTTTGTATCAGCTGGTTTTACTTTGCTTTGCTGTTACGCAGTCAAGATCAGTTGGTTAACGTAATTTGTTTAGTACAAGGACATGTTTATGTAATATGTTATTACTGCTAACACACCAAAGTTATTACAGCTTAGGGTAGTCGCTGATAGCAAAGAGATTATTGAAGGCTGTACCAGATCCATTCAGTTTGAAAAGTATCTCCACAAACTTCATACGAGTAAAATCTAATCAGGTAATAGCAAGAATGAAGTAACAACAACTCTGATAGCCACACCTACCCCAGCCGTGTCCACAACACCTATCAAAAGGTGTCCTTTGTCTTAAGATGCATCCCCCGACACAACCCAGATAAACACCAGCCAGACACATCCAATCCTTCTTAATACCACTCATGTGTACTGATAATAAAACTCTACAGTTGGAACTGGCCAGATAACATCAGTCAGTAAGCTACAGTGACTCAGTGAATGAATGAGTGACACAGTAAGGAACACACACTAGATGTGGTCGACCCAGTGGGTGCGGCAAAAATAATATCCTCGTCCTGAAGGTCAACAATCCTACATAATATTCTCTGTCTAATGAAAATAAAAAACTTTCTGTTAAATATATTAAAAACTCCTTCACTTCCTGGATATCTGCTTAAGATCTAAGATCTAAAACAAACTCGTTTACTGGTAACAAGAATATAATAAGGAAGACGCCATTGTAGGCATAAAGTTACTTTCTCCTGCAATTAATCCATCTTAACCATTGACATTTTTGCCGTCCTTTTGTAGATTATTTCCGTAGGCTCGGAGACAGAGAAACGCAACACTACCGCTCTACGCTCATTTCCTCCATGGCACTTTTTCGTGACTAGCCCCATATTCATGTGATAAACTTTGTTGGAGCTACAGCTGAGACACCGGGGGTCGATTGCACCCCCTTTCTGCCTTCCCCCTTGCTTCTCCATACATAAACTCTCTTTTTCGGATGACATGATTTCTTGTATAATCTACACTTTTACTCCTGTAGCCTAAGTTAATTTAATACCTTTTATAATCTTTATGTTACCAATTACTCGTAGTTATTCCCTTATGTGCGCATTCTCTTTGTCTCCCCCCTTTTACTCTCCCTAAACGTTAGCCATATCCTTCCTTCCCTGCAAAATCTTTGTTTTCAAACTATTTTATTTTCAGGATCCTTACCTATCGATGATTAGTCTCCCTTGAATAATTTCCCAATGTACTAGCCATCCTCTCTCTGCTTTACCTTTCCCATCTTATTCTCCAGCGACTTCCTTCCTTCCCTTGCAACCCTCCTGTCTCTCATACCGTTGAAAAATGAATTTCTAGAAATTATAGCCATCCTGATATGGTTTCTCTTGATCATATTTCTTAGTATAACATCCTGTCTGTTTCACGTTTCTGCTACATATATTCTCGTTATTGATTTTCTTCCTTTCTTGAATCCCCTCTGCTCTCACACTACCATTCATGATTTTACTTCCCATGTCTTTACCCACTAACCCATTCAGTGAGATGACGTCTTTTTATCAGTTTGTGCTTGCTGCTGACAGAAGTTTATTCAGTTTAATAGTTACCTCTAGTAGTGAAGTGATAATTAAGGTTATATCTAACTCCGCCAGTTCAAAGTGTCTCTCATAAAATATTTCTAGTCCATATCTGTCCCTACGTACTTAGCTTTGGTTATGTGTCCCTCCAAGAGCTCCTTTGCTTTCCCTTTATCGTCCATAAACCTCATTATTCTTTTCCTGCATCCTCCTTTCATTCTCCTCCATATGTACGAATTTTAAGAGACCTTAGCGGTCCATGAGTGACCCATCTTCATTGTTCCCTGTATGCACCCTCTTTGCATTCTTTTTATCACCCTTAGATCCCACCAGTTCCTCCCTTTTGCAACTCAGTAGCGTCACTCACGCAGTAGAAATATCTCTAACAGCAAAAACTCGCATCCCTCTTCCTTATCTTCCTCATTTGAGCCGTCTCTACTTTCCCTTTACCGTGCCTAAACCCCACTCATTATCTTTATTTACTTCTTCTCTATATTCTTCTTGCTCTCACGGGATCGTCTTAATATTCGTCCATACAGTCAGTGACACCTGTAGTGTTCGCGCATGGTAGCCTACTTATCAGTTTCGAAGCATGATGACGATTTACGTCATAAACAGCTACTTACCAACAGGGATGGCGCTTCAGTTCATTGTGTCCACACACTGTGTCATATATTCCCTAGTACTATGCATCAACGCCATTGCTGCCCTCTTATCGTGTGAACGAACCGTAACAGTTAGTTTTTTTTTTCTTTTATTCATCTCAGCCTTTTAATTTCTTTTTTTCTTTTCCTCCATATACACGCCCGTTGCTTCCCCAAGCCTTCAATAAGCCATACATATTTTCCCCTTTCCTTTCAGCTTCCATACTTTCTTACCCGTCCTTTAATACTTCCTAGTTTATGATTCCTTATAAAAATCGTCTCTGACCTCCGTTCTGTATTCCTCAAAACTGCTTTTCTTTGGTCTCACACTTGTCTAGGAATTAGCTCTTAGAATTCATCTCTATCTTCAGATTCTCATTCTTACTTTACCAAAATGTGTGCAGTATTTTCTACTGTCTTTTTCATCTCTATATCCCCCCGAATATTTTTCTTCACATCCTCCACACTCACTTACTTTCAGAATCCTGTTCAGGACTTTACTGTCCCCTCTTGATTACTTTTTCTAAATACAGGAACCTTTTCTGCTGTTCATTTTCCGTCTCCAAACCTACCTTCCATCATCCCTTAATCCGTGAGCCTCATTGACATCCCTCTTTTCTTGCATTGTCTGTATGAAATGACTTAAATTTCATGCCCACCCTTAAATTCTCTTATCAGTTACTTTCTTATATATAAGTCATCTCTGCTTTTCATTTCCCCTTCTGATACTTTACTGATTTTTTTCTTCTGTCCCTCGCACAACACCTGTCGAAATCACCGCCGTCCCCATATACTCCAGCGCGATATTTTCATCTCTATGCTTCCCATTTCCATCCTTAAATCCTATTACTTAGCCCTGTATCGTCCTACCCTCGTCCCACCTCTTTACCAATAATTTCACTATCATGGTTCAATGTATAAACTGAAATGAAATTTCCGGGAATTGCTCTGGATGAAAAATATTGCAAAGTTATTGGCTTATTTGTCTTCGCCGCCCTATCATAGTATAATATCTCATAGTTCATTTATATGCAACACTTATTTATTATTTAATGAATATTTACTTCCTCCCTCGTTAAACGGATTTCAAAACAGTTTTAGCTGTGCAGTCGTTGGCAGTTCGCTGTACAATGCATTGCTTGGACATTTGCAGATGTGTGTCCAGCGGCTGGGTACATGAAAGATGCGATTGTATATTAAAAGCGACATATCCAATGAAGCTGATCAAATGTAATGCCATGGCTCACTTTTTTGTCAGATTCTGTAGTGAAGATTACTGCTTCCTCCAGTGAAAATTATTAGTAGTAAGTACTATCATCACTTCAGGGGTTTGAATGGATCCTGTCAAAATATTATGGATAGATCTATTGGCAAAGGGAACGGTAACATATAGATAACAAGACAAACATATACAATGAGAGGATTATGTATGGTGTCTATGGTGGCTGGAACGTAAGTAGAGGTTCTGCAAGGGCTCTGTTAGAATGGCCTTAAGTGTATTGTTACTAATCCAGACTTTGGAAAGACCAAACAAAGTTTTTTGTTACTGTTGTTGTGGCTGCAGGATCATCTGAACACGAACACAGTGGAAGGAAAAGGTGGGATTCTCCTGCCGTCCACCACCTACTTTCTAGGGACAGGAAGGAATTGAGGGACTTTTGTGTAACCAATGCTGCCTGGTTATACTAGTGCCACCGAGTGAAGGCGTTCCTCTCCACCATCATCCTCGTACTGAAGTGGTTATAAAAGCTCTGTGTAACGTTTTCGGTTCCAAAAACTCTCCCAAAATTTATTCAATTGACATGTCAAGCAGTATGACTGCTGAGCCTCAGGGATCGGACTGTAAAGTCTGTGTTCAGAGTCGGATACATAAAGTATTTATGAGTACTTTTTCATTCTGCATTCTCATTATTATTGCAAGAAGTCAGCTATTCTGAGTATATCAATAACCTTTAAATGCTGCATTCAAAATTTTATGTTACAATAACTCAACACCGTTGAGTAGATGCTGTAGGTAAATATTATGAAGAAATACTTAAATACAATGTTATAGCGGGAATATAACGTGTTATTCGTAGAAAAGGAGAAAACTAGGAATTATGCCTGCTGACTGCTAGATCTTGATGGAAGACAAGCAAACTATGCTGTTTTAATCTTCCCACTGAGTATGATAAGCTCTGTAACCAGGAACCAGGGGAAAATTAACTGCATCCAGCAGTCTGACATGAACGACAATTTCTGCAGAAAGACACAATTAAATAACAATATTATCAGGACGAATTACGCGGTAGCATGATCCATGAAATAGTGCAAACAGAGCCACCAATAGGCTCTTCTTAATTAAATAAAATTTTGTATTAGCGGCAGGAATATTGACGCAAAAGACGTTATATCGCACTGTTTGTGGTTAATAACAAATCGAGTTTAATGTACACAGTTGCAGACGATACTTTTGGTCCAGGTCATGATCGAACAATTTTGTAGCTCTTACAGAATTGTGAAAAAATCTTATCCAGCTCCGACAATCTCAGTACTGGGTATCGAAAGTCATTGTTCTCACTCCCGTTGTTCACTACATCATAATGAAATGAATCAGTTTTTATGCCCGCTGCCATAGACTCTTGGTATATATGATGAAAAAATAACATTTTTGTGTTAAGGAAATGTGTCTAGTTGTAGAACTAATTCGTTGAGAGACAATATCATATAACACAATACTATCTCGTAGTAGAAGTTGACAATGCATGATTTTGATTGCTAACCTCATAAACCCAAGGCCTCAGCACCACCCCATTGAAATATATTATTTAGCAGTAACCAGCATATGCAACAAGAGGCTGTCAGAATAAGAAAATGTGTCTAATGGAAATAAAATGAGTTATTCGTAGGAGATAAAATACCAAATAACATAATACCAATGGAGTATATGATGTAGGTATGCAAGATGAAGAAAATATCCAAGGAAGTGTCTTGTTGTGGGAATGAAGTGTACTATCTGTATAGAAAACCGAAACTTAACATTTCTGCATTTGCCATACAAGTTTATTCACCTCAGGAAGAGCCTCTCGCAATCAATGGGTTAGGGAAGCTGGCCAAGTTAAACCATTCACTTCAATGGCGTACTTTTTAAAACTTCCAGATTATTTTCTTCAATGTATGAAATGCATCCTGTAATGAAGAGTTTAATGGAGGTTGTGATCTAACACTTTCAGTTCAAAAAGTCTCTCCTAAACTGAATAGTTATCTGGTGTCTGGCGAGAAAAAGGCATTACCGGGTTGAAGTGAATGAGGCTTGTTTTTGATTAACAATTTCCCATCAATTTATTGCAGATTCAGCCCTTTCTCTTTTATCATTTCAACCACCAGTCAATTTTGTTTCAATTTAGCAAAAGTTTCATTTTATTGAAAAATTGTCTCTTAGATGTAGCTTTATTTATCACCTTCACGACAAAAGGAAGATGGTGGTCAATTGGTGAGAGGGGTGAACTGTTGTGTGAAGCTATGTGAGTTGGATCTCAGGCTGGTGCAGATATAGGTTTGATTATTCGAATTTCGTTAAAACACATTACTGATCTTCCACAAGATCCAGCGACATGGCATAACAACAACCCTGCTATTACCGTTTCATCAGTCCTGAATGAGACAGCCATAGCATGGCTTCGGTATGAGGTGAAATGCGAAGTGGTGGTATGTGAAGATGTGGGGGCACTTGTGGGCCTTAGGGAACAAACTATCAAGACTATGCTCAGAGTCGGACACATTAAAAACAGGCCCTTACTAAGGTGAGCAAAGCCGTCTGGTAGCAGAAAGGACAAAAAAGTCTTAGTGGTGATCTGGAAAGCTGCAAAATCAAACGTCAAATACGATGCCTATAACCCGTTAACTGCTCTATACAGGCTGGGCTGTTCCGTTTGCGAGTGCTCAATACAGCCCTGGCTGCGCAGGTGAATTTCGAATATAGTGCCATGGTGACCAAGGCCGACCCATGCAAGCATGTTTGAGCCTTCAAAACCAAAACCGAAAAAAAAGAAAACGAAAACCATACATTCCAATAGGGAATCAGACACTTCGATGTTCATCCATGGCTTTACCAAGGTAAATATTGAGCTAATATTTCGTTACTATATACTTTGGCATGTGTTCTCTCAATTCCTAAGACAAAATTTGGCCTTTGGAAAATTTCATTTTTATCCCTATGTCTGCACACCACGGACACCTCCAAAAAACCGCCATGCGCAGTTAACGGGTTAAATAAGGATTAACTGTACATATACATCAATTACCCCATGGGGGTAGGGGGGTTTTCAAGAATACTCCCCCAGTATCCCTGCTTGTCGTAAAAGGCGACTAAAAGGGTTGGCGGAGGGTTAGTGCCCCTCCCCGGAAAACAACTAACTAAAAAAACAAACAAGAAGCCTCGGACAAGGACTGACCAAACGTTGACGACCCAGGACCGGACAAAGGACTTGGTAATGTGTACATGGAATGTAAGAGGAGCGAATGATGAGGTGAAAGAGAGAGAGATTGTCCAGGTGCTTGAGGATGCGAAAGTGGATGTATGTGGAATAACGGAAACAAAATGGAGAGGAGAAAGTGTGAGAGAATGGGAGTATGGATGGGGTATATGTGCAGGAGTAGATGAGAATGAGAGGGCAAAGGAAGGAGTGTGTATAGTTGTGAGTAAAAGATGGAAGAAGAGCATAAGACAGTATGGATCAGTTGGGTCAAGGATTGTGTGGGTAAAGTTGAAAGTTGGAATACAAATGTGGGCGATTGTGTGTGTGTATGCGCCAACGCAAGATCGTGCTAGAAGAGTGAGAGAAGAGTTCTGGACAAATGTGGAAGTGTGCATGGAAAAGTTTGGAAGGAATGAGAGAGTGTTTTTGATCGGTGATATGAATGGTAAAGTTGGTAATGTGAAGGTGGATGGAATAGTTGGTGAGTGGGGTGTGCCTGCTGAGATAGATGAGAATGGGAGTGCGTTAGTGGACATCTGTGCTGGGAGGGGGTTGGTAATAGCCAATACCCTCTTCAGGCATAAAATGATCCACAGGTATACATGGCGAGTGATGAGAAGGGTGGGTGGTGAACTGAATGAAAGGAAGGCAATGATTGATTATGTGTGTGTGGATGAAAGGATGCGAAGATGTATATTGGATGCAAGAGTTTATAGAGGTTGGGGAGTGGCCTTTCTGACCACTACTTGGTGGTGGCCAGAATTAGGATGCAAGTAAGATGGAGGAATAGAAGAAGGGAAAGACGAGAGGAAGGAGTAGTTGCAAGGAGAGTGGAAAGGTTACAAGAGGATGAGAAAAAGGCAGAGTATAAGAGAGAAGTGGAGGAACGATTGGGCAAATATGAATTGGAGCAGATGGGAGACGTGGAAGGTGTGTGTAAGATATTTACAGAAGAAATATGTGCAGCATGTGATGTGGTGTGTGGAAGGAAGAGAAGACGGAGGGGGGTGAAAGGAACAGCGTGGTGGACTGAAGAGGTGAAACAGGCTGTGGCACAAAAGAAGAAAGCATACAATGAATGGATGAGAAATAGGGGCGTGGAAGAAGTTGAGAGGCAGAAGAGAGAGTTATATGTGGAAAGGAAGAGAGAGGTGAAAAGATTAGTAAGAGAGAGTAAGAAGAGAGTGGATGAGGAATTTGGAAGGAATTTGAGTGTAAAGTGGAGGGACTGTAAGAAAATGTTCTGGAGAGAAGTGAAAAGAGTAAGACAGGGTGGAAGTGAAGTTAGCAGGGGAGTGAAAGATAAACATGGTAGATTACTAGTGGAGAAGGGAGAAAAAGTGAGCAGATGGAGAGAACACTTTAAGGAATTGTTGAACGTAGAGGATGGAAGTAATGCGAGTATAAGTGGCGGGGGAATGGCTGGGAGAAGGAGGGAGGTGAGAAGACAGGTAGAAATCAGTAGGATAGAGGTTGTGGAAGCAATGAAGAAAGTTAAATCGGGGAAAGCCCCAGGAATTGATGGAGTGTGTGGTGAGATGCTGAAGCATGGGGGAGAGATAGTAGTAGAATGGATGTGGAAGATGTGCAGATTGGCCTGGGAGGAAGGTAGAGTCCCGGAGGATTGGAAGTCAGGTATAATTATTCCCTTGTACAAAGGAAAAGGGGAAAAAGAAGTGTGTGGTAATCATAGGGGCATTTGTCTTCTTAGTATAATAGGAAAAGTGTATGGTAGGATACTTATAGACAGAGTTAGAGAAAGAACAGAGAAATTAGTTGGAGAAGAACAGGGAGGCTTTAGGAAGGGAAGAGGTTGTGTAGATCAGATATTCATTCTTAGATCTTTAGTGGAAAAGTTTCTAGAGAAGGGAAAGAAGTTGTATGCGGCTTTCATGGATTTGGAGAAAGCATATGACAGGGTGGATAGACAAGGATTGTGGAAAGTGTTAAGAATATATGGAGTAGATGGGAAGGTGTGGAATGCTGTGAAGAGTATGTATGATGGTGCTAAGGCTGCAGTGCGTGTGGATGGTGAACTAAGTGAATTTTTCTCTTTGAAAGTTGGTTTGAAACAGGGATGTGTCATGTCTCCATGGTTGTTCAATCTGTACATGGATGGGGTAATAAAAGAGGTACAAGGTAGGGTAGTGGATGTTGGAGTGGCCCTGGTGAGAGAGGATAGTGTTTGGAAACTCCCTGTACTGTTGTTTGCAGATGATACTGTGTTGTTGAGTGAAGATGAAGGGGAGCTGCAAGGCTTGGTGGATGAGTTTGAGAGAGTGTGTAAGAAACGGAACCTAAATGTGAATGTAGGGAAGAGTAAAGTGATGGTCTTTGAGAGAGGTGAAGTCAGTGAATGTATAGCGAGGTTGGATGGTGAGGAACTGGAAAATGTGAGTACGTTTAAGTATTTGGGTAGTGTGATGAGTAAGGATGGAGGTTTGGAGGGTGAAGTGCTTGAAAGGGTACAGCAGGGAAGAAAGGTTGCTGGTTCTTTGAAAGCAGTGATAAGAAACAGGGAAGTGAGCATGGAAGTAAAAAGTTACTACATGACAGTATTGTGATACCAACTCTAACGTACGGAAGTGAAGCTTGGACGTTGTTGGAAGGACACAAGTCAAGAGTGAGAGCAGTGGAAATGAGTTATTTAAGAGGAGCTTGTGGAGTCACGTGGAGAGACAGGCTGACGAATGAGGATATAAAGGAGCGTTGTGGTGTTGATGTGGATGTGATAGGAAGCGTTGTGAGGAACACACTGAGGTGGTTTGGCCATGTGGAGAGGATGGAGGGTGAAAGACTGACGAAGAGAGTGTATGTGAGTGAGGTGGAGGGTGGAAGAGGGAGGGGGAGACCGAGGATGAGATGGAGGGATGGGGTGGAGAGGTATATGAGAGAGGGGGGTGTGAGTTGGGAGCAGGGTAGTGAAATGGCGGGGGACAGGGCGACTTGGAGGCGATTTGTTTGTGGCCACCCCAAACGGGATTGAGGCGTCTGGCAATAGATAGATAGATACATCAATTAATAATAAATACCATAAATATTCCAGGTATCTTCAGTTCATTATTTAAGCAATAAATTTTCATACGAAAATGGGTATAATATAGGAAGAGGAGTTTAATCTACCTAGGAAATTAATCCCTAAGAAGTATTTTCACTTAACAACACAGAGACTTGAGTGAAATATCATAACAAAAATGCTGGTAGAAAAACAAGCTCAGTTACTGCGTCAGACTCAAATTTACATTTATGAGACTGGAAGTTTGTCTTCCTTTTTGACGAACGAGTAATGCAGTGGGGGTGGTGCTGGGCACATTATGCTTGTGAGGTCAACACCTTGTAGTACAAGGTGATATATTGTTTTCTGATTTTGTGTCTCTTTTAATCAGCTAATGTTGATGCTTCCCTGTTATGAATAGTATTGCTTCATAAGATATACTGACAACAGCTACTTCTTCACGTATTTATCATATAACTTTTTCCCACCACGGAAACATTTTCTCCTCCTCGTAGACGTAAGTTGTTGTTTCATTTTATTTATTTATTTATTTATTTTTTATTTGCATTTTGGTGCAACCAAACGATTCTATTCATCGTGATGTCGGTGGGACGTTATACTTCTGGGGCCAACACTCAAAGGACATGTAGCCTTGCACTCGACCATGATATGTTGCTACTGGATTTGTACAGAATTTCTGAAGCCGGTCAGACTGTTGTGTTATTAGTATTTTCTACTATTTTATAACGTATATCATATATACACTCCACATATGTAGGCGTGGTCGTATATATGGAGTATATGTGTGACATACAGTATAAAATCGTACAAATTACTTCTTACATCATAGTTCGTTACCCTTGTCTCACTTCATCTAGCAGATCGTGTCCAAGGTGAAGACGCAAACTTACCATAGACTGACTGTCAGTCTTAATTATAATTTTTCGTCTATAAGGGTAATACACTTTATTCCTACAACAGACAGTTGTTTGGAATATTTCTTCATCCTGTTTACTTACACCATCTATTTCACGTTGGTGGTATGTTAGTTCACATTTAGTCTCTACGAATAACTCACTTTGCTGCCACTAGATGCAATCTTTTATTCTGGCAGCCTCTTGTAGTATAACTCAACTACTAAACAATTTAATTCAATGGAGTGGTGATGAGGCAGTGTTTCTGAGAGGACAGCAATCAAAGATCATGTTCCCTCCACTACGCGATGGTACTTGCACATTATCTTATATTGTCTCTCAACGTCTACCTCACTTGTACTCCTACTATACAGGATTTCTTGACATTTAATATATATATATTTTTTTTCATAACACATTTCGAATGTATAGCTCCAGAAATACACACTGATTCATTTCTATATGATAATTATCGACACAATGAACAATGAATCTTCTGAACCAGATAAGAGTTTTTCACAGTTCCGTAAGAGATCCACCACTGTTCGAGCATGACCTGGAGGAAACATACCGTCTGCAGCTGTACTGTACGTATCAACCCCAATGTGTTATTAACCCCGAACATTGCGATAACGTCTTTTGTGTAGGTTATCCCTGCCGCTGACACAAGATTTCAGTCAGTTTAGGAAAGCCTACTGGTAACTCTGTAATGTCTCATGGATCGTGTCCCCCAGTAAATCGCTCTGATACATTTTTATTTGACTGTGTCTTTCCGCGGAATTTCTCATTTTGGTTAGGCAGTTGGGTGCAGTGTGTTTTCCCTTAGTCCCTATTTACTCAGTAGGTCGTGTTCTAGGGGAAGATTAAGGCTTAGCGTAGGTTGTTTGTCTGCCATAAAGATCTTGTGCAGTCAACAGGCATAATTTCAAGTTTTCTCCCTTGATACGGAAAATAATAATTATTCCCGATTTTAAACTATCTTTTAACATTTCTTCATAATATATACCGACGGCGTCCTTTCGAATAAGATGTGTTATTGTTTGATAATCTTTATAATACCAAACTGCACGATACATAAATATAACTGTATTTGTTATTTACATAATTTTTACCTTCATTTGCACTTACAGCCGTGTTTTTGCAGTCACCGCTTAAAGCAGAGGTAGTCGACAGTTCCTCGATAAAGCAGGTCAAAGTAAGCTCAGACAAAGTTTTTAAAGGCCTAACTTTTCTGTAGACGGAATGTTTCCTCCTTTCCTGTAAAATTTCCCAGCCCGACTCCCCCCTCCCACCATCCAGATCAGATGCACTTCCTTTTCTTTGCCCGTTCCACAGGTGGGAATAATGGGTGAGGAGAGTCTTCATCTTATCTTTCTCTCAGTAGTGGAGGAGCAATGTGTAATTGGAAACGTCGCACATGGTACCGGGTCGTAAGACATTTTGAGATACTATTTGTCCTTGTAACTGCTCTCTCTCTCTCTCTCTCTCTCTCTCTCTCTCTCTCTCGTCCAGCACACTTTTTACCATCGTCACATTTACATAAGGAGGCTTTGTAATAGGGGACATTAGATAATCCAGGGATTTTCTTTTATCCAGCCATTTTAACTAGTGTAGCAATCACGTATCCAGGAAGAACACACTGTAGAAGAGGAAATATACCGAAGAAATAAGCTATTACGTTCATTATACGGTATTCGTTGAACCAAGAGAAATAAGATATGTTACAGTTCAAAACAGGGCATTCTGACATTCAAACTCCCCTAATTATTCAATATCGAGCCAGAAGAGTCTAGGGAAGAAGAGAAATCCTGCTGCAGGTCACAGAGGTTGTAACTTAGGAGACTCTGGAGGAAAGTTAAGCTGATCCTCGTTTATCCTAGACCTGATTCACATCAACTTAGGCGTCCTGGACCTTGTCACTGCTCCCCTGCCATTGCTGTCTCAGTCTCTACGGGTCTATGATTTTTTTTTTTTTTTAACTCTTGTTGCTGCCTCTAGACGATTTCATTCACTTGAAAACATACTTTTCGAACTCGAAGAGTTAGATATAGCCTCATTAACCCATGAATTACGAAAGGACTTTCCAAAGGTGAGTAAAATCGTCTAGAATTGCGATTATAAAGTAAAAATAAAATCACAGCAATGAAGAGATTAACCATTTGGCTACAGTTCGTTTTTATGGTCTAAATGTAAGCGCCTGTATTAAGCTGGAAATATGCATCAAGATCATATTTTTTATCTACTTTTCATATATATATATATATATATATATATATATATATATATATATATATATATATATATATATATATATATATATATATATAAATGAGGAGAGCTTCTACGAAGCGAGTAATAATCCCCGTCGTAAGCTGGACTGATAATGAAAAGTTGAATATTTTCCGCCATTATGTTATTCGAAACAGTTTTTAACATTTCATGTGGCCTATTGTAGGTTCGTTTGGGCAATGTGGAAGCCTCTGACGTTTGACAGAGAAAAATATAAGGTAGATAAATCACAGTCGTATGGCTAGTGAAGGCAGGGGACGGAGATGGGTAGATTATTATTATTATTATTATTATTATTATTATTAATTTTGGAATTGTGATATTTCAAAGGCTTTTTGGTCTAGAGCCTACAAACCTGGTCGGCTCAGTGAGCCACTGTTCTCTTCTTTTGGCCTTTATATGATGGCAGTCTGTCAACTAGACCTCTGGTTATTATCCAGAACACAGACAAGTTGAGTCAGCCACGCTATCTCAAGAACCGCTTGAGCTCGGAAGCTTAAATTTTACTATAATTTAGCCTTTAGGCGGACGCAGTGCAAAAAGGAGTATGGTTCGAATTGGTTCATTATTTAAGATCGCTGGGAGTAAATAATTGAGACTTCTGGATATTTCGGAAATCATCTGATTTTCCATGAAAGAATAAAGCTAGGGTCACCAAACTTAAGGCATTTATAGATCTTGATGACCTATGGAGACATGGACAAGATGGCTGATTTTGACCTTGAGGTCAAGGTCACTGACACATGAAGGCGGCCTCCTTGCGAAAACGAGTATGGTTCCAGGTTGATTATTCTCTGAGGTCACCTAGGGTAAAAAAAAAATTGGGACTTTTCTAGATATTACGGATACCACTTAATTTTCCACGAATGATTAAAGCTAGAGCCACCAAACTTGGTGGACTAATAGACTGTGACGACTTAATGCTGAAAGCTGTGTTCACTAACCCTTCGGTGACGAAGGATAACAAAATTACTTATGTACTCTTACTAAAACTAGAAGAATGTATTTGGGCTAGACGTGATCTCGCTTCCTCGAAGAGATAAGTTACTTACGTAATGTGTTAGATCTTGAACAGATAATGTGAAAGTAATATATGAAAAAGAAATGAGCTCAGATTTATAACAGCTCTCAGTTCTGTACTCTACACTTACATGGTGCTCGTCGACCGAGACTGCACACATAAATTGCCAAAACGTAACATTATATTAACTGCGTATATCTTATCTCTCTATCTATCTATTGCCAGACGCCTCAATCCCGTTTGGGGTGGCCATAAACAAATCGCCTCCACGTCGCCCTGTCCCCTGCCATTTCACTGCCCTGCTCCCAACTCACACCCCCCTCTCTCATATACCTCTCCACCCCATCCCTCCATTTCATCCTCGGCCTCCCCCTCCCTCTTCCCCCCTCCACCTCACTCACATACACTCTCTTCGTCAGTCTTTCACCCTCCATCCTCTCCACATGGCCAAACCACCTCAGTGTGTTCCTCATAACGCTTCCTATCACATCCACATCCACACCACAACGCTCCTTTATATCCTCATTCGTCAGCCTCTCTCTCCATGTGACTCCACAGGCTCCTCTTAAATAACTCATTTCCACTGCTCTCACTCTTGACTTGTGTCCTGCCAACAACGTTCAAGCTTCACTTCCATACGTTAGAGTTGGTATCACAATACTGTCATGTAGTAACTTTTTCACTTCAATGCTCACTTCCCTGTTTCTTATCACTGCTTTCAAGGAACCAGCAACCTTTCTTCCCTGCTGTACCCTTTCAAGCACTTTACCCTCCAAACCTCCATCCTTACTCATCACACTACCCAAGTACTTTAACGTACTTACATTTTCCAATTCCTCACCATCCAACCTCGCTGTACATTCACTGACTTCACCTCTCTCAAAGACCATCACTTTACTCTTCCCTACATTCACCTTTAGATTCCGTTTCTTACACACTCTCTCAAACTCATCCACCAAGCCTTGCAGCTCCCCTTCGTCTTCACTCAACAACACAGTATCATCTGCAAACAACAGTACAGGGAGTTTCCAAACACTATCCTCTCTCACAGGGTCACTCCAACATCCACTACCCTACCTTGTACCTCTTTTATTACCCCATCCATGTACAGATTGAATAACCATGGAGACATGATACATCCCTGTTTCAACCCAACCTCCCAATATCCAGTTACGTTATTTACCCGTCCCAGCCCCAGAGGAGCTCGGGAACGGGTATTGTTTTCACTTGGTTTGCCTGATTGTTTGTTTGTTTGCTTATTTGTCTGTCTTTCTGTCTGTCTGCCTGCCTTCCTGTCTGTTAATAATTTTACGTGAGAACTACTGGTGCCATTTTGACTAAAATTACAGGAATGATGGACTATGACCTTCTGATTACCTGATTTAATATTGGGCCAAACTGGGCCAAGGCTCAGGCTGTAGGTCCAAAAAATGTAAAAAGACGGGGACGGGTAAAATCGTTTTTTCGCCATAACTCCTTTCAAATTCGTCAGATCGACATGAAACCAAAACCTAAAGGTGCAGCTTTCAAATCTGCATCCTATAACATGCTCATTACATCAGGGGGGTACATCAGTTAGCGGTACGGGGGTCACTGTCAGGTGGGTTGGGCCTAAAATTTCAAATGGGCATAAAATCGTCAGTTTTCACCCGATTTTCTCCAAATTTGATATGTGGCATCTTCGACTAGATATCCTATTGAGTTTATACGTCATCACTACAATGACTGTCGGGGACGGGTTTGCTGTGTCTTGGCACTACGTCTTGTTTTAGTATGATTTTGCTACCCACAGACACTTTTATTTCAAAAAGGGGGGGGGGCTTCTCGTATGTGTACTTTGTTGCACCACATTCGCAAGGAGCTGAAATGTATTCATCTGGCTACACATATGTGCAGGTATTTAGCTTAGGCCTTTGCCTAAATTATAATTATCGTCACCTGTTTCTTTAAAATATATAGAAATTGCGACAGATCGCGGGAAAATATTGCCCCACTGCTGAACAAAAATGACACATGCTTGAAGCTTGTCATTTTGGCAGTCGGGAACCCCACACAGTAGTAAGTTATGTTTAGTGGCACCAAATCTAACCCCACACAGCAACGAGTTATGTTTAGTGGCACCAGATTTAGTCAACTGAAAATTATATTAAAGCCGACTAGGGTAAGTATGTAGCCGAGTATTTTGCCTGTTTTTTGTTTGTTTTTTAATAGCTTTGCGGTCGATTTCTCCTGCCTCGAGAATGTGCCATACCAAGAGACATAGTTGACCTCACCGACAAAAAGCAGTTTCAAATCTTGTTGTTTTATCCGTTCTAACTGCACACAACGAATATGTACAGTATATCCAGCTGCATCAGGTTCTTTGGTAGGGTGAAAAGTCTATATTAAATCCTTTAATATAAAAGTTGCCTCCTGGGAACTGTGCGGCACCTTTGATGAAATTACGCAATGGATCCTCAGACTGGCCGGCGGTATTCAGGCCCTCTGAGTGTACGTCACTCCTAGCTCAGACTTTGTCGGGTGTGGAGGTCTGGCCGATCTGTCTCGAGATTTGAACTCTGCTTCATTTACTTGTGGCGATTTTAGTCCGTTTTCCTCACTTTTTGCCTGTTTAGGGACTTAGTCTCTGGCATTGAGGAAGGATTTTTTGCTGTTTTCCAGGTTTTTCTGGGACTTAGTCTCTGATTGCCTGGGTGTGAGTGGGAGTGTGTGTGTGTTTGTGACTGTGTGTGTGTGTGTGTGTGTGTGTGTGTGTGTGTGTGTGTGTGTGTGTGTGTGTGTGTGTGTGTGTGTGTTTTGGCCTGCCGTTAGTGTCCCTCACTGTAGTACGACGCCGAACCCTGAAGGGGTGCCGTTAGGGCACTTCCATGAAGGGGGGCCTTTAGGGCCTGGTTATAGGAGGCAGTGAGGGCGGCTCTGTTAGTTTAGGGAAGACCCGAAAGGGGCAGTGGCGGGGCCTCCCATCGCCCTTTAGAGGGCAGGGAGCATAGGTTGCCCGTCACTGTAGGGGCTTTGGCCACTTTTGCTGTTTTTTGTTTGTGCTGTTTGAGTGGTTGTGTGTGTGAGGTGTGTGTGTGTGTGTGTGTGTGTGTGTGTGTGTGTGTGTGTGTGTGTGTGTGTGTGTGTGTGTGTGTGTGTTGACTGAGTTTTTTGCTACTGGTGAGAGCAGTATGAAGGGATCTAGCATCCCTAGGCCCCAGGGGCATTCCCACCTCCCGCTCCCTCAGTCGAGGCTCTCCAACCCGTGTCCTGCTACAGGCACGAAGCGGGAGCGTCACTTTTCCGACTCAAGCTCCCACTCGTCAGCTCACGAGGTTTCTTGTGCTAACCCCTCTCTACCAAAGTCTACGGGAGTGGTACCTCGCTCGCGTGGTGCCTCTACCCGTTCTGCTAAGGCAGCCTGCCGACATGAGGCTATGGAGGAGGTTGCACCTGCTCCACCCTCTCTCTCTTCCATCAAGGACAAGTCAGCTTCCCTACATGCAGCTGCCAGCCCTGCTCCACGGCAAGGCACCCCCATGAACCGAGCCCTCGGTCCACAGCCTCGTGCTCCCACCTGCGCACCCTCTCACGAGCCTAGGCCGTCTAGGTCTCCTCGCATTCCCAAGTGGCTGGAGGTCCCGTCGGAGGCTCTTGCTGCGACTCAGATCTCCCCCTCTGCTGATCCTGCCCTGCATGAGAATGAGGGTTTCACCCCCATGGCAAGCAAGGTATCGAGGCGTGGTCGCTAGGGAAACGGCCCTTCTCTGGCAGTTCGTACTGGGCCTCCTCTCAGGGGTCCCCCTGCTGCTCGTCCCTCCGTGTCAGTAGCCGTGCATCCGCCGCCCCGCTCTGCATTCCCAGTGTTCTGTGTGCCGGTCCAGGACGGGCATGCGACGAGTTACGACGCCGTGGCTGCACTAGAGCGTCACCTGCCAGGGCTACGATGCTCCAACCTGATAGGACGGGATGGAAGCTCGGTGTTGGTGCCGAAGGACGAGGGAGCTTACGACCTCTTGAAAACAGCTCTGCAGGACGAGGCCTCCCCTGTCAAGCTAGTCGAACTGACGCCCGGCTGACAGTCAACGAAGGCAGTCGTCATGGGCTATCCCTTGCGGATGCCTATGGAAATACTGCTTCAGCACCCTCAGGTCGAAGAGGCAACCCGCTGCCAGAAAGCGTGGACCAGGGAGGAGACTCGACAGGTCATCGTCACCCTGCGGGGTCCTCTGATCCCTGTGATCGACCTGGGGAACTGAGGAGAATATCACCTTCGCCTCTTCACCCCGGAGCCACTCCGTTGCTACAGGTGCCAGCGATACTGGCACCACAGAGCCACTTGCAACTGGGCCACAGTCTGTGGGATGTGCAGCGGCCCACACGAAACGGAGACGTGCTTGGCCAAGTTCAAGGCCAAGGAAGCTGTCTCTACCCGCTGCCCCAACTGCTCGGGAAAACATCATGCGTGGCACCCCAGCTGCCCAACCAGAGTTGCTCTTGTCAATCGAGGGCGAGAACGTCAAGTTACCTGGGTGAAGGAGAAACAGGCGAGCAGCAACAAACCGGCACCTCCGGGAACTTTCATTTGGGGGCAGCAATGCCGCCCAGCAGCGACTGCACCCCCAGTGCTAGTCGAGGCAGCGTTTCTGCCCCTCCAACCTGCTCTCACTCGTCACACGACGACTGCGGAGGTCCATCACCCTCCTCCCCCCCAGTTCGGCAGACAGTCGAGGAGTTTACTCCACCAACGCCCCACAGCACGGGCTCTCCTCTCATAGTCTTCACCAGGGAAGAATTGCGTACTCTGGGGACGGAAATTGCTACAAGCTTGGCTCAGATGCTCGGGACGCTTCTCGGCAGGCCTCTGGAAACGGCACCATTGGTACAGGCTGTGAACGTCATCGTCGACCAAGTGGTGGAGGCAAAACAACACCCACGCTCTTCCCTGGTACCTCCGGCATTATCTCCCACACAGACAACCGTGGAAGAGCCGCTACCCACCCAGCTTCCTCTGACTTGCCCTCGTATGCCACTCAACATTCCTCCGGGGCTCACACCAGCCACAGCTGTGATCGAGGGAGAGCGCAGGGCCCTTGGACTACACACAGATCATCCCCAGTGCCAGACACCGCTGCCAGCCTCGAGTCCTACAGTGGAACTGTTTAGGGGCATGGAGCAAGCTCACCTACCTTCAGGAGGCGGCTGCCAGGGACCGCCCTCATGTAATTCTTCTACAAGAGACCCTGCTCCCGGATAATACCACTTTTCGTCTCACGGGTTACACCACCCATCTCCCGTATGTTCGTGGCGTCACACGGGGATGTGCCGTTCTGGTTCAGGACCACATTGCGTGCACGGATTGTGAGCCCCCTCCTTTCTGTGGACCTGATGTGGAGGTCCAGGGCGTGGTTCTCCATCTGGCTACGTCGCCCCTGACGGTATATAATGTATACCGGAGCCAAAGGGGCACCCTGGAGTTGGAAGACCTGTTCTCCCAGGCTGCCAGGGGAGCCGTGTACATTGGGGGCGACTTTAATGCCCACCACGCCTTTCTATCTTCGCCTCTTCAGTCTAATGAAGCAGGACGGCACATCTCTTTGGTTCTGGAGGAGATGGGTGGTGTCTCCTTATTAAATGATGTGGCAGAGGCCACCCATATTGCGGGAGGTCGCCTCGATCTCTCCTAGTTTCGGCACCACTAGCGGGCTTGGCGTCGTGGTCACTCCACCCCCACCTTGCAAGTGATCACTTTGCCCTTATTGTTTACCTGCCTCTCGCTCCCCTCCCGCCACCCCCACCTCCTCCACCACGGTGGGACCTACGCAAAGCAGACTGGATGGCCTTTGCCCGTGCTCTCACGGCGGCCTTTGAGACATCTCCTCCTGCCTCAGACCTCGAGAGCAGAGCAGATCAGGTAGCAAGTATTTTGGCATAAGCTGCTTCTCTTGTTATCCCGCTGCGGCAGCGCTCAACGAGGTGCTACCGAGACGGCTGGTTCTACTGCGACAGGGTCAAGGAACTGAACCGGAGACTCAATGCGGCCAGCAAGCAGTACCGACGGCGCCGTACATCTCTGCACCGCCGGTACCTGGTTGCTGTCACGCGGCATGTGGCTTCTGAGAAGCGCCGCCTTAGGGAGGAGGCGTGGATCAGATGGTGTCGTACCCTAGACTCTCACTCCACTCTCTGTGAGATGTGGAGGAGAATCAGGTCCGTCTCTGATCCACGCCCTCCTCGCCCTCCCTCCCATCCTGACCCTGCCGCTGAGGCCAGCCGTCTTGCTCAGCACTTCGCTGACCGCTCTGCCTCTTCTAATCTCCCGCAGTCTGTCAGAGCCCTACAGGCACAGCTGTCCGCCTCTCGCGCTGAAGCAATTCAGGCAGCATGTGATAGGTCTGACCCTGCTGACTGTCCGATCACCAGTGGGGAGCTCCACAAAGTGCTGCAGCGCAGGGAGGACACTGCGCTGGGGCTCGATGGGCTTACATACTCTCTCCTGTCACATGCTGGAGATTGTGGCACAGAACGTCTACTTGATCTGCTCAACCTCTCGTGGTCTGAGGGGCGTCTGCCGAGGTCGTGGAAGGCAGCTGTTATTCACCCAATTCCGAAGCCTCATGATCCCGCCGCCATGCGCCCCATCTCCCTTCTCAGCTGTGTAGCTAAGACGGGTGAGAGGGTTGTGCAGGCTCGGCTTGCTTGGCGGCTGGGACCGCTGCACCCAGGGATTTACGCCTATCATCCAGGCAGGAGTACCACCCACTGCCTTGCATCATTCCTTGGGGAGCTGAGGGGAGGAAGGGGAATGGCTGTCTTCCTCAACCTAGAGAAAGCCTTCGAACTGGCAAGCCCCACTGTAATCCTGGCGGTTCTTGCGGCCAGGGGTGTGGGAGGCAGGCTCCTATCCTGGATCCAGGATTTTTTTAACGATCGATCCGCAGGGGTCCGATTCCAGGGACACCTTTCCCCCTTTCACCTATATCCTAATGGCACCCCCCAGGGGAGTGTTTTGAGCCCTCTCCTTTTTAACATCCTTATGGAGGGGCTCTTAACTGTAGACTATGGGCTTGGCATTACCCTCCTCTGCTATGCGGACGATCTGGCCCTCGTCTTTAATAGGAGGGACAGCTTCACGCAGGCGGACTTGGCCCTTTCTTGCTTGCACGCCAAATGTACTGAGCTAGGGCTGAAGATAAATTTTAATAAGACAAATTGTCTGCCCTTTGGACTCCATCCCCCAGACTTTCCTATGCTGCTTGGGGGCCAGCAGCTCTCTCTTGTCACTGTGCATCAGTATCTGGGAGTCTGGCTTGACACGGGTTTTACTTTTGCCTGCCATGTTCGGTACCTGCGGGAGCGTGCTTCCACCAGACTGGCTGCTCTCCGCTATCTCTCCAAGCAGAGTTTGTGGGCGTCTTAGTCAGTCCTCCGAACATTTTATATACATGCCATCAGATCCCTGGTGGACTACAGTGCCATCTGTTTGACCGGACTCGCTCCACCAGTCTCCAGATCTCTGGAGGTTCTTCAGAACAATGCACTCCGTATCATGCTGGGTGCTCCACCCTGGACCCGGATTGTCAATCTCCGTATGGAGAGTGGTTTGCCATCTCTGGCACATCGTGTTGCGCTACGAGCGGCAGTCATCACTCTGTAGCTGATACAGTGCCGGCCCCACCTGCCTGTCTCTGCCCTGCTACGACGTCTTTTGTGCCGCCCACCCGAGCCTGCCACTCAGCGTGACTGGGCCCGGACTACAACTGCTGTTATCCATGGACTGGGAGCTGCTGCGAGCTTCTGCCAAGATCCTGACTCTCCTTTTTCTGGGTACACTGATCCACCACCATGGGACCCCCCTCTTTTTAAATTTGTATGCCCCTCTGAAGCCAAACCTCGAACTTCCATTCCTGCACTCCTCTGTCAAGAGGGTCTTAGTCGGGTTGCGGCTCTAGATTCACCAGACTCAGCCACTTATGTTACGGATGGTTCAGTATCCTCTGATGGCTCTGCTGGGGCGGCCTTTGTCTCTGGCCAAACAATTGAATCTTGGAGACTCTCTCAGGGTGTATCCGCTTTTCAGGCTGAGCTTGCAGCCGTCCTGGGTGCATTGCGCCACTCTCATCACCATCATCATCACCGTGTCGTAATTCACACAGACTCACTTTCCTCCCTTCAGAAGCTAAGATCTTGCTCCCTTAAGGACAACGTCTTTCTTCTGACGGCAATTTTTACTTTTGCATCCCTTCTCGTCCATAGGGGTGCCACTACTATTCTCCATTGGCTCCCAGGTCACGTTGGAATCAGCGGCAATGAGCGTGCTGATGACACAGCACGCTCAGCTTGCTCGCTTCCTGACGTCACATTTAAACTGTGCCCCAGCCTATCGCACGTCACTAGCACTCTCACTGCTACCATTAGCAGGCAGTCTCGAGAGGAACATCAGCTTTTGGTTACAGAAGGCTCTCGCTCTGCTACATGGTATGCCACCGCAACATCATATTCTCTTTTGTTACCCTTTAAAGGCATACCCAACTATATTGTAGTGAGGCTCAGGCACTTACGTCTGGGGTTTCCATGCTACAAACAAATTGTCGGTACAGAGCCAGACCCGTGTACCCATTGTTTGGTCACATCTGTGGAGCCACTCATTCACTATCTTCTGTACTGCCCAGCCACTACCATGCTCAGGTCTCACCCTGACACGACTTTTGCTCGGACAGGGGATGATTTCCTGGATGCCGCTTGCATTGTTGCACGTGCTCCTTTACAATTATTACTCAAAACAGTCAGGGAATACCCACCCCCTCATTAATTCAAGCTCGCGCAAGTTAAGCGCATCTCTGACGGGCTCTTTGTTTGCCCGTGTCCCAGCATTGCTCGGACGAATATCTCAAAAAAAAAAAAAAAAAAAAGAGTGTACGTGTGAATGCTGACCGCCGCTATACACCTGATCTCACCCACTGCCCCAAGAGGGTAGGGCCAGTGTGGTGATGTTAATGTAGTGTATGGTTGATGTGGTGTGATATGATGGCAGTGTAATAATGTGGTGTGGATAAGGGTGATGTAGTGATGTTCATGTGATGTAATCATGTGCATGCTTGTGTGATGTTCAAATAGTAATATTGGCTTGAAGGTATGTTGTCAATGTTATCTTAGGTGGATGTGTGTTACTGCTGTATTGCACTGGTGATGTGAGATGGCTGTGTTGATGCAATGTTAATACAGTATCTTAATATTAGTTGTATGATGTGATGTCGGTGTCCTGCGTTGGTTCAATGAAATGCATGTGGTGGTGTGGTGTTGCTGTGGTGTTCCTTAGATAATAATTATGGCGGTTGCAGTGCGATGCTGAAATGTTATGCTGCTTCACACTCTAAAGCTGATTAAAATCATATCTTAAATGAGTGGGGCTGATGTGGTGGTGTGCTTGCGTGGTGCAGGCTGGTGTGTTACACGTTATGGTGGTGTGTGGCTGGTGTGAACTGGTACTGGTACGATGCGTTGGTATGTTGGCTGGTACGGTTGACGCGGCGGCGTGACGTTGAAGTGCTATGCTCTTACATGAGTGGGATTGGTGCAACCACCCACCCACCAACCTCCACTCCACCAGCACGCCCTCATGCCCATCACCGCCACCCACTCCTCACTCCGCCTGATCCCCCACTCTCATTACTCACCCCGACTCCCCGTCCCCCACCTCCACCCACTCACCACCACCCACAGCCACTAGGAGGTGTGGCCTTCGTTGTGATAATTGTTGGTTAAGTGGGGTTGTTTTTATGTATTTTGATTGAGTTTGACCATGGCAATTTATCGCAAATCACTAGTTTCCGACTTTTAGACCAGCTGACCCCACCCTCGAAACTAGCGTTTTGCGGCGATTTTCAGAGTGGCAATCGGCCAAACATTAAAATAATCATGGGAAGAGAGCTGTTTTCAACGCAAGTGAAGCCACAACACACACGTAAAAAGGAAAACCACTGATTTCCAATATAGCTTTTTTTTTTCTTAATGGTAAAAATAAATAAACGCAAGTGAATTACAAGCCATTTTAGGCATTAATCAAGCCAAACACCACTTAACCTAACCTAGGTCCGTCGAATCCGAACCTGACCCAGACTAATTTCCAACCCTACCTTAGTCGTCGGCCGTAAATGAAAAGCATCTCCCACACAAGGACACAATGCTGACTGATTTAAAATATATGAAATATGAGACCGATTGATTTCCGGCCCTATGATTCGCTGCATTAGTACCATAATGCACCAGCGAAAACAAGCATACTCCCTGTGTGATGATGTAGTGATGTGTGTTGTTGGCTTGGTTGGGTCTAAGAGTTGTTTTCTTCCTGGCTCACGATCGACTGTAGAAATTTCTAGTGTTATCTTATGTAGCTGTGCTAAAGGACTTGTATTTGTTGCATGAATGAGGTGTATGAAATGGATAAATACTGTATCTTACGATATGTGACAGGGCATGACATTGAAGACAGATTGGGCCGTGTGTGTGAGCTGGAATTTGTGTTGGTCATTAAGTAGGGAAGGGTGAATGCCGCGCCGCATCATGACAGGATGAAGTTGTGTCCCTGTTGCATTTGGCTTGACGCACTGAAAGTGATTATTTCACTTATTTTTTATTTTATTTTATTTTTTCGGCCGTTTTCAAACACTCCGCTGGGAGATGATGACACAAAATAGTGGCAACGATATTAGAACCATGAACCGTGCCGTGTGTTTCTCAAGACCATATGGTCCTTGATAAGAAGTATGTTTTTGATGGCTGAGGATGGTCCAAACGTCTGCTCTTTGGCCAGTCTGTTGTTATTGTTATTATTATTATTATTATTATTATTATTATCCAAGTGAAATGGAGAAATAGAAGAAGCGAAGGACAGGAGGAAGTAGTTCATACAAGGAGGCTGGAAAGGTTACAAGAAGATGGAAAAAGGGCAAAATAAAAGAGGGAAGTGGAGGAGCGACTAGATAAATATGGATTGGAGGAGATGGGGGGCGTGGAAGGGGTGTGCAAGATATTCACAGAAGAAATCTGTGCAGCATGTCAAGTGGTGTGTGGGGTGAAGAGAAGACGAAAGAGGGTGCAGGAAACGCATGGTGGAATTTAAGAGGTGAGAGAGGCTGTAGCACAGTAGAAGAAAGCATGCAGTGAGTGGACGAGAGACAGGGACGTGGAAGAAGTTAAGAGACGAAGAGAGAGTTATGTGTAGAGAGGAAGAGAAAGGTTAAAGTATTAGTAAGAGAAAGTGGAGAGTGGATGAGGAATTGGAAGGAATTTGAGTGTAAAGTGGAGGGAATGTAAGAAAATGTTCTGGAATAAGGTAAAGAGAGTTAGACATGGTGTCACAGAAGTTAGTTGGGGAATAAAAGATAAAAATGGTAGATTACTAGTGGAGAAGGGAGAAAATGTAAGCAGCCGGAGAGAACACTCTGTGGAACTATTGAACATAGAGAATGAAAGTAATGCAAATGTAAGTGGCAGGGGAATGGCTTGGAAACGGAAGGATGTGAAAAGAGAGGAAGAAATCAGTAGGATGGAAGTTGTGGAAGCAAAGAAGAAAATTAAAATGGGGAAAACCCCAGGAGATGGAGTGTGTGGTGAAATGCTGAAGCATGGGGGAGAGATAGTAGTAGAATGGATGTGGAAGATGTTCAGATTGGTCTGGGAGGAAGGTAGAATCCCGGAGAATTGGAAGTCAGGTATAATTATTCCCCTGTACAAAGGAAAATGGGAAAATGAAGTGTGTGGTAATCATAGGGGCATTTGTCTTCTTAGGATAATTGGAAAAGTATATGGTAGGATACTTATTGACAGAGTTAGAGAAATAACAGAAGAATTAGTTGGAGAATAACAAGGAGGTTTTAGAAAGGGAAGAGGCTGTGTAGATCAGCTATTCATTCTTAGATCATTAGAGGAAAAGTTTCTAGGGAAGGGAAAGAAGTTGTATGCAGCCTTCATGGATTTGGAGAAAGCATATGACAGGGTGGATAGACAAGGATTGTGGAAAGTGTTAAGAATATATGGAGTAGATGGAAAGTTGTTGAAGGCCGTGAAGAGTATATATGAGGGTGTTAAGGCTGCAGTGGGAGTGGATAATGAACAGAGTGAATTTTTCTATTTGATGGTTGGATTGAAACAGGGATGTGTCATGTCTCCATGGTTGTCCAATTTATATATGGATGGGGTTATAAAAGATATACAAGGTAGGGCAGTGGATGTTGGAGCGGCCCTAGTGAGTGAGGACAGTGTCTGGAAACTCCGTGTGCTGTTGTTTGCAGATGATACTGTGTTGTTAAGTGAAGATGAAGGGGAACTGCAAGACTTGGTGGATGAGTTTGGGAGAGTATGTAAGAAATGGAATCTAAAGGTGAATGTAGGGAAGAGTCAAGTTATGGTCTTCGTGAGAAGTGAAGTCAGTGAATGTACAGTGAGGTTGGATGAGGAGGAAATGGAAAATGTCAGTGCGTTTAAGTACTTGGGTAGTGTGATGAGTAAGGATGGAAGTTTGGAGGATGAAGTACTTGAAAGGGTACAACAAAGAAGAAAGGTCGGTAGTTCCTTGAAAGCAGTGATAAGAAAAAGGGAAGTGAGCATGGAAGTGAAAAAGTTACTACATAACAATTTTGTGATACCAACTCTAACGTATTGAAGTGAAACTAGGACCTTATTGGAGGGACACAAGTTAAGAGTGAGAGCAGTGGAAATGAGTTATTTGAAAGAAGCATGTGGAGTCACATGGAGAGACAGACTGACAAATGAGGAAGTGAAGGAGTGTTGTTGTGTGGATGTGGATGTGATAGAAAGCGTTAGGGAAAACACACTTATGTGGTTTGGCCATGTGGAGAGGATGGACAGTGAGAGATTGACGAGGAGAGCGTGTGGGAGTGAGGTGGAGAGGGGGGAGAGTGAGAGGGAGGCCAATTATGAGATGGAGGGATGGAGTGGAGAGGTATATGAGAGAGGGGGGTGTGAGCTGGGAGCAGGGCAGTGAAATGGTAGGGGACAGGGCGACATGGAGGCGATTTATTTGTGGCCACCCCTTACGGGGTTAAGGCGTCTGACGATAGATAGATAGATAGATTATTGTTATTATTATTATTATTATTATTATTATTATTATTATAAGTAATAGTAGTAGTAGCCTAGCAGTAGTAGTATATTAGTAGTAGCCTAGTAACAGAAGTAGTAGTAGTAGTATAGTAGTAGTAGGCTAGTAGCAGAAGTAGTAGTAGTAGTAGTAGTATAGTAGTAGTATAGTAGTAGTAGTAGTAGTAGTAGTATAGTAGCAGCAGTAGTAGTAGTAGTAGTAATAGTAGTAGTAGTAGTAGTAGTAGTAGTAGTAGTAGTAGTAGTAGTAGTGGTGTCAGTATAATCGTTATAATCACCATCATCATTATCATCATCATCATTATTATTATTGTTATTATTATTATTGGCATCAGTTCTGCAAAGCAGGTTGGTATCATTTTTGATACTGTGCGGTATATTGTTCCGCGAGATTCATCGTGTGTGTGTGGTTTTTTTTTTTGCCTATCGACCACTGGGGCAAAGCCCCTGGTCATTAGTGCCGGATATATATATGTATATACAGATACTCATATATACATACGTATACAAACATATATATATATATACATACATAAACACACACACACTTCCATGCATATATACAGACATACTTTCAATCACACGTATATATATATATATATATATATATATATATATATATATATATATATATATATATATATATATATATAATTTTTAGTTTATTATTTTTTTATTTATTTTATTTATTTTATTTTTTTATTTTTTTATTTTTTGACCTTACATTATAAACAAAAATGCTTAATCTAAGAACCTGAAACTAATCACCTGACAAATCACTAACCTATACTAAATCCTAAAGAGACAACTAAACCTACACTAATGGTAGAAAGACTTCGACCAAGAGAACACCATCGACTGCAGATATGTAATGCCTCTCTATATTACACACCTACACTCATCACTTAGTGACTGTCAGTCGAGGCACAACCTAATGTAGGGGACATCAATATATGAAAGAGAACCAGACAAGTCAGGAACATTTCCATATACGTCAGCTGTCGGCCCTAATTAGTAACTTCAAGAACATAGTATAATGTACTTCCAATGTATGTACAAAAAGCGAAGAACCTCGCCCAACAGACCACCATCGACTGCAAGTGCCCAATACCTTTCTATATTGCACACTTGCACTCATCAGCTGGTGACTGTCAGTCGAGGAACGGGGTTTAATGTATGGGACATCAATATTAGAAATAGGTCAGTGGGAAGAGGAACTATTTCAAATACGTCAACTGTCAACCCTAATTAATAGTACAATATATACATATTTACAGGTGATAAAAACCATAACCATACAGTAATAAAGTCACATCACTCTGATCAGTCCGGTCTCTCTCAAGAAAGCCATCAATTTATCAGTCATAACAATGTCCCCATCACCCAGGATGGTGGAAAGGGTGAAGGGGACGTCTACTGCGCCGCAGTAATTTATAAGTGAAGCACGTTCACGAATAAATCGCCGACAGCGCAGGATGATATGATTGATAGATAACACCGCATTACAGATGTTACAGTTCGGTGGGAAGCGTCTTTCCATATATGGTTTCATGTGAGTTAAAACGGTGGCATTGAGCCGTATTCTCGCCAAGACTTTTTCTTCAAGGCGACTGGGTCGGTTGGCAGTGTCCCAGTCGCCCAGGTGCGGCTTAGAAGTTGGAATATTTAGTCTGGTCCACTGACCTTGCCACATAAGATTTATTTCTTCCCGAGAGAGAGACTCGACCGTAGATTACGAGGAAAGTCCCAAGTCTCCTCGAGCTCTACAGCCGACTTTGGAAGTAAGTCAGCCTGCTCATTGCCGTAGATACGACAATGACCAGGCACCCAGATCAGCGTGAATGACTTGTTGCATGAATGCAGCTTATTAACAATGCGGCCCTGGATTTCGTGCGAGTCTGTAGTGCAAGATAGAGTGTGCTTTAACTTCTGCTGGGTTATTTAATGGATTTGACTAAAACTTCCCAGGTAAGTTAGTAGGGTTACTGGAAAGGTCTTCCATTATGAAAGGGGAAGGAGTGAAGGAAACTGATGAATAAGAGGACTAAGATAAAACAAACGTGACATAAAGGGGAGAGACCGGACGAAAGGGAGAATAAGGTAATAAAGCATGGAAGGTAAAGGTGTTCACTCGGTACACCTGTAGTAGTCCCAGGCCGCTCCACCTTACTTCATCTCTCCTCCTGCCTCTCCTGTAGCTTGTGATGCTGTAATATAGTGCCTTGATCTATGTAACTGGTGGTGTCGCTGGCAGTGATGATGATGATGATGACTACGGTGGTGATGAGAGTTCTGATGATGGATTGTGAATGCGATATTATGATGATGATGGTTGTAATAGTGATGATGATGGTTGTGATGATGATGATAGTTGTGATGGTGATGATGATGATGGTTGTGGTGATGGTGATGATTATGGTTGTGATGGTGGTGATGATGGTTGTGATGATGATGATGATAGTTGTGATGGTGATGATGATGGTTGTGGTGATGGTGATGATGATGGTTGTGGTGATGGTGGTGATGATGGTTGTGATGATGATGATGATGATGGTTGTGATGATGATGATGGTGATGATGCTTATAATGATGCTGATGACGTTGGTTGGGGAGATGATGATGATGGATGTAGTTTAATTTTGATGAGAGTGATATTAATGATGGATAAGCAATGTTGATGACGATGATGATGATGATAGTTGTGGTGATGGAAGCGGTGATGATGGAAGCGGTGGTGCACAATAGGTTACCATCAGTGAAAATACCCTACTTCATCCCGTTTCCTTCCACTCAAGTAACTTAGGAGGCTTTAAAATAGGAGAAAAAAGAAGGAAGAAAAAAAAAATGGAGGGGGGGGGGGGAATACGACTTGAACACAAGCAAGTATAATGAGAAGTGATAGACTTAATAAAGAAAGCCAGAAATAAAAGTTAGCAGAAAAGTGGAATGTAAGAATCAGGGATGAAAAAAGAAGAAGAAACGATGGATGGAGGCGATTTGTTTGTGGACATCCCTTACGGGATTAAGGCGTCTGACAATAGATAGAAAGGAATAAAAATATTTAAAGAAAAAAATAAAAGCATAAAGGAAGAACATTAAAACAACGATTTGCAGGAGAGAGAGAGAGAGAGAGAGAGAGCGCAACTGTTCAGGAAAGGATCGACCCTGAGACACTTTTGATGGATTCTCAGGTCGCTCCTCCTTACTTCACCCGGCTTCTACTCTGTTGTAGCTTAATTGCTGTAATATATTGAAGAATGGTAGGAGGGAAAGTAAAGAAGAAAAGAAGGAAATGTGAAAAAGCCAAATAAGTAAAAGATTGGAAAATAAGAAGAAAAACAGAATTAATAAATAGGAAACAAAGAGATAGAAGAACTGACACAAATATAAAATGTTTAGGATTAAACGAGATTGAAGAAAAAGATCAGATGAAAAGAATGTTTAGAAGAATATAAAGAGGAAGAAATGAAGAATGAAACAAAGTGTGGTATAAAAATGAATGAAAATAAGAATAGAAGAAAATGAACACGAGGTATAAACAGTAAAGGTTTTAACTTGATACACCTGTAGAGGAGTCCCAGGCCGATACACCTTTCTCTCTTCTCTCCACTACTGTAGCTCTTGATGCTGATATATAGTGGAGAGAGAGAGAGAGAGAGAGAGAGGGCGGGGGGGAAAACACAAATAAGATGAAAATAGAAGAGTAAGGAAAATTGAGAAATGGATTTTAAAAAAAATAAAGAAACCAATGAATGACGTAGCAGGAAAAGCTGAAAGAAAGAATAGGGGTTGAAGCAAATAAAAGGAGAAAGATAAAAGGTAAAGAAAAGACATGAAGGAAAATTTGAAAGAAATGGAAAGAAAGATATCAGAGAAGAAAGAGAGGAAAGAAGAGCAGAGATATTCTTAGCTCTGACCTCAGTACACCTGTAGTAGAGTCCCAGGCCGCTCCACCTTACTGCATCTCGCCTCCTGCCTCTCCTGTAGCTTGTGATGCTGAAATATAGCGTTGAAATCTATGAAGGTCAAGAGAGTGCTGACAGTGATGATGATGATGATGACTGTGATGATACTGGTAGTAGTTGTGATGATGGTGAGGGTCATGAAGCTTGGCTTGATGAGAATAGAGATGACTATGGATAATATGGATGATGGTGGTGGTGTACAATCATTATAGTCTACTGTTAGTGAAACAACCGTGTTTCATCTCCCTCCCAGTTTCTCTTGTAAGCTGTGATGGTGTAGTATAAGGGAGAAATGAGGAAAAAAGAAAAAGAAGGAAAAAATAGAAGGCGATACAATACAGATCTGTAGAAAATGGAAAATTACAAGAATAAAAATCCATGAACACTAAAACTCACAAAAGATGGGATATAGATAGAGCAAAGAAAAAAGAAAAGGGATCAAAAGATCAAAAGAAGAAAGGAGAAATGATTAAACATGATTAACAGTGAGGAAAACAAAAGAAAAACACAAAAGAACACTGAACAAAACAAGGATAGAAAAGGAGAAAAAGGAAAACAAAGAAAAAACAGAATGACAAAGAACTAAAAAGGAGCTAAGGCTCGAGTCGGGTGGAACTCTGGACACCTTTTTTAGAATCTCAGGCCGCTTCTCCTTTCTTCACCTTGGCTCCTACTTCTCTTGTTGCTTTAATGCTGTAAAGAAGTGAAGAAAGAAAGAAAAGAAGAAAAAGAAACATGTGAAAGAGACTCAAAAATGAATGGAGAAAAAAAGAAGGGACGAAGATGAAACGAAGAAGGTGGAGCAAAAAGGAAATTGAGAAAAAAAAAAACAAGTATGATAAGTGAAAAGAATGAAACAATATGTGAAAAAATAGTAAAGAAAAGACGTAAAGAGGGGAGGGAAGAAAATGAATGAGCTGTAAATGGTAAAGGTGTTATCTTTGTACACCTGTAGTAGAGTCCCAGGCAGCTCTACGTTACTTCATCTACTCTTCTACCTCACTTGTAGCTTGTGCTGCTAAACTGAAATGTAGTTGTGGGTTTGATCTCATGCAGCAAATGGTAGTGCTAGTGATGGTGGTGAATGTTGTGTGATTTTGATGGTGGTGATGGCCATGTATGTTAGTCTGGATACAGTTATAGGTACTTTTTACTAATGATGATGATGGTGATGGTGGTGAAGGTGGTAATGATGACGATGGTGGTGAAGGTGGTAATGATGGTGATGGTGGTGAAGGTGGTAATGATGGTGATGGTGGTGAAGGTGGTAATGATGGTGATGGTGGTGAAGGTGGTAATGATGGTGATGGTGAAGGTGATAATGATGGTGATGGTGGTGAAGGTGGTAGTGATGGTGATGATGGTGAAGGTGGTAATGATGGTGATGGTGGTGAAGGTGGTAATGATGGTGATGGTGGTGGTGAAGGTGGTAATGATGGTGATGGTGGTGAAGGTGGTAATGATGGTGATGGTGGTGAAGGTGGTAGTGATGGTGATGGTGGTGAAGGTGGTAATGATGGTGATGGTGGTGAAGGTGGTAGTGATGGTGATGGTGGTGAAGGTGGTAATGATGGTGATGGTGGTGAAGGTGGTAATGATGGTAATAGTAATGCAGATTACTACTGAAAATGTTAACCTTACTTCATGTCTTGAAGTATGTGATGCTGTAATATAATGTAGAAAGAAAAAAGGGAAGAGAGAAGAAATGGGGCAAAAGAAACAAACTGGGAAAGAAGAAATTATAGAAAAAAATACAAAGAGAAAGAAACATGAGACAAAAAACAATATAATGAATGCAGGATAGAAGAAAATGAATAAAAAAGGTTGATATAATAACAACAATTAAAAATTACAAACAATAAGAAAGAAATAAGTAAGAGGAAAAGAATATGAGAAGGGACGATAGGAGAAAAACAAAACAAAAGGAGAAAATTTTGAAAAAAGGGAAAGAAAAAGAAAAAATGAGGGAAAACTATAAAAAAAGGAGTCTTTCAAGTATGCTGGGTTGAGTGTCAGACACCTTCATTAGAATCCCCAGCGGCTCCACTTTGCTCCACCTTGGCTCCTACTTCTCTTGTTGCTTTATTGTTGTGATAGAGGGAAGAAGGAAAGGAGATAGAAAGGAAAGTAACAAGGAAAAATAAGAGATCGAAAGAAGACAAGAAAATGAGAGAAAAGGCAGAATGAAGAAAAAGTAAGGAGAAAAAAGGACAGTAAGGACAAAGAAAAAGGAAAAGAAGGGGAGAAAATGGAAACTGAGAAGCAAGGATGAAAAGGAGAGAGGGAATGATACAAAGCAAGAGACAGAGGAGAAGGAAGAAGAGGAGGGAGAGAAGGAAACAAAACAAGGGATAAAGGAGAAGGAAGAAAAGAAGGAAGAGAATGAAACAAAACAAGGGATAAAGGAGAAGGAAAGAAGGAAAGGGAAAAAGAGTGCAGCTGAAGTATAAATGCTTAAAGAATTTCGGTAGACGAAGAGTCCCAGGCCTCTCTATCTTACTTCTACCCTAAGTGATGGCCCGATCGTGGGGGGGCGGTAGGTTTACCCCCCAGTATTTGTTTCCGTGTTGGTGAAAAAATTGCTGAGTTGGTCAAAAATGGAGAGTGGAGACTTTTTTTTTGCCATAAAAAGAGTGGTATCAGAGACAACAAAATATTTTTTACATTTTTTTTTTTAATTTATATATTTGGAGGACAAAATACAAAATACCCTAGTTTCTCTCCTGTTAGGAGAATAGTCTAAGCAATAATCAAGTACCCGGCACCATAGTAGTCTAGGTGCCTGGACCAGGACCTCATTAGAAAGGTGGCCAGGGGGATGGGGGGAGGGGCAAATTTGTATGCATTCCTGCTTCTGGTCTGGTCATAAATAACTCCAAATGTCATGACTGGGTCAATTGGTTTAATCAGACTACTAAATAATTTACATGGTGTCTATTTTCTTGTCAACAGTAATTCAGGCTTGGGTCCAAGTTCAGGTGGCTTTACTAAAGTACAAGTCTTTTAGTTTTTAAAATCCCAAGTACAAGTACTCAAAAACTTGTACTTAATTACAACTGTCCATGTACAAGTACTAGTCACACCGAAACGAACAATTATGTTACATCGCCACCCCAGTGCAACCCCCACCGCCCACCGAAGTATTCGTGATCAGAACGAGTCTGTTGATTCAGGAAGAGGATGGAAGGAGGATGTGTGCATCTGTACAGTAGGCTGTATGTTGCAGAACGTGCAGGTAAGGCTGCCCAAGTAGCCAGGATTTCTTTTCAGGCGCGGATCCGGAGGGGGGGGGGGTTCCACGGGGTCTGGACTCCCACCCCCCTGCTCGGGCTTTGTATATAATACTTTAACCTTTTTTCCAACTGAGTAAAACCAAATTTAAAGTGTGTTACGTGTGCAGGCTGTATATTACAGAGAGTGAATATAGTTATTCATCTTGTTTTACGTAACAATTCAACAGGACAAAAATTATTTATTATACTTACCCCATTTACCGTGACTGCTGTACTTGAGGTTTTCTTTGAAACGCATTTTATTTAGTGTACATATAAATGTAACGGATCCTGTGTTGCTTCAGTCAGACTGATTAAATGCTTCCACTATAATCTTATATATTTTTGGCAATTATCAATGATTCGTGCAGGCCATTTTGTAAACAAATAAATAGTTACCCCTGTACTTACTTGCAGGGTGGTTTTCTTTCGTTGGTTATGCGACCTCAAAATGGTGTGTTTTTTAATGTTGTAGGTAATTTCTAATCTGACATATAATTTAGTTAATACTGTTTCAAGAGAAATTTACTGAATATAGCGATATTATATTTACAATTTTATTCTTTATCGAATCCTCGCAACCTCGAACGTTCATTGTTGACAAATATACTCACGCCACATAGGAAGGGGTGATGATGCATGCTTAAGTTAAACCCCAGGGGCAACAACAGCAGGGGAAAAACAAGGAGCATTGAAAAGAGGTACAATCTGAAGGAAATTTATTTCTCTGGTTTACCATGTTCATTTTTCCCTACAACCACTTTAGCTTTCTGAATATGAACCAGACATTCCACGTTTGGGTAGTCTACAAACTGAACTAGAGATCTGGCGAGGGAGGTGGAGGAATTGTGAAAAGTGTCCACATACTCTGATCACAGCACTCAAATATTGTTCTAAGTATTTATTTTCCAATCCTCATGTGTTGCTTCAACTTGGATGTCTCATCGCCATCACTAGCTCTGAAGCAGAACGATCATTTTCTACTGTTCAAAAGGACAAGGACTGCATTACGATCAACCATGCGGGAAGACCGCCTGAATGCCCTAGTATTACTTAGTTCTAACCACAGCCTTCAAATCAATGTAGATGATGTCATTCAATGCTTCATCTTCAAAAAGCCACGCCGATTCTTTTCTACACTGTATAGCAAGTAGCCTACCCAGCTATGGTGAAATATATGACTGGATCCATCCCCATAATTTTAATGAATAGAATCTATCTATCTATCTATCTATAGCCCGACGCCCTAATCCCGCAAAGGGTGGCCGCAGACAAAACGCCTCCAAGTCGCTCTGTCACCCACCATTTGACTACCCTCCCCCCAACTCACCCCCCCCTCCCTCATATACCTCTCAACTCCATCCCTCCACCTCATCCTCGGTCTACCTCTCCCTCTCCCTCCCTCCACCTCACCTACATATACCCTCTTAGTCAGTCTTTCATTCTCCATTCTCTTCACATGTCCAGACCACCTCAGTGTATTTCTCCTAATCTTCTCAACCACATCAACATCCACCCCACAGCGTTCCTTCACTTCTTCATTCGTCAACCTATCCCTCCACGTCACTCCACATGCTCCTCTCAAGTAACTCATTTCCACTGCTCTCACTCTTGACCTGTTCCCCTCTTGCAAGGTCCATGCCTCGCTTCCATACGTCAGGGTAGGGATCACAATACTATCATGCAGTGACTTCTTAACTTCCATACTCACCTCCCTATTTCTCATCACTGCTTTCAGTGATGAATAGAATACTATATTTTATTTTCATGTGTAGCTTTTCAGTTCCTTAAATGTATATTTTACCTACTGGTAATTCGGTTCCTTTCAAGTCTAGTCTATTATCATATATTAACAAATACAATAAACTTTCTGTGCCTATAAATTTTCACATTTCCAGCTAAGATTATTATACTCTCCAATGCAAGGAAAATGCATCTGAGACTCTCAGTACCATTTATATTCTATTATTCCTTAATGAGCTAAGAGATCTATTTATGTCGTTCCTTTCAGACTGATGGATGCAGTTAGTTTGCCCCTGGTTCCTGGTTACAGAGTTTATCATACTCAAGAGGAAGATTAAAACAGCATAGTTTGATTGTCTGCCATCAAGACCTGGCACAGTCAACAGGCATAATTCCTAGTTTTCTCTTTCTCTAGGATAACACGAGATATTCTTACTAGAATATTGTCTTCATATATTTCTTCATAATATTTACCTACAGCATCTACGCAACGATGATGTGTTATTGTAACATAAAATCCTGAATGCAGCATCTAAAGGCTATTGATATACTCAGAATAGCTGATTTCTTTCAATAATAATGAGAATGCAAAATGAAAGGGTACACACAAATACTTTATATGGGTCCGAATCTGAATACAGACTTCACAGTCCGTTTCCCGAGGCCCAGCAGTCATATTACGTGATATGTCAATTGAATTAATTTTGGGAGAGTTTTTGGAACTGCAAGCGTTACACAGAGGTTTTATAACCACTTCAGTTCGAGGATGGTGGTGGAGAGGGACACCTTCACGATGTGACACTGATATAACCAGGCAGCACTGACTACACAAATGTCCCTCAATTCCTTCCTCTCCCCAGAAAGTGGATGGAAGACGGCAGGAGAATGCCACCTTAGCAGTCCACTGTTGTCGCGTTCAGATGATCCTACGGCCTCAACAACAATAACAAGAAACTTTGTTTGGTCTTTCCTAAGTCTGAATTAGTAATAGTACACTTAAGGTCATCCCAACAGAGCTCTTGCAGAACCTCCACTTACGTTCCACAGCCACCGTAGACACTATACATAATCCTCTCATTGTATATGTTTGTCTTGTTATCTGTATGTTATTGTCCCCTTTGCCAGTAGATCTATCCATAATGTTTTGACAGTATCCATTCAAACCATTGAAATGATGACAGTACTTAGTACTAATAATTTTCGCTTGAGGAAACAGGAATCTTCGTTACAGAATCTGACAAAAATGTTAGCCATGGCATAACATTTGGTCAGCTTCACTGAATCTGTCGTTTTTAATATACCTTCGCATCTTTCATGCACCCAGCCGCTGGACACACATCTGCGAATTTCCAAGCAATGCATTGTACACCGAATTGCCAACGACTGCGCAGCTAAAACTATTTTTAAATCCTTTTAACGAGGGAGGAAGTAAATATCCATTAAATAATAAAAAACCGTTGCATATAAATGAACTGTAAAATACGATACAGTGATAGGGCGGGGAAGACATATAAGCCAATAACTGTGCAATAATTTTCATCCAGAGCAATTACCGGAAATTTCATTTCAATTTATACATTGAACCAGGACAGTGAAATTATTGGTGAAGCGGTGGGACGAGGGGACGAGGGTAATGGACGGCACAGGGTAAAGTAATAGGATTTAAGGACGGAAAGGGGAAACACAGAGATGAAAATATCACGCTTGAGAATTTGGGGACGGCGGTGATTTCGACAGGTGTTGTACGAGGGACAGAAGATAATAATCAGTAAAGTATTAGGAAGGCAAATGAAAAGCAGAGATGACTTACATAGAAGAAAGTAACTAATAAGAGAATTTAAGTGTGGGCATGAATTTTAAGTCATTTCATACAGACAATGCAAGAAAAGAAGGATATCAATGGGGCTCACGGATTAAGGGACGATTGGGATTTGGAGACGGAAAATGAGCAGCAGAAAATGTTCCCATATTTAGGAAAAGTTATGAAGAGGGGACGGTAAAGGACTGAACAGGAATCTGAAAGTAAGTGAGTAAGCAGGATGTGAAGAAAAGTATTCGGAGGGAGATAGAGATTTTAAAAGACAGTAGAAAATAATGCATGCAATTTGATAAAGGAACTAAGAACGAGAATCTAAAGATGGACAATTATTCTAAGAGCTAATTCCTAGATAGGTGTGAGAACAAAGAAAAGTAGTATTGAGGGATACAGAACGGAGGTCAGAGACGATTTATAAAAGGAATAACAAACTAGAAAGTATTAAAGGACAAGTAAAAAAATATGGAAACTGAAAGGAAAGAGGAAAATATGTAAGGTTTACTGAGGGCGAGGAGAAGCAATGGGAGTATATATAACGAAAAGAATAAAAATTTTTGAGGACTGAGTGGGTTAAGAAAATAAATAAATAAAGAACTGTTAGTGTTCGCAAACGATCAGCGGGCACCTGCGGTGCTGAAGCATACCAATGGGGACTATATTATGACTGAGTGTGTAGACTCAATGAAATAAAGCGCCATCCCTGTTGGTAAGTCACTATTTATGACGTAAATCGTCACCATGCTTCGAAACTGATGAGTACCGTGCGCAGACACTACAGGTGGCACTGACTGTGTGGACGAATAATAAGACGATCCCGTGAAAGGAAGAAGAATGCAGTGAAATAAAGGTAATCAGTGGGGTTTAGGCACTGCAAAGGGGAAGTAGAGACGGCTCAAATGAGGAAGATAAGGAAGAGGAAGCCTGTATGGGTGTATGAGGATTTTACTGTTGGAGATATTTCTTCTGCGTGATTGAAGCAGGTTGCAAGAGGAAAATTGGTGGGATTTAAGGGTAATAAAAAGAATGCGGAGAAGATGCATACAAGGAACATAATGAAGATGGGTTATTCATGGACCGATTAGGTCTCTTATAAGTCATACATATGCAAGAGAGCGAAAGGAGGATGCAAGGAAAGAATAAAATAATGAGGTTTGGGGACGATAAAGGTAAAGCAAAGGAGCTCTTGTAGGGACACATAACGAAAGCTGTGTACGCAGGGACAGAAAAGGACTAGAAATATTTTTTGACAGACTTTTTGAACTGGCAGAATTGGATATAAAATTAATTATCACTTCAGCGCTAGAGGCAACTCTTAAACTGAATAAGGTTCCCTGTCAGCAGCATGGATAAACTGATAAAAAGACGTCATCGCACTGAGAGGATTAGTGGATAAAGGCATGGGAAGCAAAATCTTGAATGGTAGTGTAAGAGCAGAGAAGATTCAAGAAAGGAAGAAAATTAATAGCGAAAATATATGGAGTAGAATCGTGAAATAGACCGGGTGTATATTAAGATGTATGATCAAGGGAAACCATATAAGGATGGTTATCATTTCTATAAAGTCATTTTTGAACGGTATGAGAGACAGGAGGATGCAATGAAGGAAGGAAGTCGATGTAGATTAAGATGGGAAAGGTAAAACAGAGAGATGGTCAGTACATTGGGAATTTAATCAAGAAAGAGAGAGAGTATTCACTGACAGATAAGGGTGCTGAGAGTAAAATAGCTTGAAGACAAAGAGGTTGCAACGAAGGAAGGACATGAATAACGTTTAAGGAAGAGTAAGGGGGAGGGGCAAAGAGAATGTACATAAGGAATAACGAACAGTATTGTGAACATTAAAATTATTAAAAGATAATGAATAGACTACAGAGTGAAAGTGTGGAGTATGCAAAAATGGCATGATATTCGACGCGAGAGTTTATGGACGAATGAAGGAAGGCAGAAAGGGATGCAATCAACCCCTCGTGGACCCCATGTAGATGTGGCAAGAGATTAACTCAAGAATATGGCGCTGGTCACGAAAAAGTTCTATGGAAATAACGTAGAGCAGTAGTATTGCGTTATGGCGCTGGTCACGAAAAAGTTCTATGGAAATAACGCAGAGCAGTAGTACTGCGTTATTCTCCTCCAACCACCAGGCTAAGGTGGACGAATTGCAGTAAAGTAACTTTCTGTACAATGGCGTCTTTATTACTTTCTTGTTACCAGTGAATGATTTTACTTAGATCTTAAGCAGATGTCAGGAAGAGAAATTGTTTCGATATAGTTAATAAAAGTTTTTATACTCATTAGATAGAGGATATTATGTAGGATTGTTGACCTTCGGACCGAGGATATCATTTTTGCCGCACCCACAGGGTTGACCATATCTAGTGTGTGTTCCTTACTGTGTTACTCACTTATCACTGAATCACTGTAGTTTACTACAGCTGACTGAGTTCATTCTCGGCAAAACAGTACTGCAAAATGCAGCAGCAGCAACACATAGACCCAGGAAACTCTCGGCACTTCAGGGATACAAACGTGAAGAAAAACAGGGAGGAAGAGTCATAGTTTAACACACACACACACACACACACACACACACACACACACACACACACACACACACACACACACACACACACACACACACACACAAAATCCCCGAACAAGACCAGATGAGGTTTATTTTACCTCACACTACTTCATGGTTAATAATCTTTTTATCACCTGGTATTTTGTTCGATAAGTGTCAGTGGCCACTCCTAGGGTGCCTTGTTGTACACTTACACAGAAAAGCGTCCTTACGATGTTGTGCGAAACAATATGACACAAACGACAATGGCAATGAAAATATAGAAAGGGGCAATGGAAATTGTTGGTAACCCTGAATATCCACTAATTATGGTTTTCCATGGGATGATATAGTTATTTACATTTATTTGCTGTAATAAATGCATCGGTATGCATATACACACTTGTGTAAATATAAACGGCACGACCATGACATAATGCATTCATATCAAATCCAAAGCACACTTGATGCATTGTGCAGCAATTTCTGAGACACCTGGAAACCCTCCTCAAACATGGTTCTTATGGTAAATAGAAGTATGTGTGTGCTGTGTTTACTCTCAGAGGTGGTGCCTAAAGCCTTTGTCGAACATATTGTACTTATTACGCTTACAGTCATGGGTGGTGGTTTACGAATACAATGGTTTATGACTATTGTAAACGTTTTTTTCAGGGTATTGCATGTCACTTTTTATCCACAAAGGGTATAATTATGTATCTATTGTTCACAGTCCTTATGATATACATCACCGTTTTCTGAGGGGAATTATGGCTGTATGGCAACCATCGTTTCGTACATGGCAGCTCTTCCCATGCCGTAATTGCCTTCATTGTCATAGTGTTTCAAGCCTTCTGCGTAATGACGAATATAATACTTTCCTATAGGTAACGTAATAGTTACTTGACTGTATCCTCTACAGAGTCGAGCTAAAGGATATCTACTGTCTTTTTGAGCAGATACATCTTCCGCGCATGAGTACCAACCCTTCTAAGACAGCAGTCATCGTTGTGTTCCTTTTCGTATCCGTCGGACCCCTCAGCAAGGATACTTTTCAGTGCAAGTACACCAATTCCTTGGGGATATTTTTTACGTATTGTACTTTAAGAAGCCACTGAACACTATACGGTGTCACCTCTTCCATCTCCGAAAGTCTCTCATAAGCTAAATGTAACAATCTGCAGACAACATGAATTTTGTAAAAAGTACACCAGTATCATGAATGAAAGGTATATTTTGGTCCATATTTACTAAGTTCATTTGTTAAGCTGTGCATAAGGTGTATTCATCGTACTTTTATCAACACTCTTATTGCTGCCAATTACTACACAACCATAGCAGAGTGATACCAATTAGTACACAACCATAACAGTCATACCAATTACTACACAACCATAGCAGAGTGATACCAATTCTTACACAACCATAGCAGAGTGATACCAATTACTACACAACCATAACAAAGTGATACCAATTAGTACACAACCATAACAGAGTGATACCAATTACTACACAGCCATAGCAGCGTGATACCAATTATTACACAACCATAGCTGAGTGAACTGTAAAGTACAACATTTCAAAGAAAAAATGTTTTATCCGTTGATTTTCAACTTCTGTGGAAATTTCGTTTTCATCATAGGTTATTGGTTTACCCCTTCACCTTGAGTACGTCGTTAATATTTAGTTTTGTTCCTACCAGACTAAGTTATTCAGCTTAGGCTAACGTTTTATTGGTGGAGGACTTACCGAAAGCTGTGCCCAACATTCCAGATAGAAAAGTCTCCCTGAAGCTGAATAAAGTCGTCTGTACACTGTAAGAATACACGGGAAAACAAGTCATCGGAAAGAACGAGATATATATCTTTATAAATTCTTAACAGCAACTCTATTTTTTTTATGAAACTAAAAACCACAGTAAAACTGTTTCTCAGTTACGATAATCATATTTGTTTTAGGACCCTTCCTGACGTTTGAACTTTCCAGGACTCAGCCAGCCAGTCAGTTAGTCAGACACGTGACATTTTTATAATTACGCTAGAAATCAACATGAAAGTATCCCGCTAGTTACAGCATTACAGACGTGGTTGTTGTGTGTATTTACAGATCAATTTAATTTGTTCTCGTGTTCACAAACGTGGATCTCCTTAATTCTTTACAATCCTGTCAGTTTCATATTAGATTATATGTTTCTGTGCTGCACTTTATTTTCTAACTCTACTGACTTTCCAACATTCTTCAACTCTCTATCCCTTCTCTCCATTTCTCCATTCTCTAAAATCACCTTTTTAGATCTCAGTATTCGTTATGACCACTTTTGGCTTTTTATTTCACTTAATTATCGTTGGACAGTGTAGTAACACAACCTGCTTGAAACTGCCCTAGAAACGTTCCATCATAACTGACCTATTCTGATGTCTAATCCTTTTGGTCTCTCTCTCTCTCTCTCTCTCTCTCTCTGTCGTGTGTGTGTGTGTGTGTGTGTGTGTGTGTGTGTGTGTGTGTGTGTGAGACATCTTTATCTCTCATATCGCTATTGCACAAAGTCACATCTATTTGTTGTCATTCCTTGGTACTTTCTACGGGCACGAAGCTCCCATCATGTTACACAGTGTCACCGCTGTTGTGTCCAGCCGTCTCATGCAGGCGTCAACAGGCATTCTCAGACTCTCATGTACGCAGCTGGTAAACTTGGAATTGACCTGCTTAGATTCTCTCCCACTGCATATAACTCCACGCTTTTAAGTACAAAGATCTAGACATCTGTAAATAAACAGACCATGATTTAGCTATTATTTGTTCAGCTTTCTTTGGAAAGGAAAAGTTGCCCAGGCTTTCAACCACTGTTTACTTTCTGTTTACATTAGAAGAAAAGTTAAATAATTTTCCACAGGAAACTGTGAGAGGTCTGCCCCTTTATCTGAATTACATTGTTAGGTGGTAGCAAAAACAAAACTTAAATATCATCGTATTGAAGGGATTACCAGTAAAAAAAAAAAAATGCAATGCACAGAATATTTTTCGGGTAAAATATTTCACAGAAATCCATATAAAATATCTTGCTATGAATCTTGGCACTGAATAGTCTTATATAAATAAAAATGTCTTTCTTTATACTTTTATACTCCTTGCAATCCATTCAGTACGATCGGCCTTCTCTCGTGAAGTTCAATAAGCTCGGTGGGAGCGAGAATAAAATTAAGTGGATTTATTCTGCGAATGCAGCTTAATACTCATTTCTTTTCATGACAGAGAGAGAGAGAGAGAGAGAGAGAGAGAGAGAGAGAGAGAGAGAGAGAGAGAGAGAGAGAAAGAGAATGATGGTAAAGGTGAGAGGTAATTAACAGATATCACAGAGGAGAAAGGAGGACATAACTGGCCGCCATGCTTCTGAAACACGACTGCCTATCTCACCTCATTTCCTTGATCGCTAAGATTTCTGGGCCTTACAATTGTTTCTCTGGTTTTATTTTCCTTTCTTGCTGCAGTAAGATACACATGTTTTAAAGTTATTTTCTACGCCTCTCATCATCTCTCCATGAATCTGAAGAATTTCTTGGCTCACAGATCTCTCAGCCTCTAATTGATTTAATTGGTTCTAACTTCTTCACTTTTATTTTTTTCTTGGTTCTTTTTATTACTCAAAGTACTTTCTGTAACTCCATAGAATACGGCTGTCCCTTTATGTGACTCTACTTTTTTTTTTTTTTTTACCAACTCAATTTATTGTTTTCTAAATGATCTCTATGTGGCTACTTCATATCTTTGACTGTAAGTGTAATTTTTTTATGGTTCTATGGCATTCTTTAATGCTCTAAGAACCTGATGTCTCTAAATGAATTCTTCGTGACTGTAAATAGTGTCTCTGTGATTCTACTAACTTCTGGGGATAAATTATTACTGTAAGATAAATATGCCGGTACTCCTATCTGTATAAAAGTTTTTCTGTGACTCAGATCTGAGTCTCCACATAATGTTTTTGTGTCCGTAAATGGCTTCTCTTTCATTCTGATTATAAGTTTACGTTTCTAAAATATTTCTTTAAGTAATTAATATACATTTCCATGGCACTGCGTGATATTTCTAGGTTAAAATGATAGCTATGCAGTATAACTCTACATTCTTGTTGTTACTCCTCGATAATGATGCTTGAATTAGATCTTCTGTTTAAGTAATATACATTTTTTTTTTTTTCACTTGTTAGGTGTTAGGGAAGGATACCTCCATGTGGTAGCACTGATATAACCCAGCGGTTCCTCTGCACCGTTATACAAACGTTCCTGAACTGCGTCTCTACTGTAAGAAGGATGCTGGATTTCCGGAAAGAGACATCTTTATCTTCCAGTTCACAGGGTTCACGTCGAGATGAACCTAGGCTACAACAACAACAATTAGATCTCTATGGCTACAAGATAAACCACTACCACTAATATATTTCCACATGGCTCCACGCACTTTCCTTTGCGTTTAATGATGCTGTTGTCTCAAGTATTTCTCAGTGGTTCTTAACTTTATCTCTTAGACTAAATTGCTCCTGTATTTCTAGGACACTGCTGTCATCAAACCATTTTCTATTATTCGAAACACGGCAGTAAATAATTTATGTATAACTAATCAATTTCTACGTGACTATTCTGTGCCTTTAATCAGTTTATCTGTGGCTCTAACATAGTATTATCTCTAAATTTCTTTAAGACGAAGGGAACCTCTTTATTTCTAAATAATTATTTCTAAATAACTAAAATATCCTTTCTCCCTTTCTCTGAATACGGTATTCTTATCCATCACCAGTTTCTCTTGAATGAATTTTTGAACACTATAACAATGAATGTTTGAGGAGAGAGAGAGAGAGAGAGAGAGAGAGAGAGAGAGAGAGAGAGAGAGAGATTTGGTGAGGAAGACAGGGAAGTAAGCATATGAATTTCAGTTCCACGAGGAGAAAGCGATAGGAAAATAAAGTGAGTGAGATGGAAGAGGGCTATAAGCTGAGAGAGAGAGAGAGAGAGAGAGAGAGAGAGAGAGAGAGAGAGAGAGAGAGAGAGAGAGAGAGAGAGAGAGAGAGAGAGAGAGAGAGAGAGAGAGAGAGAATAAAGCATGGCATTTTCCAAGTCATGTTTCCTTTGTAATGAAAGAAAAACATTCGGGAGCCGAATGCTAATCGCCCGCCAGAATATGCTGTTAGTCAAGTCCAAGATTTTGGCCATGTCTTGATACCCTGAAGGCTGCATGTTGACAGCTCAAACCGTTCATGAGATATAATTGGAACACACACACACACACACACACACACACACACACACACACACACACACACACACACACGGGCAGGCAAAAACGTTATCGCTCCGCCTTCTAAAGGGGGACGATGACAATAAGATATACTCAGAGTGCAATGCCCCACGCCCACCAGTTGGTCTAAATACCCAACATCTGACTTTACCCGCCACCCTGACCTTCGCCCGTTGTCCTCAAACTGATTTCCTTCATCCTTGGTTTACCCTGATCCGTCCCACAAAGTTTGGTCGAAACGAGATCGAAACTGTTTAAGTTGGTCTTGCCTTGTCACCTTGACCTTTGACCATTTGCTGTGACCTTAACATATAATTGACTATATAGTATCACATCCTACATAATCTGTTGCCTTACCCTGAACCCTTGCACAGTGTTTAGTCTGAATCAGACAAAAAGTCAATAGGTTGAAATTGCTATATGACTTTGACCTTTGACCTACTGTTCGAAAACAATAGGTTGACATCTGAGTTGACCCTCAACCCTTGGACCACAATAGGTAGAAATGAAGTCAAAAGCGTCTACTTACTTTGTTCATACGCAGCCACACAGGTCGAAATGTTACCTAGAATTTAACGTTGGACTTTAACCCTTCCCAGTGATCTTGACCTTTGAATGATATTTCTGAATGTCGAAACCTTTTATTCTTGCTACATCTTCTATTAACAAAGTTGTTTGTCTAAATCAGATAAAACTATGTTGACCTTGTGCTTTGACCATGACATCATATGTATTATTATTTATAAAACTATGTTTACTCCCAGGTTGACCCTCAACCCTTCCACCAAGTTTGGTTGATGTAAGTTCAAAGCTGTTTTAGTTAATTTCTTTACCATCACGCATACGGAACAAGCATTAACCTTGCCCTGTGACCTTGATCTTTGACGTTTTTCTCTCAAAACTGACTTGCTTCCTTCGTGCATAAATATGAACTACTACACTAAGTTTGGTGTAAATCGAACAAAAATTGTTTCATCTTGCTAGGTCAACATTTAACCTAGTCCTGTGACGTTGACCTGCCTTTTGTCATAAAACTCGATAGACTTCCTCACTGGATATCCTTCATGTTTCCGCCAAGTTTGACAGAAATCATTTGAAAGAAATCAGATAGGAATCTTTTTTTAAGCTGGTTCACACGCACACACAACACGTTTACTAAAACATTGTACCGTACTACCCACTCTCGCGCAGGTATATATAAAAAAGGTAAGATTTAAAACTGATACGTCTGGTGAGATAAACGCATCATGATGGTAAAATATTGAGGGCTACATAAATGGTAGGGATTTTGGACGGACGCAAACCAAATACCAACATGGAAGTATAACAGTAATATTATCACTCAAGCTTCCTAATGCAAGTTTATGAGTATTAAAGAAATCGTTACCTTTATATTCTCATCAAAAATTACGTTATTCTTAACTGAGCCTGAAAATCATGATGAGTCTGTTGCATTATTGATTTATTTATTCTTTTAAAACTAGGGTTGCCAAATCTGAACACAGGGGCGTCATTTCAGTTTTCCTTCGGGGGGGGGGGCATAGTCTATTCAGGAGGCCCCCCTACTCCCACCCACCCACATGAGTGGGGTGGCGAGCGAGCATTTTGCAGCCACATGCAAAGCTGTATTTAGAGAATTAAAGCAGTAAACAAATACATATACTGTATATAATTATTTGTTAAACCAGTTACTTCCTGAAAGACACACTAATGGATATTCTAGCATTGGCTGTATTTCTGTGTGAAGTTGAATATGTAAGTTAAAAAGCATGGTAAAGTACATATCACTGCATTATATGCTAATGGTCTTGGATAATAGACCAAACAGCAATTAAAATATTTGTGTTGGTGAAAGCTTAAACTGACTTCATTCTGACAACCTAACGAAAAGATAATTACTATAAAATTGAGAATGAAAAGATGTAAATATGTAATTGAATTAAAAATGGAAAGCTTTTAGCTGACTAGCCCCCAAAATACCATGAACCATATAAAGTAATGTGAAAAGTAAGCTCTGCATTAAGAGGTGGGAGAAATAAAATGATGGTTTTTAAATTTGGAGGAGGCTTCCGTAAGAAGAGTATATTACTTTAAGAATTCATTAGAGGAAATTGAAAATTAAACTACGTATATTTATTGCATTGAAAAATGAATAAACTACTGCAGCAGTGGATATCTCCGTGATCTCTGCTTTGCAAAATTATCAGCCAGGGTGTTGAAGTCAAGATTCTTAACAAGATTCTTTTCTGAGGCCATACGTAGCAAGGCACTAAAGCGATCATTTCTCACTGAGCTTCTTAGATACGTCTTGACTAAGCAAAGTACTGAAAAAAGTCGTTCATTGCCTGCAGTAGTTACTGGAAGGTTGAGAGGAATTTTGATAATTTTCACTATTTCTGAAAACGCACAATCTAATAGTTTGAGTTCATATAATTAAAACAGATTCTTTGGCTTGTCACTTTTACTTAGAAAATGTCTTTTTGCAACAGTTATTTGGGAAGCTAGAAGTATTTCATCTAGGAATATATCTTTGTAAGACTGTCCTATAATAGAAAGCTTCTCATATTCCAGAAAGTCTCTGGAACTGCAATCAAGTGCATTCTTTGCTTCTGTTAGGGCCATGTTTTGTGTGAAGCGAATATCAAGCTCTGAGAGAAATCTATCTAGCAAAATAGGTTCTTTTGATTTCAGTCTTTGGAGCAATACAAGTATTCACCTCATTTCTCCCTAGAGGTGAATCATTTAAGAAGCTCTTTAGTCCTGGTGATACCTTCTGAATTCCCTTAGGCTTAGGTCTACTCAACTGATTTGAATTTTCCAAGTTGGTATCTGCCTCATATGTTGAAGCAAAATCTTTAGCTTTGTCAAAAATATCAGAGAAAGCCTTGTCCGTTCTCAAAACCTGCAATTCCTTAATAGTTGACTGTATGAGAGTGCAAGCTTCAGATAGTCAGGCTTCCTTTGCTTGAAGCTGATCTGACAAACTATTGGTAACTCTAAGGACTTCTTCAGTAATATGTAGATCCATTACGAACCTGAAAGACTAACTTTTTTGCACAGTCCATTTGCTTCTGCTGCAGTTCCTGAATCAGAATCCCCTGAAACTGTATGAAGCACTGATAGCAAAGATCCACAACGAAGCTTAACCTTTGATACTCACCTATATTAGTAAGACTATGTAGTTATAGTAGGTCTTTCTAGTGTCAAAATCTGAAGATCTGCTTTCTGTGCTTCTGTGAAAAGTTGGTTCCCAGTGTTACTGTTTAATAAATGTGTAAAGTGTGTTAATAATTGAAAAAAATGAAGAGAGACCACTGGTATTCTTTATGCAGTCGCCCAGTACTAAATTCAGCCTGTGTGCATGGCAATGTATGTATACTGCTTGGTTAATTTTATCCTGTAGTCTTGCTTGATTCCCACCAGAGCAACCCAATCATTACACAAGCACCATCATAACATTGAACCACACACTTATACCAAATTTAAGCAAATTGTTCTATATCCTTATATATAAAATCAGCTAAACTTGTGGCATCAACCTTTTCCCTGCGATAGGTTCCAATGACACGTTCCTTCACAATACCCTCACTAAAGTACCGCACAAGCATAGCCATCTGTTCCTTTTTTGACAAGTCTTTCTTTTCATCAACTTTCTTGTGCTTCAGCACAAAGTGTGTCCTTGATATGTCTTCCAACAACTGATATCAACTCATTCTGGTCGATCTAACTTTTGTTTTAGAGAGGGATTTGATTGAACACTTAGGCGAAGAGTTTCTAAAAAATTTCCTGAATTAAATGTATCACCACCCTCATAATGTCCACGAAAAGACGCCCTGCCTTCCCAGTAATGCAGTGACTTATTAACGTAACTTTACATGTTCCCTGTTGTCCTCAATTTCCTGTAGCCTAGCTGAAGATAGAGAAGATGCTACAGACTGAGTGGACCCTGACTGAATATCCTTGACATCAGGCCCAGCGATCAGACTATTAATGTGTCTCACTTGTCTGATGTTGTTTGAGAAGGGTACTGGTATCTTTCGATTTCCTTGTTCCAACATGAACAAACCGTGTCCTACCTATTCCTTCCTCCTTACGAACAGATGCTCCAGCAAAGTGCCTACATGGAGAGCAGTAACACGTATCTTGTAAGACCGAGTATTCTAACCAAGAAAATATATCAAAATAAGGACTTCTAAATTTCCTATTATTCTGATTACTTGGGTAGCTTGGCAATTTTGGTTGACTAGGTTTATCATAGGGGGACTTAGATATATCAACTGCTTGAGTCGCTGGAGTTTCTGATGTGGATGGACTGTGTTTTGTATCTTTTTGATCTTTATTCAGTGCAACAGTATGTGCTAATGTGACTTCTTCATCAACAGAAATAAAATCTGAATCTTGATTAGAGGATGTAGTGGCTAACTCAGCTTTGTTAGTTGCTTTACTGGTTGAAAAAAAAAAAAAAAATATATATATATATATATATATATATATATATATATATATATATATATATATATTGTTACGGAACAGAGAAAGATAATGTACACTTTAAGTGAGAATACTAAAAATCACTAGTGTCCCGTAAAGTTCCAGGTTCAAAACAAAAGAGTTAGGTAAATTTACAAGTTAAAGTTTAATGCTCAAACTAACAACTAAACATTCAGGACTCATAAGGATAATGTAATGGCAAAAACAGGTTAAATATATGGTTAACTGCAATAGCCTCTATTAACACGAAATTAACATGAGTAAATTTATCTAAGTCAGCCCTGATAAAATGAAAATACACTGGATAATGCTCAGTTAATGCAAGATAAATTATTACAGATACAAACTATTATTAACAATTGGCTGACATAAAACCTTACATTAATCACAAAAACCCCACTAGGCCTAAGAATTAACACCCTATGCTACACAGTACAAGAAAAAATGCAATAACAGTTACACTCAAATTACACAGCTGCTAGATGGCTGGAGACTTCCTGAGCACTCACAATAATAACAACTATACAGGGGAGGACAGAGATGTGAACAAAATGAGGAGTAGATCTAAGTGGCAATTAATGTAGAGACTGAGCTCATTGTATACGGGCCGGCAGAGCTTGATACAACTTGTAAGAAGGACGCGCAAATGAAGCCATGGGGACAAAGAGTTGACAATCCTGCTCTGAACAACAGAAAGAACGACTTACTCTACTATAAGGGTAGAAGGGGGGAGTGAGGTAGAACACGCTCGTGATCAAACATGCAGCATACTGTACGTTAGAATTACACAAAGGATGATGAAATCATAGGCTATGTAACACCTCCCCACAAAGAAAAAGAAATTTACAAAGGAAATTTCTTATTACTCTAAAACAATCTGTCTAAAGTCTAGATAAGCAATCTGCAATAACATTTTCTTTCCCCCTGACATGTTGTATGTCTAATGAATACTCCTGAAGAAGTAGACTCCATCTTGTCAATCTCTGATTTTTATCTTTAAACTTACTAAGGAATTTCAGTGGGTTATGATCGGTATAAATGACTATGGGGTCAAAACCAGAACACAAATAAAATGAAAAATGCTGTAAACCCAAAATCAAGGCCAAAAGCTCTTTCTCAATAGTTGAGTAGTTCTTTTGAGGTGGAGTGAACTTCTTACTGTAATAAGATACAGGGTGTTCAATACGCTGATCATCCTCTTGCAGCAAAACAGCCCCAGCTCCTGTATCACTTGCATCAACAGCCATCTTAAAAGGCTTAGCAAAATTTGGAGTAGCGAGCACTGGCTGACTTAATAGGATAGCTTTAAGCTTGCTGAGAGAGGATTCACAGTTATCGGTCCAGACAAATTTAACTCCCTTTTTCAGTAGGTCTGTAAGTGGTGATACAAGAATTGAAAAGTTAAGAACAAATCTCCTGTAATAACCTACCATTCCCAAAAATCTTTGTAGCTCTTTCCTACTTTTAGGTCTGGGAAGATCACTTATAACCTGAACCTTAGCTCCTGGTGGTGCAACATGTCCATCACCAATTACGTACCCAAGGTACTGAACTTTAGCTTGACCAAACTCACACTTTGATAAATTAGCTACAAGATTAGCCTGAACCAAACGCTCAAGAAATTTACTGACATGGCATAGGTGATCTTTCCAGTTGTCACTGAAGATTAATACATCATCAATATAAACAACACACCCTGCCAAACCCTCTGTTACAACATTCATGAGCTTCTGAAATGTGGCTGGTGCATTCCTCATACCATATGGCATTACAGAACATGCAAAAGTCTTTCCTAGTGTTACAAAACATGAGATCTCCCTAGCACGTTCAGTCATAGGTACTTGCCAGTATCCCTTTAACAAATCAAACTTACTTATGTACCTAGCCTTTCCGATCTTGTCTATGCAATCTTCCACACGAGGGAGAGGGTAAGTGTCTGTTTTGGTTATCTGATTAACACGTCTGTAGTCAATGCAAAGCCGCTGTGACCCACCTGGCTTAGGGACTAGAGTGACAGGAGAACTCCACTCGCTCTGACAGTGCTCAATCATCTTGTGGTACAACAGGTAGTCAAGCTTCTTCTGGATGAGAGGAACTTTCACTGGGTTCACACGGTAAGGAGGCAGTTTAATTGGCTTTGCGTCTCCAACATCGACATCATGCATCAACGCAGTGATTCTTCCTGGAGTGGCACGGAATACTTGCGGGTACTCCTGCAGTAATGCCGAAAACTCCTGCCTTTCCTCGGGAGCTAGATGAGAAAGCTTAGTCTGGAGATCATTCATGATATCAGGATTCTTCCCCAAACTATCACGCAGGCTCATACTGCATGAGAGAGCTTCACTTGCAGACTCGGGTGGAACAGCTACAGTGCAGACTGGATTATTTTCGTCCCGCCTGTGATATAACTTTAGCATGTTGATGTGACAAAGTTGCTTGTTCTTTCTACGATCTGGTGTGGCGATGACATAGTTGACATCACTGAGTTTCTTCTCCACGAAATAAGGACCACTAAACTTGGCTTGAAGAGGTTGCCCATGAACCGGTAGCAGAATCAAAACCTGATCTCCGGGCTGAAAGTGGCGTAACCTGGACTTCTTATCATACCAAGTCTTCATCTTCTCCTGAGCAGCTCCTAAATTCTCTCTCGCCAGCTGTAAAGCAGTGGACAGCCGTTCTTTGAACTTCATCACATACTCCAGCAGGTTGACGTCATCTTCCTCCGACAGCCAGCATTCCTTGAGTAGCTTAAGGGGTCCTCTTACTTCATGGCCAAACAGTAGTTCAAAAGGTGAGAAGCCCAGTGATTCATTTGGAGATTCTCTTGCGGCAAATACAACAAATGGAAGACCTTTATCCCAGTCTTTCTGATGTTCCAAACAGTATTTCTTGAGCATCGATTTGAGTGTTTGATGATATATCTCCAACGCTCCTTGAGTCTGGGGATGGTAAGCTGAAGACGTGATCTGGGTGATGCCCAACTCTTTCAGAAACTGCTTGAAAACATTTGACATGAAATTACTTCCCCGGTCTGACTGTACCTCCTTGGGCAGACCAAACTTTGTGAAGAACCCTAGCATTTCCTTAACCACGTTCTTTGCTGAGATATTTCTAAGTGGAATGGCTTCAGGATAACGAGTAGCCATATCAATCAGGGTCAACACATAAGAAAATCCTGAAGAAGTCTTAGGAAGAGGGCCCACAATATCCACCAACACACGGGTGAATGGCGCCTCAAAAGGAGGAATGGGAACTAGAGGTGCAACCTTTTCAGTCTGATTACACTTCCCCACAACTTGACAGGTGTGACAAGACTTACAATACCAGGAAACATCCCTGAAGATACCTGGCCAGTAGAAGTGTTTCAAAATGCGTGCCACAGTCTTCCTCACTCCAAGGTGTCCTGCCAAACTGTAATCATGAGCCACTCTAATGATATCCTGCCTACAAACACGAGGGATGACAACTTGATGTATAACCTCCCACTCACAGTCGGCTGATGCTGTTGGGGGTCTCCACTTCCTCATAAGTACTCCTGACTTTATATAATAACAAGTAGAAGCACCAGCTGACTCTTCCTCACTGCAAGCAGAGTTAGCTAGACCTTTCAACTCAGGGTCAGCAACCTGCAACTCAACCAACTCTTGACGAGACAAATTATCAACACTACGGGGTACTGCCTCATCTGGTGAGTGGTCCAAATTAGCAAGAAAAGTGTCAGCTAGGATAACATCATCATCATCATTATCCTCTAAGTCACCAGTAACTTTAGACTTAGCCCTAGTGACAGCACATGCAGGGAACACATCAGGGACATTACAATCCTGGGCCGCAGCCACTGGCTCACTAGACAACTGAGGAGCTGGACACACTTGACTTCCACCAATATCATTTCCAAGTAAGAAAGTTACACCTGACATTGGGAGTGTCTCAACCAACCCAACCATAATGGAACCATTAACAAAACCAGACTCTAAATTCACACTGCACAGAGGGACAGAGAAGTAATTATTCCCTACAACTTGTAAGATTACAGTTTCATCAGAGGAATTAACATTAGAGCCTAGAACACTGGTCAGCATAAGGGATTGGCAAGCACCTGTATCACGATATATTTTAACTGATTTCCTGTCATTACTGTCCAGAGGACTGACAAAACCATCAGACAGGAAATTAGCACGTGAACTCTTGAGTGTGTCACCCACGTCACTGCTCAAAAGAGGAGCTCCATCATGAGAATTTAATTTACCCATCAAAGCAGGTTCAGTTAACTCAGTTAAAGAATTCTGGGAACTCTCAAGGGTGGACACTAGACCAATTGACTGAATATTTAAAGACTCCTTTTTGTTCACATCACGCTGTCTCCTGAAACATTTCTCCGTAGTATGACCAAGCTTACTACAATAAGTACATTTACTTTTCTGAAATCTAGAGGTGGAGCTGGTATTTACTTCCTGAGAAACATCATCTTTATTTTCTTTCCTGTTACCTGTACTCTGAGTAGAGGCAACGTACTTACTCTCAGCTTTCCCTTTTTCTTTAGAATATCTCTTGTGAGTGAGACCATATTCATCAGCTAAAACTGCAGCATCAGACAAATTATCTATTCTTTTCTCATCAAGATATAGGCTTACATCTTTATTAACACACCTTTTGAAGTCCTCCAGCAAAATCATCTGCTTATATTTGTCAAAATCAGAATCCACATTCTTAGAATTTAACCACTGCTCTGACAGATTTCTTTGATTTTTGCATATTCAACATGGGATTGCTTATCTTGCTTATAAGTTGTCCTAAATTTTACTCTATAGGCTTCAGGAACAAGCTCATAGGCCTTAAGAATCAAGCTCTTAACTACATCATAATTATCAGATTGATCCTGAGGCAAAGATGCATAAGTTACTTGATCTTTACCGGTGAGAACAGTTTGAAGGAGTACTGGCCAATACTTTTTGGGCCAATTAAAACCTGTAGCTACCCTCTCAAACAACTGAAAATACTTTGTTAAATCAGATTCATTAAAAGGAGGGACAAGTTTAACATTTTTAGCCACATCAAAATCATCAGAGCTAGATGATCCAGTTCCACATTGTTTCATGCGATACTCATGGTCTGCCTGAATCCTAGCAAGTTCAACATGTGCCTCAGCCTCCTTAGCACGGGCCTCCTGCAGGGCTAGCTGTAACTTAGCTAATTCAATCTGCGTTTGCTCATTTGGAGGAGTTACATTGAACAAGCTTTCATTAATCATGTCAACAATTTGATCTTTAGAATGATGAGAGCGAACAGCAATTCCCAATTGTTGAGCAACAAGCTTAAGTTCATTCTTTGTTCTGTTTTCTACATCCAACACTGTTTGCACATTTGACAAAAAATCTTTGGCTTCATCAAGCGTAGTAATAGTAGACATCATGAATAAATTACAGTCACAAAATATCAAGCAATATCCTTATGATAATATCCTGAATATCCTGATAAGAGGTCGCCAAATTTATGTTACAGAACAGAGAAAGATAATGTACACTTTAAGTGAGAATACTAAAAATCACTACTGTCCCGTAAAGTTCCAGGTTCAAAACAAAAGAGTTAGGTAAATTTACAAGTTAAAGTTTAATGCTCAAACTAACAACTAAACATTCAGGACTCATAAGGATAATGTAATGGCAAAAACAGGTTAAATATATGGTTAACTGCAATAGCCTCTATTAACACGAAATTAGCATGAGTAAATTTATCTAAGTCAGCCCTGATAAAATGAAAATACATTGGATAATGCTCAGTTAATGCAAGATAAATTATTACAGATACAAACTATTATTAACAATTGGCTGACATAAAACCTTACATTAATCACAAAAACCTCACTAGGCTTAAGAATTAACACCCTATGCTACACAGTACAAGAAAAAATGCAATAACAGTTATACTCAAATTACACAGCTGCTAGATGGTTGGAGACTTCCTGAGCACTCACAATAATAACAACTATACAGGGGAGGACAGAGATGTGAACAAAATGAGGAGTAGATCTAAGTGGCAATTAACGTAGAGACTGAGCTCATTATATAGGGGCCGGCAGAGCTTGATACAACTTGTAAGAAGGACGCGCAAATGAAGCCATGAGGACAAAGAGTTGACAATCCTGCTCTGAACAACAGAAAGAACGACTTACTTTACTATAAGGGTAGAAGGGGGGAGTGAGGTAGAACACGCTCGTGATCAAACATGCAGCATACTGTACGTTAGAATTACACAAAGGATGATGAAATCATAGGCTATGTAACAATATATATATATATATATATATATATATATATATATATATATATATATATATATATATATATATATATATATATATATATATATGATGATGATGATGCCTGTAGAGCTTCAAATAATTCAGCCAGTAAAGCACCGTCCACTTTGGGAACCACTGATCTAAATGAACTCTTAAGATTCCTACCTTCAGGTACGTACTTCCTAAGATTAATAAAAACTATTAATGATAGCCATAATACAATGAAAAAGGCAGCTCGATGTTGAAGTTAACAGAACAGCGGGCTAGGAACATATTTACACTGATATCCTTTAATATACATAGTAAATTATTGTGATTATTACACACACACACACACACACACACACACACACACACACACATACTAGATATATTTCACCCAAAATGAATTGAGGATAAACACATATTATTTTTAATTTCATGGTGTTAACCTCATACATATATATATATATATATATATATATATATATATATATATATATATATATATATATATATATATATAATAATTATTTCATTAACTGTAGTTGATTTGGAGGCCCCCTCAGAAAGCTTGGGGGGGGAGCAAGCGCCCCTCGCTGTCCCACCCAAATGACACCCCTGTCTGAACAGTCAAAATACGGGACGCCTCCGCTGAAACTCATGCTCCCCCCGCCCCCCGCCCCCAGCACACTCTTTGGGCCTTTGGCGTTATGAAACCTTTATATATATATATATATATATATATATATATATATATATATATATATATATATATATATATATATATATATATATATATATATATATATGTATGTATGTATGTATGTATGTATAAAGCGCCTTAGATGCAGAATAAGATCATAAGAATAACAAATGCTATAGTGTAAAAATGAAAACTAAGCCAATAATTGTGTGCAATTACCATTCATTTTATGTTTATAACAGCACTCACTGTAAGGAGAGAAAAAAAGCTCGTGGCTGAACAAGAGGATATGGCACAACATTTTAGCAGGCTGCTAGAGCTAAACCAATTATTTTATTTATTTTTAACATGTCCGACCCTGGGCAAAGGCTTCAGTGTCTATTCCCAAGTCGCAGTAGTCCTCCTTGGGGCCCAGTAGTCCTCCTATATCTCCACTTGTCACCACTTCGGTGCTAACACCCACCATCCATACTGAATACAGGCTAGGACTGTCTCATACAAGACTGGTGTATTGGTATTAGCTGGGGTACTTTTATGACATGTCCGCAGGTCATCTGGTATATCAGAAAAGTTTGATTTATATGAAATTCAAATGCTTAACCTGCTCCAGCCAGGATTCGAACCATGGCCCATTAGGACTGCAGGCCGCCTCTCTACCGATTCAGCCACCGGAACACTTAATAGCTAAACTGGCGAAAACTAAGGTCTCGGTCTCTCTCTCTCTCTCTCTCTCGTCATTACAGAGTTTAATGGTATATTACATTTTTTTGAGAAAACGTGATGGAAGCTGAAATTCCGGACTTTTGGATAATTTTTAAAATTCCTCCCAAACGAAGGTTTTGTCTCCTAAATGCAAGACATATCCGGGAATATTCGGACGTATGGCAACCCTATTTATAATGGAACTGGCTCTCTCTCACAACGTAAGTACAGTACACGGTTGCCTTAAATTCTATGAGCCTTTACTATGAAATACGAACGAGTCACCGTTGTTACTATCGTCGCTTTGCTTTCACCAAAAAGCACTTGGATACGCCCACAACTTGATTATATCATGGGTGCATGAGATTCCACGAGCCTTAGTTATGAACTTAAGACGCACGAGTGAGTGCCCTTGGTTATCACTCAAAATTAACTCTCCAGTCTGACTACACTAAGCTATCAATTAGCTGCGGTGGTTTACGAATAATCATCAGACTGGAATACAAGCGCTGCATTCGCTTGTCAATACCTATCTGAACCGCGATCATGGAATAATCTTCATTTGGTTCCCGATCAACTGTGCACCCAGTAAACTCTCGTTGGTTAGCGAAATATACTTGTGTCTCATCAGCTTAAGAAATAATACGTTTGGACTACTTTTCAAGTATAAGCTGCGGTTTTCAATGGCAACCTGCTACGGTTTGGCATCACTGTTTGTTGGCAACCCTGGTCGACTCCGACCACAGTTGCATCAAAACGACCCCCAACCCAATGCACGAATAGGCTGCGTATGGTTATACATCCTTCCACCTCGTTCCTCCCCGTCTCGTTCTCCTTCGCCTCAAATTCCGGAAAAGTTTGATAAATGTGTGAGTTGTGGTTCTGAAAATGTTTACACTGAAGAACAGTTAGTGATACTGACTACTGATAGTGAGGATGAATATCGCGGCCATACGAGGAGCGAGACTGAAATGAATTGCAGAACCAAAGTGTGAGGTCACGTAACTATGGAAACCGAGTGCTGGTTCTAAACAGACAGCAGGTGATGCAGTTTATTCCATAGCATCAAAGCCAAAGGGGTTAATACGCAGTAAAAATGGTTCACTGCTTGTTTCCAGATCGTAATCACCAGCAGTAGAGCCAACAAAACTCCTACTTCATATCAGTAAGATGCGGCTGTCATTTTAGAGGTGGTAATAAAGTAAACTGATGTGCTTGATAAAGCCAGAAGACAAAAAAAGAAATACAAAATTTTTACAGTACAGATGAAGAAACATGGCTGAGTGAGCTTGAAGCAGGTCCTAGTAATGTTCAACCTGTCAACCGTGCTTTAGTCTGAAATTATCCTTCGGGTAGATTTTAAATAATGCTAAGACGGAACATGGGTCTTACAAAACAGGAGTGCTTTACCAAAAATACTATTAAACCAAGAATGCATGATGCACAGTGTTATGGGGACGACTTCTGTTTTTAGTACAGTTGTGATAAATGCACAGATTTTCTGGTCAGGGCATTGAAAACATAGAAAACGGACAATTTGTGCTTGAACGAGTAAGATATTGAAATTAATTAAATGTCACCAGGTTTCAGGTTTTTTTTTTTTTTTTTTTTTTTTTTAGTACAGTAGAATTGTGTGCAAAAATTATATACCTTCTTAACTGAAATACAGTACTAATGATAGCTTGACTTCCTAACTAAAGCAATAATTCATAATAAAACAGCCAACACTCAACCTAGCTTAACCACACTAAATCACCCTAGCTGATTAACCCAGACTACAGCTAGACCTACCCTAACCAAATCAGATTTTGGCCTTGGACTAACACAGACTGCGAACAAAACACTGACTGTAGCTCTGCCTGTGAACAAAACCCACTTGAACTTACCTATACAACCTGAAGTAATGATAGATGAACCTTAAATTGACTACTGTGTGTGTGTGTGTGTGTGTGTGTGTGTGTGTGTGTGTGTGTGTGTGTGTGATCCAGTGAACATACTGTACTGTGGAAGAAAAAAGATTAACAAAGAGGTTGAAAATATAATTGGAACTACAACTTCTGTTGGATTCATAGTTATTGATAATCTTTTTTTTTTCTTCTTCTTTAAAATTTCTCGTGTACTGAATTTTGGTGTTCTATCTATGTGACACAGAACCAAAGTTCCGTATTTCGTATCTGATGAAACATTACAGTATAATGACCGACATGAGCCATGCAAGTCAGGAAAAGAAGCTGCATAAAGTACGTTATTTCTGCCAGCAGTATATATTGAAAAATTATTCTAGAAAAACGAAAAGTTAAGAAAAGTTTGCAGCCAAACCTAACAAATTCGAGACACCCTAGTTTTGAACACTTACTTTGATGCTGCCATTAGCTGTCCAATATTATTCCACTAGAGTAGGAGAAGGTTTATCAGACCGCATTTATAGTGGTTTTCGCATTTATGTGTTGATTTCTGTCCTGGGAGAGTGCGAGAGGAAAGAAACAAGAGACGATGTTGTAAAAGTCGCTGTGTTGGGTGTTTAAGAACCAACACATCATTGCCATGGTAACGTGACGTTATCATCGGCACTTGTGGGCACTGGATGGCGAGAACTGTGAAAAGTGTTTACGTTTTTCTCTGCCACTGCGCAATTTATATATTCATTCCCTTCATTTCTGTACCAGATTGATGTAACTTGTCTCCTCCATATCCACAAACTTATGGTAGCCCCAAGCAGACAACGTATTTGCGAGTGGTCAAGTAAATATAGAAAGTTACCAAACGGAGTGATTATCGTCAGTGTAAAGTGTTCCGGTAATCATAAATGCCCCTGTGCTGTAAGCAGCTGTAAACAATTTGTACTTACGAAGAATGGTGAAATTAATATCCTGAGCATAAAAGCGATGAAAAGAGTGAGTGTGGGAACACTCTTATTTTGCCACAACTAGCCAGCGACGGACGCGGCCAGGCGCCAGTTTATCAAGCAGACAAGCACTCGTGTGTAAGTACAATAGCTATCTCCACCACCACCACCACCACTACCACCACCACACTCTGCAGTTTGCAGTTAACCTAAATGGTCGACTTCCACCTTCACTCCACCTGATTGTAAGTACTATCAGTGTATTCATTTTGCATGGAAATTGAAATAAACTGCAGGAGAGATCCTACTGACAAATGATAAAACTGAAATGAACGTCTATTATGAAATTTTCCTTTTTTTTTTTTTTCTCAATTACAAATGTCCACTTTATCCACTTACCTTTACTTATCCATCTGACATGATCTCATTTCCATTTTCATGCAGTTTGTTATTAAAACCTATTCCATATACAGTAATTATGTAAACATTTGTCGAACATTGCCATTTACATAGCCAACCATCAGGTCGTTGAAAGTGGTATCGATGTTGATGACTGAAGTAACTGTTATATTATGCATTTATTGGTTATTTTTCCCACAACGTTTATTTTTATACAGTGTAAGAGTTTGGTTATTTTTCCCACAACGTTTATTTTTATACAAACAATATAAGATTTTGGTTATTTTTCCCACAACGTTTATTTTTATAGACAATATTTTGGTTATTTTTCCCACAACGTTTATTTTTATAGACAATATTTTGGTTATTTTTCCCACAACGTTTATTTTTATAGACAATATTTTGGTTATTTTTCCCACAACGTTTATATTTATACAGACAATATAATATTTTGGTTATTTTTCCCACAACGTTTATATTTATACAGACAATATAATATTTTGGTTATTTTTCCCACAACGTATATTTTTATACAGATGATATAATATTTTGGTTATTTTTCCCACTATTTTTTTTTATACAGGCGATATAAATATTTTGGGTATTTTTCCCACTATTAATTTTCTTACACGATATACATCTTTTGGTTATTCTTCCCACAATATTTTTATGCAGACGACATACATGTTTTGGTTATTGTTCCCATAATACTTATTGTTTATGCAGACAATATAAATACTTGGTTATTTTTTCCACAGTGTTTACTTTTATACGGACAGTATACATTTGGTAATTTTTCCCAGAGTATTTTTATACAAAGGTGATTACGTAGGTTATTGGCTGTTTTGAACTTCCCTATGGCGATAATGAAGCGATATTGAAGAGGTACTTAGGTGATAAAGAGATAGTGAATTGATAACGACTCTGGCCTATTATTATGTTACTTTATTACTTTTGGTATATTTCTGCGGCGTCCTAATTCATAGCTATGACGTAAACTGGGGCTGATATAGGAAGTGTGACTGACGGGTATTGAACAGTGGCGTATCCAGGATTTTCTCCGAGGGAGGCAACCATTTGGATTATTTCCCCAAAGTATCTGTCACCACAAATTTTCCTAGATTTGATGCTTTATGTCATCAGAAATAAATTTACATCATTACTGTCGTACTCTTAGCGCATCATATACCTGCTGTCTTTATCTTTCTGTACATATAAGGAAGTACAGCTGTTTTGCATAATAACCTACGAAATTATGACGAAATACACCACGCATCGGCACAGCACCTACCATACTAGAGGCAATGGCTTTTTTTTTTTTGCCTATCGACCATTGAGGCCAGATCCTCTGGTCATTAAGGCAAATATATATATATTTATATATATATATATATATATATATATATATATATATATATATATATATATATATATATATACACATTGACACATATATATATATATATACGAACATAGATATATATATACATACATACATACATACACACATCCATGCATATGAACATACACACTTTCATGCACACGTACATATATATATATATAATAATTTTTATTTTATTATTTTTTTGTAGTTTTATTTTAATTTTTTTTTTATATTTTTATATTTTTAACCTTATATTACACATAATCAAAAATACCTAATCTAAATACCCTAAAACTAACCACCTAACAGACAAATCGCTAACCTATACTAAATCCTAAGAGAGAAATAACTAGACCGGCAATGGCGTCCATACTATCCGTTTATATTGGGAAATAATCCCTGTATTTTGATTGGCTGCTGGAAGAAAAATGGCGGAATGGATGAACCAATGAAAACTCGGGATCTGGCGTGAGTGTCCCGAACACACACTTTCCCACATTCGTGATACTATCGCATTTTTCTATTTTCCTTTGCGTCTCTCTCTCTCTCTCTCTCTCTCTCTCTCTCTCTCTCTCTCTCTCTCTCTCTCTCCACTTAGCACATACAGTACTGTATGTGTAAGTCAAAATTCCTGCCGCACCCACCCCCAGTCTGATAATCTGTTTTGTGCTACTGCTGTGTGTGTAGCCAATAGAAATTCTGTTTTCCACTACTTATTCTTAAATTTGATTCTCACTGGCTCAGGCATCGGGGGTGGTGTATACGTCAAGACTGACCTAAGTAAATACATCTGGTGGGATTATCCTCCCTTAATCCTTGACTAACGTGGCCATTCGACCTGCACTGCTCAGCGGGGAATGATTTTCATATCACCTGAAATGTACTGTACTGTATAGAAAGGATTTCTCCAGTAAGAAAAAAAAGCGTAAACCTATTTATCCTGAAAATTTTCATCTAGAAAAGTAGGGGAGACAAAAGATACTCTATCCTCCAGGCTCCAAAAAGTGGGGGGGACACGTCAGGTCCCCCACCCAAACGAGGCCCCTGGCACACATATTTATATTTGCATACCTTCGAAAATGTACAGTAGTCTGAGGTGATCAGAATGGCCGAAAATGTAGTCTGAGGTGATCAAAATGGCTTCATGCAGTCTTCAAAAATTCTGCTTGTTTCAATTGTTTGTAACAATGATTGTGAAGTGTTTGGTTGCAACTGGCTACAGGGTGAGACGATATGGATGCAGGGTGAGAGGATGTGGCTGAGGGGACAGGAAGGCTATTTTTACACCACATCAGGATTCAAGTGCAAAACATCATTAGAGCTCTAATATTAACCACATAATCTAAGGTGATCGGGGATATTGTTAAGTTATAACTGGTCAATTTTTCTCGAGGGTTTTATAATATTTAGTCCAGCTTTCAGTTTCTATCGAGCGATCTATCTATAGCACGACGCCCCAATCCTGCAAAGGGTGGCCACGGAAAAAACGCCTCCAATTCGCTCTGTCACCCACCATTTGCCTACCTTCCCCCCAACTCACTCCCCCCTCTCTCATACACCTCTCAACTTCATCCCTCCACCTCGCCTTCGGTCTTCCCCTCCCTCTCCCTCCCTCCACCTCGCCTACATACACCCTCTTAGTCAGTTTTTCATTCTCCATTCTCTCCACATGTCCAAACCACCTCAGTGTATTTCTCTTAATCTTCTCAACCACATCCACATCCACCCCACAATGCTCCTTCACTTCCTCATTCGTCAACCTGTCCCTCCATGTCAATCCACATGCTCCTCTCAAGTGACTCATTTCCAATGCTCTCACTCTTGACTTGTTCCCCTCTAGCAAGGTCCATGTCTCGCTTCCATACGTCAAGGTAGGGATCACAATACTATCATGCAGTGACTTCTTAACTTCCATACTCACCTCCCTATTTCTCATCACTGCTTTCAGAGAATGAACAACCTTCCTTTCCTGCTGTACCCTTTCAAGCACTTCATCCCCAAAACTTCCATCCTTACATATCACACCGCCCAAGTACTTTAATGCACTCACACTTTCCATATCCTCACCATCCAACCTCACTGTGCACTCTGTGACTCCATTCCTCTCGAACACCATAACTTTACTCATGTTTACATTAACTTTCAGATTCCTCTTCCTACACATTGCCCCAAATTCATTCACCAACTTTGCAACTCCCATTCATCTTCACTCAACAATACTGTATCATCAGCAAACAGCAACACCGGAATCTTCCACATCTCACCCTCATTCATTAGAGCCGCCCCTACATCCACTGCCCTACCTTGTACCTCCTTAACAACCCCATCCATGTATTAAACAGCCATTGAGACATCACAACCCTGTTTCATTCCCACATTGAGATCAGAGAACTCTCTCAGCTCACCATCCACTCGCACCGTTGCCCTAGCTCCTTCGTACATACTCTTCACAGCATTCAACAATTTGCCCTCCACTCCATTTATTCTTAATACCTTCCACATACCTTGCCTATCTATTCTGTCATAAGCTTTCTCCAAGTCCATGAAAGCAGCATACACTTTCTTTCCCTTCTCTAGATACTTTTCCACTAAACATCTTAGAACAAATATCTGATCGGTGTCTTTTCCCTTCCTAAATCCCCCTTGTTCTTCTCCAACTACCTCCTCCGTTATATGCCTAACCCTATCAGTGAGTATTCTACCATATATTTTTCCAGTCACACTAAGAAGGCAAATACCCCTATGGTTACCACATACTTCTCTCTCCTCTTTTCTTTTGGATAAAGGAACAAATACACCTGATTTCCAGTCCTCCGGAACCCTTCCCTCTTCCCAAGCCAATCTACACAACTTTCATATCCACTCCATTAAATCTCTCCCCCGTATTTCAGCATTTCACCACACACTCAATCAATTCCTGGGGCCTTTCCCATCTTGATCTTCATTGTTTCCACTACTTCCGCCCAACTGATTTCTTCCTCCCTCCTCTCATCTCTTCTTCTCCCAGCCATTCCCCAACTACTTATACTCACACTGCTCTCACTCTCTACATTCAACAAATCCACAGTGCTCCTTCCATCTTCTCAAATTCTCTCTCTTCTCCACCAACAATCTAATATTCCTATCTTTCACTCCCGTGCTATTTCCTCTTTGGGGGAGGCAGTGGCTCAATCGGTAAAGAGTTGGCTTGTAGTCCTAACGGACCCGGGTTCAAATTCCGCTGGAGCAGGGAAGAGTTTACAGATTTGAATTTCATAAAAGCAGACTTTACTGATCTACCAGAAGACCCGCCGACATGTCGTAAAAATACCCCCGCTAATACCGATACACCAGTCCCGTATGAGACGGCCCTAGCATGTATTCAGTATGGACGGTGGGTGTTAGCGCCGAAGTGGTGACATGTGGAGGTGTGCGGTACGTAGGAGGACTACTGGGCCTTGAAAGCAGGTTGTGAAGCCTATGCCCAGAGTCGGTCACATAAAAAAAAAAAAACAAAAAACTTTCACACTGCCTTACTTTCTTTACCTCCTTCCAAAACAATTTCTTACTCTCCCTCCATTTCACACTCAGATTCCTCCCAAACTCTTCATCCACTTTCTTCTTACTCTCCTTCACCAATCTCTTCACCACCCTTCTCCAACTCACATATCTCACTCTTCTCTCTCTCATACCCTACCTCTACTCGCTAGACATTCACTAAATGCCTTCTTCTATTGTTCCACAGCTCGTTTCACCTCATCATTCCACCATGCTGTCCCTTGCACACCCCTGCATCTCCTCCTCACTCCACAAACCACCTCACACACTGCACCTATCTCTTCCGTGAATATCTTACATATGTCTTCCACCTCTTCCATCTGCTCCAACTCATAACTTCCCAATCTTTCTTCCACTGAGCTCTTATACTCTGCCATTTTCTCACTAACTTGCAACTTCTCCACTCTTCTCACAGGAGCTGTTTCCTCCTGTCTTGCTCTTCGTCTCCTCACCCATTTTCTTTGCAGCCTTACCTTGACCATCACTAAGTGATGGTCTGAGATTCCATTCCCCCTCCCTCTCCACACTCTTGCATCCAACATTCGTCTTCTCATTGGCTCATCTACACACTGGTAATCTACCAATGCCTTTCGATCAACAAGTTCACCGTCCATCCTCCTCATGACCCTTCATGTATATCTGTGGATCATCTTATGCCAAGAGTAGGTGATGGGTATTGCCAACCTCTTACCAGCACAGATGTCCACTAAAGCACTACCATTCTCATCTACTTCAGCTGGCACACCCCACTGAACAACCACTCCATCCACTCATACATTCCCAACTTTGTCATTCATGTTTCCAATCAAAAACACTCTCTCACTCCTCTCAAACTTGTCCATACATACTTCTGCACTTGTCCAAAACTCATCTTTCACTCTTGCCACCACTCGGTCCTCTGTTGGAGTATACACATACACAATTGCCCACACTTGTATACCTACTTTCATCCTCACCCATACAATCCTTGCACCCACTGTTCCAAACTCTCTTACATTCTCCTTCCACTTCTTGCTTATCATCAGACATACTCCATGTCTTGCCCTCTCATTCTCATTAACTCCCACTCATATTCCTAAACCGTAATCCCATTCTCTTACCCTTTCACCTTTCCATTTAGTTTCAGTCAATCCACATATATCCACTCTTGCATCCTCAAGCACAATCTCTCTCTTTCACTTCATTATTCACTCCTCTCACATTCCACAATCTCTCTCTCTTTCACTTCATTATTCACTCCTCTCACATTCCATGGCTTCACCCTCAGAATGTCCTTTGTCCGTTCCTTAGTCGTCAACGTAAGGTCCGTCCTGGTTGGATGCGCTTTATTAGCTTGTTTAGTTAGTTCTTTTTACTAGGTGCGGCACTAACCCACCACCAACCCTTTTAGTCGCCTCATACGACAAGCAGGGATACTGGGGGAGTATTCTTGAAACCCCCCTACCATCAGGGGGTAGGGAAATTATTGCTCCCAAATTAATATTTTTGGAAATAGATAATATTCTTTAATATACAAGTGGTAAAATTAGGAAAACTGTATTGTCATACAAAAACTATGCCAAAAATCTCCTTTCAGCATTTCCCCCAAATTTTCCCCCTGCCCCCCCAGTGGCTACGCCACTGATATTGAAGTGCTATATACCGGTCAGTATTCTCGTCGGGTAAAGAGCCTCCCTAGCATCTCTTATTTAACTATATATTTTCCAAGCTAACTATTCATAATGCCCTCTCTTTTCCTTCTTGTATCTCCTGAATGTCGACAGAGATCGCATGAATAGCACAGAATACAGTAACGGAGCAGAATCAAATAAACCGGTAAACGTATTACTAAGCTTCCAAACCGCACGAGAATACCATCCTTGATCTTCCCTCTCTCACTGTATTACCAGATCATTTTTGGAAAAATTCGTAATATTCTTTGACCTTAATTTACTACCGGTACTATTGTATCTGAGGTCTCTTGAAATGAGCTGAGAGAGTTAGCGGACTGATAGTTGGCCATTATTACCTCGTCAGTGTGGAGCTGTTACATCCGTGTTCCACATTGCCACAGGTTCCAACAGCAGTAGTTCAGTATAGGAAGGACGTTGCCCAGGGAGTTGTTCGTCTTAGAGTCAGCCTTTCGGTGTACAACAGCAGAGATCAGCTCAGGTGCTGTAAATAAACACTAAACTCTTAAGTCTGTATTTTCCAACTAATTACACTTAGAGTACTGCTTGCCAGCTACACTTCACTGTTTTTACAAGTACCAGAGCTATACAATCTTCACTAACTACACACACACTGGACTAAACTCAAACTCAACTGAGAACTCCTCTAGTCCCTTCCCCATCCTTAAATAAGCTTCCTATAGACTAGAATGATCTACTGCATTCTCGTAGAAGCAACAGTTACCAACTCGGAGACATCCAAAATATCCAGAGTTTTCTTCCACTGTGTAACACTCTTAAATTCTTTAGCATACAAACCGAAATGATATTACATAATTCAGCAGTCACATAAATAAAAACATTATTGAGAAAAGAGCAAAAAATTTTAAGTATAACTTTTCACAATAACTCCACTCACAATAGCAGGCTAACTGGCAACTCTGACACGTAACAAAAACTGTGAGAACCCTCCAGTACTACTAACTAGCAAATCCTGCCTCTCAACACTACCCCCTCCCTAGTCTTTTTCTTGTGCCGACAAAACTGCAAAACATATACAAACATAATCCTTAACCAGTGGATTGCGCAATTACCCGTTTTTATCCCACCCCGTGGTGTGCAAAAAATGAAGGAAGAAAAGACATTTTTTTAGTTTTTGTTTATTATAAACTTGAAGATAAACATCCAGGGAATTATCTGGTGAAAAGAAACAATCTCTCTCTCTCTCTCTCTCTCTCTCTCTTATATATATATATATATATATATATATATATATATATATATATATATATATATATATATATATATATACGCGTAGGGCCATGCATAAGTTTACGTAGGAGAATAGTGAAAAAATGAATTTAAAAATGTTTTTGTTTATCATAAACTTGAAGATAAACATCCAGGATATCATATGGTGAAAAGAAAAAAAAAAAACTTTCTTTCCGTCTTTGTGTAGCGCCATGCATAAGTTTGCATAGGGGTGGAGTAGTTAGCGGTGATGCACGGCCAGCACAGCCTGAGCTGTGGCTCACAACGCGATGCTACCCAACCTGAGCTGTGGCTCGCAGTCCATGGGTAAATCCAATTGAAACATCTAATTATGCAAAAATAATCCTTCAACTTATCAGATCTTCTGTTATGCCACTTCCGACGACATCCCTGCTCCTCTACATGTCCACCCCTCCTGGAATGACCTGGTCCTTTTCCTGATTCACTTCTTCCCTCAGGGAACTGTCACCATCCTCTTGTACTTTGGCTCCTTGGTCCTCCTCAACATCATTGGCTACGGGTGTGAATGATTCTTTGGGGACATCCCAGCTGTACAGTCCTGGCCCATGAAACTGCCAGACAATTAATTTGTACCACATTTGGGAGAGACTTCCTGCCTCCCCGAATCCGGTATGTTACGTCCGACAGGTGGTCCATCATAGTGTAGGGTCCATCCCACAGGCTCTCAGCTTTGGTGACTGTCTCTTCTTCCACTGAGGATTGTACAGCCAAACTCTGTCACCATTCTTGAAGCCCACCTCACTTGCCTTGGCATCATACTTGCGCTTCATCACTTCGCCTGAAAACTTTAGAGCCTCTCGCACTTGATGATGTACCTCAGCCAGCCTTCCCTAAGTGGAGGTGTCTGTATGCAGCTCTTCTCCAAGTGGTTTTCCCATTAACAAGTCAATGTGTAAACGTAACTCGTGGCCCAGCATCAGTTTTGCAGGGGTGTAGCTGGTAGAGTCATGGGATGCAGACTGATATGCCATCAGCAATGCAGGTACTTTCTGGTCCCATTCCGTTTATCACTACACAGAACTTGGCCAGTTCTTGTCCCAGAGTCCACTTGAATTTCTTCACCATCCCATCTGAATGTGGTCTTAATGGGGTAGGCCTGGTCTTCTTGATCCCCAGTAACTTGCAGCACTCTAGGAACACAGCACACTTGACATTTCTACCCTGGTCTGAATGTAGCTCTTGTGGCATCCCAAAATGACACAAAAACTGATCAATCAACACCTGAGCAACAGTCGCAGCCTCTTGATCAGGGATGGCATAGGCTTCTGACCACTTTGTGAAGTAGTCCATGGCGATACATTTATACCAATTTCCTCTTTCAGTGACTGGCAGGGGTCCAACAATGTCCACTGCGATTCTTTTCTTTGGTCCACCCACTTGGTACAGCTGGAAAGAGGTGCAACCACGTTCCTTGGGTCCCTTCTTGGTGCTGCATACATTGCAGGCCTGACACCACTCTTCAACATCCTGAGGCAAGCCAGTCGAGTAGAACCTCTGTCGCAGTCGACTTAGAGTTTCCTTCAGTTCCAGGTGCCCACTAGCGATCTGGTTATGGGACTCAGCAAAGATCCCGGACCTCATGTTCTAAGGAACAGCCAGTTACCAATACTTTCTGAGGCCATCGGATGTCTCCCACTGACGCTCCAGTAGTCCATTATTTAAATAAATAATGACCCATTGACTCCAGTAGCTCTTAGTCGCAGGGCTGAACCTTCTTCCCTAGATGGTCCCATTACACTCCACTGCAGTCACTCTTGCACTGGTTGTAAATCTACGAGTTCATCCTCTCTCTGCATCCTCTTCGGATCTTCTTCATCTGACTATGGCCCCTGTTACTGCAATGTGGCTGCATTTCTTGTTATGATCTTTCTTACTACATTGCTTGCAATCTGGGTCACAAGGCAAATAACTCAGGCTGTCAGCATTACCATGTACCCACCTATGATGGTGCTGCTCCTCACAGTTGTGCTGGTCTAGCTTCCTCATCATGCTAGTTGTCATTCCGGATTCTTGAATGTCTTCAGCCATTTTAGCGCTGCATGGTCTGCCCTAATGAAGAACTAAGACCCATACAAGTAGAGATGGAAGAAGTCAAGGCTCTTTATCACTGTCAAGAGCTCTGTACAGGTCGCATAGTAGTTCTGCTGTGGTGGGCTGAGCTTTTTGCTGTAATACGCCACCACATACTCTTTGTCATCGTTCTTCTGCAACAGACCCCACCAATACTGTATATTGGTCACTAGTGTCACAGTCCAGGATGAATGACTGACTCTGATCTGGGTGTGGGAACACTGGAGAGCTTGCCATTGCATGCTTGAGTTCATCAGAGGCCTTCTGAGTTACTGCAGTCATCATAAACTTCTGCCTCTTCCCCCATAACTATTGCAGAGGTGCAGACATCGTTGCAAAGACCTTGACAAAACGCCTGTAGTAGGTACACAACCCCAGGATACTCTGTAGCTTCTTCACACAGGTTTTTCACAGTTGCCAGCTTCTCTGGATTAGTATGGATGCCACCCTCACCTACAATGTGTTCCAGGTACTTAACTTCCTTCTGGAACAAGTAGCACTTCTTGGGGTTCAGCTTCAGGTGCACTGACAGATTCTTTTGAACATCTCCGTCAGCCTCTCCAGTTCCTGATGGAAAGTCCAGCCAAACACAGTTACATCGTCCAGATAGATGTGATCTGTCTGCCAGTGCAGGTCTTCTAGTACATGATCCATGAGATGCTCAAAAGTAGCTGGGGCATTGCATAGGCCAAATGGCATCACTTTAAACTGCCATAAACCCTGCACATATGGAAAGGCTGTTTTCTCCTTGTCCTCTGCAACCTTGACATGGTGGTATCCTGCTTTCATATCTAGGGTGGAGAAACAACTGGCACCTGACACAGCATACAGTGTGTCATCAGTCCTTGGCATTCACTGTCACTTCATTCAGGGCTCGATAATCCAAACAGCACCTTACCGAGCCATCCTTCTTCCTTACCAGAACCACTGCTGATGCCCAAAGACCGCTGTACTTTTCTATCACTCCTTGACTTTGGAAAATCTCCATCTCCTTCTCCATTTCTTGCCTCAGGCTGACACCATCCTCTATGCTGGTTGTTTAATTGGGCGGTGATCTCTTGTGTCGCTACAATATTCCACCAGATCTGTGCATTCCAGTGGAAACGACTTCAGCAAACTTGACTAGCAGTTACCTTAACTGCAGCACTTGTAGGTCATCCAGGTATTGGCGACTTCCTGAAAACATTTTCGTAATTGGCCTTGCAGATTCCCATCTTCTTTGGCTACACTCCTTTCAGAACCTTCCATTGATGCCACTCAAGTTCCACTGCCTGGCACAGTCCCCACAATTTCTCCTTCGTTGACCTTCTGTGGCTCACGGGAGAAATTGGCCACTACAACTGGTACTCCACCTGCACCTGTTTCCACCAAAGTTCTCCCTACCATCACTTCAGTCTTCGTCTTGCACTATACATGAGGCTCCATTACCCCAGGACAGCTGTCAAAAGAGCCACTCACCTTGCACTGGAGCAATAGTTCTGATCCTGGGAGTATCACTGAAGTGCGGAGCCCCATCACCTTGACACCAGAACTGGTGTGTCTCACTGCTGTGATAGGGAACCGGCTCTCCTTGAACCTTCAGCTTCATGGAGCAGAAGTCCAGCTCACATCCCATTAACATCGGGTAGTCCAGACCAAGAAGGCAAGGATCCTCCATATCGACCACGTGGACTGGAGGCATAGCCTCTTGCCCTGCCACTTCAGTCCGGACATCCAGGGGTCCCCTCAGTTCTGCATGGTGCCCAGTTATACCACGCAGTTGTTCTGATGACTCGGACAAATACCAATGATGTAACACATCAGGCCTCACAAAAGTCTGCTGTGAAGCTGAATCAATCACTGGGGAACACCTCTTGCCGTCTATTCTTCTGTCCACTTGCACAGTGTCAATTGCACTTTCAACTCCACACTATCACAAGCATCAATGACCTGGTCCCTCAGAAGAATAACCAGCACGTTAGGTACTGCTTAAGGGTACGCCTTGTGTGCCATACTCTCCAGGTTATGAGCAAGCTGCTAAAGGGTTTCGCTCCGAGCCCGTTCATAAGTCCAGAATCTCATTGTGTAAACCTATGTCTGGCACATGGTCCTGTATCTGTGCTCCAGCACTTCTACTAGGGACTGATAACTATTCCTCTCCTCCACTGACAGCTGCCCGACATCTCCATTGCAGCACCGTTGAGGCTAATAGCAAGCTGCATTGCCCTCTGCCTATCATCCAAACTAGTCTGATCTTCAAGTAACTCAAATAATTGCACATGGTAACTTCCCAAGATGCATTACCATCAAATTCCTGAGGTTTCTTTTTAAGTGAACCCCTATTATAGCCATGCACTTCACTGGTTTTAGGCCTAAAACCTGGGACATTATAATTAAATCTGGGACTCAAAACTTCTACATTCTGATCATTCAGCCCTGTAATGATACCTTCAGAAGCTTTGGAGTCATCAAGATACCATACACTGTCCATTTTCTACATATGCTCCCTGTACACTAAGCTGAGGCTCAGCAGTGCAAGATTTCTCTAGTCTCAGTAATTCTCCCACTAATTATCTTCAACTGGTCGTCTACATGCTGTCTGCACTCCATCACGTTATTCCTTACCTCGCATTTCTGCTGTTGCAGCTCAGTGTCTGCTTCCTCCTTCAACTTTTGCTGTTCTTCCTTCACTTCCCTCTTGAAAGTATCTAGTTTTCCCTGCATAATCAGTTGTAACCCCTTCTGTTGCTCCTGTAATGCTTCTTGAAGCCGTTCACGTCGTTCTTTCTGTTCTTCACTTTGTGCCTATAGTTGTTCACTTTGTGCTTGCAGTAACTTCATGATTCCAGCCAGAGACGTCACCACTTGCCTAGCCTGGTTTCTTGTCTGTACACCTTCTGGCACCATGTCGAAGATTTGACTCACTGCAGCACTTTTCTATCCCAACTCCTGACACCACTTGTTACGTCCTCATTCCACACTGACACAGGCTCCAACAGCAGTACTTCAGTATAGGAAGGACGTTGCCCAGTGAATTTTTCCTCGAAGGGTCAGCCAATCAGTGTACACAAGATCAACTCAGGCGTCATAATAACAGGCTTCTCACGTTCACAGTCTTTATTTTTCAAGTAATTACACTGTCTGTTTAACTACTTTCACAAGTGCCAGAGCCACACTAACTTCACGGGGCCACAAGTAAACTCACTCCTCTATTCTCTCCCCCATCCTTTTATAACCTCGGAGGTTCTAAAGTACTCCTAGCGCCAACAGATCCAAAATATTCCAGAGCTTTCTTACATTATGTAGCACTAAATGCTTTAGCATACAGACTGAAAAATGTGAATATTACATAACTTACCAATCATCCAAATAAAACATTACAGGGAAACAAAAATAAGACTAAAGAATAATGCATAACTTTACAAAATACCTCCACTCACAGCAGCAGGCTACCTGGCACCTCTGCTTAACAACCGAAAATGTGTGAACTATCTGGAATTTTCCACTGCCACCTAGCTAGCACTCTTGCTTCTCATTTCAACACCTGTATATTATATACATTTTTTTCTTTCTTTATGCAAGGAAGATGGAACCGATGGCCAGAAGCCTGTAAGAAAAAAAACAACAACAATGATAAGATGGTTTGCACCAGTTGCCTACAAGATTATACCAAGAAGTGCAGGATAAGTTGCAAAGAAGGAGGCGTTACGGATCTCCAGAACCACTGATAATAAATGCAAGAGGGTACTGATATACAATGTGCAAAGTTAAATAGCAAAGGAAGAGGTGTTACGGATCTCCCTAGCCACTAAAAATAAATGTAAGAGAAAACCGATATACAGTATAACATGCAGATTATATTGCCAAGGAGGGGGTGTAACGAAATTAAAGCCACTTATGACAGCAAAGAACATGGGGTTAAGTAACCAAAGCCACTTAAAATTTAGCCAAGAGTACCTGCACATTGTGGACAGTGTCACCATCGTGACAAGATTCAGAGTAATGATGACCTGATAACATGAAAGAATGATGTAGTAGACTTTAGCTACAGTATCTGTCTATCTGCCTGTCTGTATCAGTCCGTCCATCCCTCCATCCGTCTGTCCTTTCATCCATCTGTCTATCCGTCCATCCATCTATCCATTCATCCATCCATCCATCCGTCCATCCATCCATCCATTTCTCAATTCATCCATCAGTCCTTTCAGTCATCTGTCCATTCATCCATCCGTCCATTCACCCATCCGTCCATTCATCCATCCCTCAATTCATTCATCTCTCCATTCATCCACCTCTCCATTCATCCATCCATTCAACTGTCCATTCATCCACCTCTCCATTCATCCATCCATTCAACTGTCCATTCATCCACCTCTCCATTCATCCATTCATTCATCTGTCCATTCATTCATCTCTCCATTCATCCACTCATCGATCTATGTCTATCTTTATCTACGTATATATTTATCTATATGTATTGAAGCCTCAATCTCGGGGTGTCCACATACGAATCTCCTCCTCTGTCATCTGTTTGTCCACTCTCCAACTCACACTCCTTCATCTCATATGCCTCTCCAACCCATCCCACCGAAGCATCTTCGAGTGTTTCTCAACAGTAGCAATAGATTAACACTGGAATATGATTCTAGTCATGAAGAAGTGCAATGGAAAAGATACTGATTCGTCGTAATGTATTATTTTTTTTCTGTCACTGAGTTATGTAAAATTAGGTAGAAATGGACGGAAATCTAGAAAAGCTAACGTGAAAATTTGGATATGTTTGTTCCCCTACTCTAACACGACCCTTGCCTGCCAGCAACTAGAATGTGACTGAGAACACAGATTAGAGGATGAACAGATGTAACTGAGGCTTCAAAGTCTTAGTGTGTTCAACTATATATTTTTTAGGTAGAGGAGCGAACGAACATGAACAATAATGAACGTAGTAATGGGCATACATGGCCGATCTGGCGAGCATTTTTTTTTATTAATTTAACGGCCATCGGCCATGAAACTGGCCATTAAGCCGAAAAGCCATGTATACATTAGATAGATACATATACAATATATACCTTCAATATCAAACAGTAGGGAACAAACCAGAAGCAAGAGGAGGCAGTGGCAGACTTATGGCTGAAGGCTGGATAGATGGTAGAGGCACGTGAGTTGGAGTCGGAGTCTGAGCCAGGACCAGCGGAGAGATGACACTGCATAACCCCCATGGTGCAGGAAAGGATATGACAGACCGGCATGAGACAGCACGTCGTGACAGCTGGATCCTCATCAGCGGAGTAGAGGGCTGCAGCTGCAGCATCTTTGGGACCAAGGAGGGAGGGGAGAGGTCACAGACGGCACTGGACGACGCCAAGGAGCCCTCCTCCCAGGCCTCCTCTGCACTATGGATGTGGAGGAAAAAAAACTTGGGAATGGAGATGCAAGGGAGCCCGTTGTCTTGGAAGATGACAGTCATGTGCCAGGCAAACACTGTCAGATCTCCTGCCGAGAAAGCCTTGGCAACCTCCACACACATGGCAATGATGGCAAAGGCAGAGGAGGCCGGGAAGGAGGCAGGAACAACATGTGGAGGCTGACATCCATGCAGACGACAGAGGAGGGCGTGGAGAGAGCACTGCACTGCCATTGACAGAGGCAGCTGCAGAGCCCTTGACATCCTCCTCCACCACAGACTCCACCATCTTGCCACCAGCAACAGAAGGCACAGGGTGGGCAGGGTTAGGGGCCACGATGGAGGAGCGGTGTAGAAACAATTTCCCGCCAGTGTCCCTGCGAATCAGGAAGCTGTAGCCCCTCTGGCCATGGTACCACTTCATGTGCCCCTCAATCTTGGCTGCCATGGTGGGTGGTTGGTGTCTCTGTCTGACCTTGTTGAGGTCTGTGAGAGAACTCCCGATCTCCTACTGGCTAGGAGTGGACCGGGAAGTATTGGTGAACCAGTGTGACTAGTGTGAGGTGAGTGGGCGTTCTTCTCCCTCCAAGCAAAATTGAACCTGAACGAACTTATATGGGTAGGTTGGGGTTACACTTGGCGAATGAACGTGAACAAACAAGAATTCGTGAACGTTCCTGTAATTGATCGCAAGCTGGCCTGTGAGCTTTATTCATTCATATCTTGGACCTCTGTAGGCTTCAATATCCCCTCTGCAATCATTCACGTACTACCATAGTGTCATGAGAAGAGACGGTAGTTACATAGACTGTAATTATTGTCATCCTTGGAGTACTGAAGGAAAAGATGATGTTCCAGGACCCATTTGAACATTCGTCTGTGCTCGTTCAGGGTCGATTATACTCGCCAGATCGGCCTTACATTCTCACAACCTACATTCCTTAGTACTTATTTACGTACGTTCATCAAGTGTAACTCCACCTTTTGGCCCGGAACCATTCTCACGGCGCCCTTGAGAATAGTTGCGACCTTGTGATAGCGAAGAGTTTTTATATGATTTTAAAATTTGGTGGAGGTGTTGAGGGGTAGCTCAGGAAGAAGCTGACTAATTTTCAGAACAGTAGGTTAAAGGCCAAGGTCAAAGGGTCAGTCATATTGAGTTTGTCCTGCTCAAACATAGTAGGTTGTGTTATGAACTGAGATATAACGTGCAGTGCTGGGCAAAAAATGTTAATTTTCACCTGTTTAACAAGAAACCTCCTTTCCAACATGTTTTGGTATTACATTTAATGAGCGTGTGTGTGTGTGTGTGTGTGTGTGTGTGTGTGTGTGTGTGTGTGTGTGTGTGTGTGTGTGTGTGCTGCATGGATATACAAGAATTTTAATACTGAGATAAATATTAAAAAGATAAATTCTCTTGCCCTAGGTAATACATATGCAACGTCGATGCATGAAACTGTTGTTACTTGACATGAGAGAGAGAGAGAGAGAGAGAGTTTGATAGAAACACACACACACACACACACACACAGAAAGAGCCTGCGTCCCACCAACAATAATAATGAATGACTGCAGTTTCGAGTGCTGCACATCTGCCAAATTTCCATTATTACACAGATACACGTGACATGCAGAGGAGCACATATGTAGCGCTAGTCCTCCACTCCACAGGGTGATTTCTCGTGTGTTGCGGGGACGGCTGTGTCAACGTTATCAGTGTCCATCCTGCATCTTCTGTTCATATCCTACCCACACTCTCACTGTTACGCCCACACCACAGGCAGCGTCATCAGTGACCATCCTGCATCCTTGTCACAGGGTTTTTGAGATTATACAATATTAAAGAATAATATTCAATAATACTTGAGAACAGAATAATGAACTGACTTGTGAAAATCAAGCAATGATTACTTTATCCCGGCTTACTTTGCCGATTCTCTAAGGACGAGAATTTATAAACTTTCTCAACAGTACACAGCAGAGACTAATTACTCACATGTGCTGTTTATTAGTACCGTTGGCCTCTGGAGAAAGTGACTCCACCCCTGACAATCAATATCTAATGCTATTAATGATAAGCAGGTTCTTGCCAGTGCATTAACTCCTGGTTGCACAACGGATTTTAAGCTTAATACAAAAGGACTGGCCTAAGTACCAGTTATGAATAATGCAAAGCGTTTATGCAAACTAGGAGCTATAACTAAAATAAGCTTAATGTGGAGAAATAAAACATGAGTTTACATTACATTAAGCTCAAGAAAAAGAACTGTTAATTTAATTATTACAGTGAGTTAAATTTACGTTACATGTTTCAAAATGAATTCAAAATAAGGAGAACACACTCACTCGCTCACTCAAAAGCAAAACTCTTAAACCTAGGAAAATACGAAAAGAAAATACTGGTCAGAGAGTGGGCTAAGCAGAATGGACTGGGCGTCGTTGCTGAGGAAGGACACTGCCACACACACTGAACCTCTCGCCGATTCACACTAGGTGGGGATTCAGGAACTCGCTGTACACACACTGCTCCAAGCCGGGCCAACGAACCTAGTCCCACGGCGCTCTAATCCTGACTAAATTCAAATTGTGAGAGAAAGGCGAGGGCAGGCCAGCCGCTAACTGGTAACAACTAACGGAAAGAAGTGAGCGAAACACGCCCATAATAAATCACTCAGCGAAAACGCTAATGTCGCGCGCAAGGACGATCACTTATGAAACTGTGAAAAACGTTCTGAAAACACTCCCGATCGGGTGAATACGTGGCGGTTGACTGAGTGATACTTACTGGGATTCCACTAGAATTCACAGTTTCCGACTGAAGTTCAATGTCACGAGTTTGTTTAGATATATGATCGCGCGAATTCGTGACATTACGCCCCATCAAAATCATTTTTTTTTTCCCTAAGGAAAAATAAAAATTCAGTATACAAACATATAAATCCTAACTCAGTCACACAAGATTCACACTGTGGTGTGTGTGCTATCCTGCTACAGGAGAAAGTCACAGTCGCCAGTGAGCGAAAAAAAATCGTATTTACTTTAATAGAAGGAAGCTTGAGGAAAAAACTCCGTGACGATGGTGAAAAATCCTGTACTCAGGTCAAACTGAGCAAAAAATCTGCTACATTTACATTAACAACTAATTGTTATGTAGCATGATGTATGTGATACACGGTGTAGGTGTGACAGTTGTGGTGTAACTGTACCTACGTGTAAAATTACATAATGCAAATCAATAGTAAATGATGACGACGAGGCAGAAGAGAAGAGGCGGCAGCATGCGTCAGGGACAATCAGCTGTTCTGCACGGCAATGCTGCACCCACCAGCTGCACCTGCGAAAGCATTCAAGGTGGAGCATCAAAAGTGTCATTTCTCTCTCTCTCTGCCTAGCAATCAGTACTTATGTTACAAAAAGTACACTATTTACATTATTAACCAGGAAATGTAGTCAAGGCGTCTCTGCAGGACATCAAACGCTGACCCAGTTTACTGGTTAAACCCTAAATTTAATTAGTGAAAATACTGGGCGTTTGTGCAGGACATCAAACTCTGCAATTCACTAAATTAACCAGGGAACTTGGTCATGAGTGAAAAGACTGGGCGTCTGTGCAGGACATCAAATGCTGCAATTCGCTAAATTAACCAGGGAACGTGGTCAAGAGCGAAATGACTGGGCGTCTGTGCAGGACATCAAACGCTGCAATTCGCTAGGGACCCAGTTTACTGGTTAAACCCTATACCTAATTAGTGAAAAGACTGGGCATTTGTGCAGGACATCAAATGCTGCAATTCGCTAATGGGACCCATGTTAGTTATCAGTTAACAGGCGAGACATCAGGTCTGCGCCTACGTTGTCACTTCCCTTGATGTATCTCACAACAAGTTTAAACTGCTGCAAATACAGTGTCCAGCGTGTCAATCTTGCACTAGCTGTCTTGGTCGTGCTGAGACTAGTGAGTGGCATATGATCAGTTTCCAGAGTGAATGGTGCCCCATATAAATAATAATAATATTTCTTAACACCATCAACCACAGCCAGGAATTCCTTCTCAACAGTACTGTAATTCCTCTCGGCGGGTTTTAGCTTACGGCTGTGGTATGCCACTGGGAAAATTCCACCTTCTGATTCCTGCATTAATACGGCACCTACTCCATCTTGTGAAGCATCAGTGCGCAGTATGAAAGGTTTGTTGGAATCAGGCAACTGCAAGATAGGCTCCTTACACAGCATATTCTTAAGGGTGGCAAAAGATCTCTCTTGCGCTTCTCCCCATTCAATGGTGTTTGGAGCATGTTTTCGAAGCACCTCGTACAATGGTTGGGCAATAAGAGCAAAGTTGGGGATAAAACTCCTATAATACCCCACTAGGCCAAGGAATGCCCTAACCTGTTTCTTGGTCACGGGTCTCGGGGCTTCTCTAACTTTCCTAATCTTGTCACCCTGACACCTGCAGCGATTGTTGCCAGCAATATGTCCGAGGAACTCCACCTCATTGTGAGCAGTTTTACACTTGCTAGGCTTCACAGTCATGTTGAAACTCTGGAGTCTACTGAAGACATTTTCCAAGAGTCTGAGGTGCTCCTCTAACATGGCAGAATTTTTTATTTTTCTTATGTGAGGAAGAAGGAACCAAAGGCATTGAGACCGCAAAACTGTTCCTTCGAGAATGAACGAGGACATCGTCAATGAACATCTCTACTCTTACGATACCATGGAGCACTTGTCTCATGGCACGATTGAATACTGCTGGGGAATTGGTAAGTCCAAATGGGAGGACTTTATACTGATACAACCTCCTAGGAGTAGCAAAGGCAGTGAACTGACGGCTCTCGGGGTGAAGGGGAATCTGGAAGAATACCTTCGCCAAATCGAGCTTCGTGAAATATCATAACCCTGCCAGCTTGGAGAAGATGCCAATGTGGTCACCCATCGGCTCAGCATCCACTTTGGTGATTGCATTGAGCCTCCTATAGTCGCCACAAATCCTGACTCCACCATCTTTCTTGCAAACTACTACCATTGGACTGCAGTAAGGAGATGAGGACTTTTCAGTAATACCTGCAATCTCCATGTCAGCAATTTCGTTGTCTACTGCACCCAGTAGTCGCATGGGAATTGGATATGACTTAACCTTCACGGGAGTATCGCTGGTCAAATCAATTTTGTGACAATTAACCTTTGCAAGTCTAGGTTGGTCAGAGAAGACATCAGCATACCGACAGACCAGTGACCTTATGACATTCTGATCACCCAATGCTAAGTCAGCGTTAAGTAAAACATCTCCGACAGTCTCTTCCTGACGGGACTGAGCGGTTAAGGGCTCGTCATCATGGTCATCAGCTGGGATCACTGCGGCTGCCCCGGTTTCTTCCAATGGCTGGTCACTATCATCAGCTACTCGTAGGCCAATCTCCTCGGGGTTTGACTCATGATAAGCCTTCAACATGTTAACGTGGAACCTTTTGCAAAGATTCCCCATCTGAATTATGTAGCTGAGGTCTGGAATGCACTCTACTACATCAAATGGACCCTTCCACTGTGCCAACAACTTGTTCTGGGCAGTGGGGAGCAACACCAAGCACTTATCGCCTGGACTAAACTTCCAAAGTTTTGCCTTCTTATCATAATAGGCTTTCTGAACTTCGCGCGCCTTTATCAATTCTTCCTTAGCTAACTCGCACGTCGACTGGAGGCGGTCAGCTAGATCAAGGACGTAGGTGTAGGTGGTCTTGACTTCTGGGTCGGGTTCTTCATCGTCCCATAACTCGCGAAGGACTTGAAGTGGTCCACGGACCGACCTTCCATACACCAGTTCAAAGGGTGAGAACTTCAAGGAATGCTGTGGGGCTTCTCGATAAGCAAACAGAAGAGGAGCAATGAACCGCGGCCATTCCTTTGACTGTTTGACGGCCATGCACTTTAACATCTTCTTAAGAGTCCCATTGAACCTCTCACACAGCCCGTTACACATGGGATGATAAGGTGTAGTTCGCAGGCCTCGGATGGACAACAACCTGTATGCTTTGTTCATCATTGCAGAGGTGAACTGCGAACCCTGGTCGCTTAAGACCTCTTTGGGGATACCTATGCGACAGAACACTTCAATCAATGCCTCAGCAACAGTGACGGCCTCCATATTCTTAAGGGCCACGGCTTCAGGCCACCGTGTGCTGAAATCAACAATAGTGAGGATATACCTTGATCCGTCACTTGCCCTAGGGGAGATTGGCCCAACAATGTCAACTGCTACTTTCTCGAACGGTTCAGAGATTACAGGCATTGGTTTCAATGGCGCAGGACGGACACGTCCCTGGTCAGTGGTACGCTGACACACATCACAGGAACGCACAAGCCTTTTTATTTCCTGTCCCATTCCTGGCCAGAAAAAGTCAGCATGGATGGGGTCAGAGGTTTTCTTTTGGCCCATGTGACCTCCCATCACTGAACAATGATCTAATTCGAACATTGCTCGGCGATACTTCTCAAGAACGACAAACTGCAGTCGAACCTCGCCCTGGGGTGTTTGTGACTCATGGTATAGCCGTCCTCGCTTGCGAAGGAACCTGGCTTGACCTCCTCGTGAATACTTAATCACTTTACCCTCCAGCTTCTTACGCACTGAGGCAAATGTCGGGTCAGACTGTTGTTCTTGGACAACATCTTGACTACGAATCAAATCTTGCGGCGTTGCGACAGTCAGCGGGGTGACACGATTTGGAGCCTTGGCCATGGCTCGTGTTACTGCAACAGCCGAAGTCTGAGTAGCAACATCTACGGCACAACTGTTTTTGACGCCTGGTACGTTGCCGATAATGAGGTCAAACAAGGAGTCTGGCATGACAACAGCAGCTGTCAAGCCAGTGTAGAAGGGAGATGCCACCTGGATACGTGCCTCAGGGAACAATCTCATTGATCCATCAATAAGTCTAACTTGGATCTGCTTACCCATGTACTCGTCGGACCGAACTAAACTTTGCTTAACAGAGCAACCTGAGGAACCATTATCTCTCAGGACATTTACAGAAACACCTTCGACAAACCCTGGCTGAACAAGAAAGGCAGTGTTACTGGTGGAAGGGTTTGAGGAGGTAGCAGCCAGTCATTGGTGAGACTGCGGAACAAACGATGCAGCCAATGTGGCGCCCTGAGAACTTGATACCTGAGGGGTCGTGCTCACCATCTGAGGAGCTGGAGCATTGACCACCTGTGGAGGAGGGTTCACTGTCACTGGGGAACTAGTGAACTGTGAAGTACCTGTACTGGTGGGGTTGGCACCACTGTACACTTGTTGTGGCATGAGGGCTGCATTTGCATCCTGCCTCTGATACACTTAAGTCGATTGTCCTGACTGAGGGTTACGTGGTTTGTCCTTGTCCTGCTGCTGCTTGAAATACCGGTACCGCTGCTGGTTAGGGTTCTGCTTGTCATACCGCTTCCACTCAGGTTTCTGAGTGTTTTGCCCCTGGTCCTTCTTCTGCAGTTTTGGACCTTGGCCATTATTCTGAGAATGGCCTTGTTGCTGGGGTTCAGTCTGAGACAGTTTCCCAGATTTATCAGCTTTCCTTTTCCAGATATGCTGCTTACGAGTTTGATACCCGTATGCAGTGAAGAATGCATCAGCCTTCTCCACCATTTGGCTGGCATCCCTTACCTGGCAGATCTTAAGCTGAGCCATAAGTTCAGTAGGCCACGACTTTTCTAGCTACGTGCGCAGCATAAGGTCAATTATCCCCTCACGCATGGAAGGAGTTTCATCTTTCTCCATCCACTCATCTAAGTAAGCAGTAAGCCGGTCAAGAAACTGTAAGGCAGTCTCTTTTTCCTGTAAACGTGCCCTCATGAACTGACTCTTGGCGTCGTCAACTGAGAGACTGTACGCTTTGATGAGTGCGGCCTTCATCATCTCATACGTGAGATTGTCTCCACGAATTCTGTGGAGAATATCGAGGGCAGGGCCCTCAAACAGGCTAAGAAACTGAAGCCGCTTAGGTGCCTCATCCAGCTGGTAAAGTTGAGCCATGTCTTCAAAACGAGCTATGTATGGCTCGATTTGCTCGCCTTCCTTGTATGGAGGAAGCTTGATGTGTGGGGTCGCCATAATATGTGCAGGGATAGCGCTCGTGGAGCTTGGGCCAGCTGCACCAGATGTGTCTGAAGCCAAGGAGTCTCGCTTGAGCTTAAACATCAAAATTTCATGATTTTCGCGTGCTTCTCGCTCGGCACGTTCGTGTTCTTGTTCTCTCTCACGTTGTTCACGCTCGTATTCGCGTTCTCTCTCACGTTGTTGTAACTCGAGTTCGCGTTGTTTTCGCTCGTGTTCGTGTTCTCTCTCGCGTTCTTCTTGCTGAATTTGACGCTCTTCGCGAGCATCATTCTCACGTTGCTGCCCGTAATTAAACCGAGAGAAGACGTAATCCTTTACTTCTTTGGGGTCTGTAAGCCGCATATCTTTAGCTTCCTGTACATAGACGCTGGTAGACATGATGCTAAGTCAATCTAAGTGAACTAGAGACTAAGCACTGACTGCTATTTTGCAGAGAAAGATGCCAATAATCGAGAATAAAGAATCTAGGCACAGGTTAGTGGTGACCAGTTATATATAGTTAAACTGATAAAGAAAAAAATTAAACAAACAACTGACTATGAAAACTATTATGTAAAATTAATAGAACTGAATCAATAATCACCAATAAGATAGTGCCTATAGACTTTAATGATAAATTCCTAAGTATGAGTGTGTGAGTATTATCTCGTTAATAACTTTAGAGCTAGGAGTTAATATCCTCGAATGAGGTCGCCAGATGTCACGGGGTTTTTGAGATTATACAGTATTAAAGAATAATATTCAATAATACTTGAGAACAGGACAATGAATTGACTTGTGAAAATCAAGCAATGATTGCTTTATGCCGGCTTCACCGATTCTCTAAGGACGGGAATTTATAAACTTTCTCAACAGTACAGCAGCAGAGACTAATTACTCACACGTGCTGTTTATTAGTACTGTTGGCCTCTGGAGAAAGTGACTCCACCCCTGACAATCAGTATCTAATGCTATTAATGATAAACAGGTTCTTGCTGGTGCATTAACTCCTGGTTGCACAATGGATTTTAAGCTTAATACAAAAGGACTGGCCTAAGTACCAGTTATGAATAATGCAAAGTATTTATGCAAACTAGGAGCTATAACTAAAATAAGCTTAATGTGGAGAAATAAAACACGAGTTTACATTACATTAAGCTCAAGAAAAAGAACTGTTAATTTATTGATTACAATGAATTATATTTATGTTACATGTTTCAAAATGAATTCAAAATCAGGAGAAGACACTCACTTGCTCACTCAAAAGCAAAACTCTTAAACCTAGGAAAATACGAAAAGAAAATACTGGTCAGAGAGTGGGCTAAGCAGAATGGACTGGGCGTCGTTGCTGAGGAAGGACACTGCCACACACACTGAACCTCTCGCTGATTCACGCTAGGTGGGGATTCAGGAACTCGCTGTACACACACTGCTCCAAGCCGGGCCAACGAACCTAGTCCCACGGCGCTCTAATCCTGACTAAATTCAAATTGTGAGAGAGAGGCGAGGGCGGGCCAGCCGCTAACTGGTAATGACTAACGGAAAGAAGTGAGCGAAACACGCCCATAATAAATCACTCAGCGAAAGCGCTAATTTCACGCGCAAGGACGATCACTTATGAAACAGTGAAAAATGTTCTGAAAACACTCCCGATCGGGTGAATACGTGGCGGTTGACTGAGTGATACTTACTGGGATTCCACTAGAATTCGCGGTTTCCCACCAAAGTTCAATGTCACGAGTTTGTTTAGATATCTGATCGCGCGAATTCGTGATAATCCTCTTCATATCCTCCTCACACTGCCACACTCACTCCCCTACCACAGACAGCGTTATCAGTGTGTATCCTGCATTTTCTCTCATTCCCTATTCACACTCTCACACTTACGTCCACACCACAGTCGGTGTTATCAGTGCCCATCCTGCATCTTCTATTCATATGATACACCGCCACACCTACGTCCACAACACAGACGGCGTTATCAGTGTCCATCTTGCATCATCTGTTCATTCACTACTCACACTGTCACACTGACACTCAAACAAAAGACAGCGTTATCTTTTTTTTTTTTTTTTTTTGAGTGCAACTCTGGGCAAAGGCTTCAGGGCCTATTTCTCGGGGACAGTGACCTACTCAAGGCCCAGTAGTCCTCCAACACCTCCGCATGTCACCGCTTCGGCGCTAACACACACCATCCTTACTGAATACATGCTAGGGCTGTCTCATACAGGACTGGTGTATTGGTATTAGCGGGGGTATTTTTAGATCAAGAAAGTCTGCTTTTAGGAAATACAAATCCTTAAACTGTTCCCTGCCCCAGCCGGGATTCGAACCTGGGTTCATAAGGACTGCAGGCCGCCTGCCTACCGATTCAGCCACCGCCTCCGCCATCATTTGTCCCTGCATCATTTGTTCATTCCCTACTCACACTCACATCCTCACCACAGACAGCATAATCAGGGTTTATCCTGCATCATCTATTCCCATCTTACTCATATCTCACACTGACTCCCACACCACCGGCAGCGTTACCAGTGTCCATCCTGCATCATCTATTCATTCCCTACTCACACACTCACTCCCTCACCACTGACAGCGTTACCAGTGTCCATCCTGCATCACCTATTCATTCCCTACTCACACACGCTGAAGCCCACACCATCCTGCATCTTCTCTTCATTCCTTACTCACAGTGCCACACACTCACGCCCACACCGTCATACACAGCAGTCCCTGCAAAGCAAAAGATACCACCAGCTATATTTCAAGTGCAGCGCTATTCCCTGTAATATATCCCTTATACACTTTTATTTGCATTTACAGTGCTAAATAATGGCTGATAACGGAGACTTCTGCCCCGTGATAACCTTCCCCTTGGCCCCGAAGATCCAGCAGGAAATACAGACGAAATTCGGATCTTTTGATAAGGGACTGTTGGAGGTTGGACAAGGGCGGTACCTCCTGCAACCGCACTGCAGATTGTACCTTGATAAATATGCCCAGTTCAGGTGAGTTGATTGGAGAGAGAGAGAGAGAGAGAGAGAGAGAGAGAGAGAGAGAGAGAGAGAGAGAGAGACGTGGGGGAGAGAAGTGAGTCGATGATCTTTACACACACAGTCAAGGAGAGAGAGAGAGAGAGAGAGAGAGAGAGAGAGAGAGAGAGAGAGAGAGAGAGCCGTGGGGGAGAAAATTGAGTCGATGATCTTTACACACACATTCAAGGAGAGAGAGAGAGGGGGGGGGGAGTTGCAGGGAACGGAGTAAGGATTTGAATTTCGTTAAAGCAGACTTACTGGTCAACCATAAGACCCGCCGATAGGTCGTAAAAACATCCCTGCTAAAACCAATACACCAAGTCCTGTATGCAACAGCACTACCATGTATTCAGTATAGACGGTGGCTCTACCATATATTCAGTATAGACGGTGGCTCTACCATGTATTCAGTATAGACGGTGGCTCTACCATGTATTCAGTAGAGACGGTGGCTCTACCATGTATTCAGTATAGACGGTGACTCTACCATGTATTCAGTATAGACGGTGGCACTACCATGTATTCAGTATAGACGGTGGCTCTACCATGTATTCAGTATAGACGGTGGCTTTACTATGTATTCAATATAGACGGTGGCTCTACCATGTATTCAGCATAGATGGTGGATGTTAGCACAGAAGTGGTGACATGTGGAGGAGTATGATACGTTGAAGGACTGCTGGGCCCCACGGAAAGGGCGCTTAAAAAAAAAAAAAAATCGGACCTACTTCATGTACAGCCGTCCACTCTTCCGCGAGGGCCACCCAGAGCATTGGCAACGCTGACCAAGTGAGTAACCGAGACAATAAAGAAGCAGGCGAAACACTTCCAAACCTCCCAGGTAATGCATACGTTTCGTGGCTTCGGTGATTGTTTCTCTTCCAATACATAGATCATAGAAGCCTTCATTCCTAGATATGTTTCAGAAATATATATATATTTTTTTATCTTCACTGATTTTCATGTCTGCCATGTTGTAATAAATTTTACCACACGAAACAGTATACTTCACATCTGAACTATGTGTGTTGCTATCTCTGCACTGAACTGCCGCTAAAGGGGGTATCACACGGTACCTCGTATCAGGAACGGCCGAGGAAGATGTAAGTGGAACAAAACTTGGACGCTATCGTACACGTTCTTCGTATCCTCGGCAAAGGACATGCTTCTCACACTGTTGCCAGAGCCCCGTCTCGCGACTGTGGAAAGTGATAGCTGTCACTGACTCGGTAAAGAATAAGGAGAAGCAACTTTGTTTACAAAAAGGTACACACGCCGATGAGAAGTATACATCACATCACATTATCCAGGAGCTCTATCGGTTATAGCAGTACGTCTGGTGGCAGTACGTCTAGCTGCAGTGGAGTCCTCAGTTGCAAACACTTGATTATTTTATCGACATCACAGTTTCCTCGGTATAGGAAATATTAACAATTTATAAGGGTTTCAAAACGATTGATATTTATTCTAAAATATTAATAAGTATTCAGTGTTAGGGTAAATGGTTAATGCTGTAGTACGATATATTCACTGTCGAGTCGCCTGGGTTTTGGTCACACTGTTTTTCCCGTCGTATCCTCGGCAGGAATCCATCCAGATGAATTCCAAATGCCCGTGGTATCGTCGGCAATTTTACCACGTTACCGTTCCGATTTACCATCGTATCCTCGGCAAACCTCGTATGAAGTGCCGTGTGATAGCCCCTTAAGTGAACACAACTTCTCCGTATATACAGAATAGGAAGAGAGAGAGGGCTTGTGTTAGTCCTGATAGACACTGTAGCTCACTGGGGAAGGAGATAGAGAGGAGAGGGGAAATAGCAAAAACGACGGAGAAAGAAGGAAAGGAGGAGCAGTTGTAAAGCTGAAATGAATTGTCTCGGGACCGATGGGGCGTCAAAACTCTAAATATATTGGCCACTACTCTGCAAGCAATACCCTCACATATATGAGACTTCTCCATGTGACCTTGTTGTTTTGACTGAAATTAACGCATTCGGATATGGTACTTATTTACACTATCTTGTTCTATATATATTAATATGTTCTTTCTGGTTACCTAGAGATTGGTAAAATACCAAGGTATTCATGACGGGTAGTCAACCATTACTTCTGTTATCACCTGACAGGTAATGCAAGCCCTGATGTCAGGCACTACGTGTGTAGACTGTTAGGTAACGCTAGATATGGACAATATGGATGTGTGTGCCAAAATGTCGAGGTGTTGCTAGTGGTGTCAGGAGGTGCCACGTGCAATATTACGTTATTCTCTTGTATATTATATTATACAGCAATCAAGTTTCTGAATCGAAAGGAGTAACTTGTGTCAATATCTTACAACAATCAAAGATTGATAGCAAGTTTTATTACAATAAATTGATACAACACTGTTACCTCAGCTGTCTTTTTATGTGTTACGTCATATTAGGTAGATCAGTAATTGACACAAAAAATAAAACAATGCTTATATTATCCGTTGCTTCTCTGAAGCCTCTTAACACCTGCAATGTCTTCTCTCACTCCTCGCGTATAAGCATAACATCCCACCCTCGCTTAAACTCCCATTCCCCTCTCTCTCTCCCACCAGTGAATGCTTCGAATGGAGCTCGCAACTTGAGGGTCGGAATTACTGGCGTTGACAACACTGTGGTGGCCCTCGTGGAAGTGCGGACGGCTGTACCTCACCCGAAGCAGTATTATCCAGACTAAATCTTCCTCATCATTGATCCTGCCATCTTCCCCACTCCACCTTCAGTTCATCCTCAATCCACATCCACCATCCTTTACCCCCTCCCCACCCTCATTTACCGTGACTTGAAGGTTGTTGAGCAGGCCCATTAACCGCAGCCAAGCAACCACTCTCCACCCAGTTAACAGGGATATCATAGAAGGCAGCACATCACTCCATTATTTGATTATATGGTTGTCACCCAGAAGTGTAAATGGTTTCCTGGGTTAAAGGAAACCATTAGGCTTGTCACTCAAGTTAGAGCCACCTGAAGTTGAAAGAGTAACAATAAAAGTGACAGGAAGGATGGGAGAAATAGGAAGAGAGGAGAGCAAGCACAGAAAATCAATGATAAAGGTGAAGGAGGATGTAAGCAGCACTACTGTATATTAGGTGAGTGGATGACGATCGCCACCACCTACCTACCACCGTGATGTGTAAGTAAAGAAGACATACAGTACAGTATTTCTGGCGATGGAGAAGAGTCAGAGATCTAAAGAGTATATGACTAGTGATGACTAACTTTACTCTTTACAGTCAATATGTAGTTGAGTTTTAACGTGGTTCTTCAAATGTCAGAGCTTTTGTCTCCTCTCTCTCTCTCTCTCTCTCTCTCTCTCTCCTTCTTCTTCTTCCTCTTCTTCTTCTTCTTCTTTATTCTTTACGTGCCATGTCTGAAAGGTCCAAAACAGAAAAAAAAAAAAACTCAAGTAAGACGTAAGTCTAAAGATATTCCACCAAGATTTCGGGTTACATAAAAGTGCCCCACAACGACTGGGTACTTTATTGGAAGAGGGCTGTGCTACACTCTCGCAGTCTAGTTGTGCTCTGTCTCTCCTAATTTCGTGGGGAGGGAGGTAAGTGAGCTTCAGTTTACCATTACGTTACGCTGGGTTAAGGAATTCTCGGCATTGTACGCGTAAAACAGTCTTCTCATCGTTCGCTGCAAATTTGTCGATAGGAAACTCTCAGCGCCAGTCACCTCATTCTTTTTTCTTATCTTTTTTTTTTTTTTTTATGAAACGATTTTTTTCCTACGATTTTCATTTTTCTTGTCCAGGTTTCGGCCAGATGACGTAGTGTTGATGACGTTTCCCCGAAGCGGCACGACGTGGACGCAGGAGATGGTGTGGTGTATGACGCACAACCTTGACTTCACCACAGCCATTAACACGCCAGTCGTAGAGCGATCCCCCTTCCTTGAGTAGGCACCAACATCACTTGATTCTGCTTCACTGGTAGTGGCAGTAGTGGTAATAGTAGTAGTGGTAGTAGTAGTGGTGGTGGTGGTGATGGTGGTTCTAGTAATTGTTACAACAGTAGTAGTAATTGTGGTGGCTGTGGTAGTAGTAGTAGTAGTAGCAGCGGCAGCAGCAGCAGCAGTAGTAGTAGTAGTAGTAGTAGTAGTGGTGGTGGTGGTGGTGGTGGTGGTGGTGGTGGTGGTGGTGGTGGTAGTAGTAGTAGCAGTAGTAGTAGTAGTGGTGGTGGTTCTGCGTAGCAGCAGCAGTACTAGTATTAGTAGTAGTAGTAATAGTAGTAATTGTTGTGATAGTGGTGGTGGTGGTAGTGGTGGTGATGTGTAATAGTATTAGAAGTAGTAGTAGTAGTAGTAGTAGTAGTAGCAGTAGTGGTGGCTATGGTGGTGTGTAGTAGTAGTTGTGGTAATCCAGGTTCATCTGAATGTAAACTACTTTGATGGGTATTGTTTTCACTCGGTTTGTCTGCCTGTTTGTTTGTCTGTTTGTTTGTTAACAACTTTACACGAGAACTACTGGTGTAATTTTCACTAAAATTTCAGGGATGATGGGCTACGACCTTCTGATGACCTGATTGAATTTTGCGCCAAATTGGGCCAAGGCCCAGGCTGTAGGCCCCAAAATGTAAAACAAAAATAAATAGTTTTTGTCAATAACTCTTTTCAAATTGGTCATATCGACATTAAACCAAACCCTATAGGTGCATCTTTCAAATCTTGATCCTATAACATGCCTCATTACATCAGGGGGGTCACCCTTACTTAGCGGTATGGGGGTCAATTTCAGGTGGTTCAGGCGTAAAATTTCAAATGGGCATCAAATCGTAAATTTTCACCTGATTTACTCCAAATTTTATGTGAGACACCTTTGACTAGATATTCTGTTGTGTTTATAAGTCAGCACTAAAATGACTGCCAGGGACGGGTTTGCTGTGCCTTGACACCGCTTCTTGTTTGTGTGTACTCTTACGTCTTTTGATTTTTCATTGATTCAAGCCATATTCTCATTGATCAGGACTACGTAACGCCTTTCCCTTAGCGATTTGTTTTGCCTATTAACCAACACGTCAACATCATGATAAAGGAAGAAGTGTTGCTTAGTCTCCTGTGTCCTCTATTGAGTATGTATAGTGAGGGACGCCTTCTCGTGGTGGCACTGAAATGGACAGGCCACTCCTCTGCCTGGCTATACAAATGTCCCTCAGATCCCTCCCTATCCCCGAAAGGAGAATGGTGAACGGAAAGAGGAGGACTGCTACTACAACCACTACTAAATACCAACAGCACCACTACCACTGCTGCTGCTACTACTACTACTACTACTACTACTACTACTACTACTACTACTACTACTACTACCACCACCACCACCTCCATCACCACCACCACTACTAGTACTACACTGTTTGGCATAGACGTTAGGAACTGGAGTGGTCAGATACAGCCTTCATTAACTCTTTTACTGGAAAATAAGACAATACTACGGCTCTACATCCTTTTCCACAACCTGGCCTAAAATTGCCGTCTTTCCATCGTGAATGCTGAGTTGTAACAGTGGGTTAATACTAGACTAAGATGCTGATCACGAAGAAGTGCCGTGTACAAGTAGTAGAGACGTAGAATTGCCCTTTTCTGCCCCTGAACTACGAGAAGTAAGCTGCGTATGGACGGAAATTTGTGCCAAGTTAAAGTGAAGGGAGTGTAGGTGGATATTTTGATCCTTTTTCAGTTTATATCCCATAATTCACTGGTAGAATAATATACTGCCACGGTGCGGCATCCTTTCCACGGCACTTCTTCGTGACTAGCACCATATTCTAGTGTTCATCTGCTACCACTCCACATTCTAGTTAGAAGGGGCAATTTTATGCCAAGTTAGAGTAAACAGAGTATAGTTAGTATGATCTAACTATGTAGTTTCGTCTAAATTTGCCATCTCCCCATCTTGACTGCTGGGGTATAAGAGATTAACATTACGATATGGTGCTTGTCACGAAGAAGTGCTGTGTAAAGGATGTACAGCCACAGCATTGTCATTGTCTGCCACTGAACTATTATTATCACTAGAATATGGAGCTATCATGAAGAAGTGGTGTGTAAAGGATAGAGAGAGAGAGAGAGAGAGAGAGAGAGAGAGAGAGAGAGAGAGAGTGAGTGAGAGAGAGAGTTTCCTGATAGGACAGTATAATTATTTTGTCCAGTGCTACCCCTAGTACTCTTACAGGCGATAGAAGGACAGGCAGACAGACAGATAGGTTAACAGGGGATAAATAGACAGAGACATATAGATCGATAGATAGAAGAAAGATTGATGGATAGAGACTTATGGGCAGGTAGAAAGATGACTAGTTAAAGAGAGAGGGACAAGCAGACAGACAGGTAGATAGATTGACAGATAGATAGATAGATGGACAGATGATTAGATCAATGGAGAGGGACAGACAGACTGATAGATAAACAGGTAAACTATTAGACAGGGATGGAAAAGCAGACAGAGTCATGTAGACAGATAGACATATGAATAGATAATGAGAGTGGAACAAACAGCAGAGAGAGAGAGAGAGAGAGAGAGAGAGAGAGAGAGAGACTGACAACCATCCTTTTTTTCAGTGGTGACTCATTTTACCATCCAGATGTTCCCCTGCCCAGTTCTCTGGTTGACAGTTTTTCAAGGCAACATCCAGACGAGGATCCGAGCACCACTGGGGTACGTTTGGCCCATGCTGAGTCCGTTCCTTCTCCTAGAATAGTCCAAACCCATCTGCCCTTCTCACTTCTCCCGCCATCCATTCTTGAGAGCTGTAAGGTGGGTGAAGTTCTCTCTCTTTCTCTCTCTCTCTCTCTCTCTGGCAGCATAAACTTTATTAAGTTTCGCCATATAAATGGCGATGCTTCATGTTTTCGTCAGTATTATTTTTCTTTGCACTTTTATTTATTTTTTTTTATCTTGATGACATTACACATGAAGGTAGCCTAGGGTTACCCAAGTACCTTTGCCAAATATATATGACCTTGACCTATTTTTGAAGGTGATATACTCATTTTTATTCAAAAATTGCTTATTTTCAATTGAAATATCTCAGAAACTAATTGAGATACGGATATTTGGTGAAAATCCTATGAAAAAAAAAAAAGAATGCTTTCTGTATAACTTTAGCATAATATTTTGCCATTTAGCCTAGTACAAAATTCAAATCTGCTCAGTCTTTTCTTTGCAACACGTTCTAGATAAAACCACAGAAGTTTTAAAGATATACATTTCTGGATATACAGCTCTGGTCCCCCTTATGATCTGAATGGAATATAGTTACAGTTTAGCATGCAGTTAGCCAGTTATTGAGACAAAAGTAAAATTTACATCTGAGTTTTTCGACACCTTTGTTTTCAGGTCCCTTGTTGATGTTACACAAGAAGATACCTTAGGGTCTTCAGATCTTGTTTATAATAGACATACTTCTATACACCACAAAGCCAGTCAGGAGACAGGACGTGTGTGCTGGGCATTCCGCAGGTCCTGTTCTCCCCACTTACTATTTTTTTAATCAGCCCATACACCACTGACCGGGCTAATGTATGGCCCGGCCTGCACAATATGTGCAGAAAATCTTCCAACGAACGAACCGCTGAGGATTAGCGCGAAGCTTCCTTGCTGTGGCTACACAGTAAGATTAGCTAATTAGTATTAATTTAAATTGATTTCTCTCTTTCTCTCTCTGAAACTGTTAGTTTCCAGCCCAAGGCCCGGAGGGTGCTGGGGTCGGGTATTTCTTTAACTCGGTTTGTCTGTTTATGTTGATAACTTTTTGTGTAAACCACTATTGCGATTTTAACTAAAATTAAAGGGAAGAAGGGCTGTAATCTTCTGATCACCCGATTAAATTTTGGGCCGAGGCCCAGGCCGTAGGCCTCGAAAATGTATTTAAAAAAAAAAAAAAATCGCCATAACACTTTCAAATTTGTCATATTGATATGAAACTAAAACTTATAGGTGCGTCTTTCAAATCTTCATCCTACAACATGCCTCATTACATCATGGGCGTCATCCCCCAGCTAGCGGTAGGGGGTTGAGTGTCAAGTGGATCTGGCCTATAATTTCAAATGGCCATGAAATCGTATATTTTCACCTGGTTTACTTCAAATTTGGTATGTGACATCTATGACTAGATATCCAGTTGTGTTTATACGTCAGCACTAAAATGACTCACAGGGACGGGTTTGCTGTTCCTTGGTACCGCTTCTTGTTTTGATCTGTTATACCGTAGTCCACAAATACGAACTTAAGCCGTTTAAATCATCTTTTGAAATAACAATGGTGGAAATGAAAATGAAGATGAAGATGATGATGATAATGGTTTACATTTTTATTCGTAGGTGATATATGTGGCTAGACATCCGGGTGACGTGTGTGTGTCTTACTACCACCTTCAAAGACTCTTCAAGTCAGTGAATTTCAAGGGCGACCTGGAAGAGTTCCTGGATTTGTGGTGCCGAGATTTAGGTAAGAAAAGAGAGAGAGAGAGAGAGAGAGAGAGAGAGAGAGGATGAAGAATGGGACTTTGGAGAAATTAATAAACTGATTGATGTTGATTATAATCCAGTTGATAGATATAAAGTGCATTAATCCCTCTTCTTCCTCTTTTTCTTCTCATCCTTCCTCTGCCTCTCTTTCTTCTCCCACACCTTCATCTTTTTTCCCCTCTCTCTCTCTCTCTCTCTCTCTCTCTCTCTCTCTCTCTCTCTCTCTTTTCTTCTCCTTCTTCATCTTCACAGTTATGTTAGGGCCATACTGGAATCACTTAAGCGAGGCATGGGCAAAACGCACCCACCCAAACCTCCTCTGGCTATACTATGAAGACATGAACAAGGATCCGCTGAAGGAACTTCAGCGCCTGGACCACTTCCTCGCAACAGGCCTGACGGAAGACGAGCTGCTGCAGGTGGCCCAGCATTCCAGCTTTGCCAACATGAAGGCCAGACCTGCCACTAACATCAGTCTCATCCCGGAATATCGTGAACTGGTGCCGGGAGAGGCTGAGTTTGTGAGGAAGGGTGAGTTTAATTAGCGTCGTTGTTGTTGTCATCATAATCTTAATCATCCTCTTTTTATTTATTATCGTCAGTCATCAAATCATTATCATCATTATAATTGTTATTGCCTTCATTATCACCATAATCATCATCAATATCATCGTCCATTGTCATTGTCACCTTTGGCATCATTATCATTATTATTGCCTTCATTTCCATCATCGTCAACGTCTGTCGTCATTGTCGTCATCCGTTTTCATCATCATTATCATCATCATCATCACTGTCTTCGTCTTGGTGTTCATCATCTTTGTCGTTGCGTCATCATTTTCGTCATCATCATCGCCATCATCATCACCATCGTCATCATCATCATCATCATCCCTGTCTTCGTCTTAGTGTTCATCATTGTCGTCCCATCATCATCATCATCATCCCTATCTTCGTTGTAGTGATCATCATCATCATCATCATTGTCGTTACATCATCATCATCATCATCATCATCACTGTCTTCGTCTTGGTGTTCATCATCTTTGTCGTTACATCATCATCATCATCATCATCATCGTCATCCCTGTCTTCGTCGTAGTGTTCATCATCATTGTCGTCACATCATCATCATCGTCATCATCATCATCATCATCATCACCATCATCATCATCATTATGATCATCATCACTGTCTTCGTCGTAGTGTTCATCATCATTGTCGTTATATCATCATCATCTTCACTCACCTCATTAATGGATGCAAGCCAGTGAGACAAAGTAGGTTAAGCATGTCAGGTTTGAATGACCAGGTTACAGTATGCTAAGCTGGGCATACAACGATACACAAGATGGATGGTATATTGCACCCTTGTGTCGGGTGGTCCTGGCTCAGTCTGCTGGTATGGGGAAAGCAGAAATTTTTACTTCGTCATGAAACTACTAATCAATCATGCAGTCAGTGAAAGCAAAATAGTGGAGAATATTAAGGATGAAACGTTTTATGAGAAGTAGTAAAAATGTAGAAAAGAGGGGGAGGGAGGGGCAGACCGAGAATGAGATGAAGGGATGGAGTGCAGAGGTATATAAGACAGGAGGATTTGAGCTGGGGGGAGGGCAGCGAAATGGCAGGAGACAGGATGACATGGAGGATATTTGTTCGTTGGCACCCCTTACGGGATTAAGGCGTCTGGCTATAGATCGATAAAAAGAAAAGATTTATGGGAAGTAGAAACTGTTTACGCTGACTTAATGATTTGTTTTGGGATATAGATGGTTATTATCCTTTTGTACGTTATTTTTGCAGAGTATGGTGGTGCTGGACGTATTTATGTAACACTGAAGAGTACAGTAAGGTGTAATAAACAAACCACTTAGGAAAAGGTGTTAGAGACCTTCCTTAACTGACAAGAATATTGGCCATAGTGTAATATATGGATCACCCTTTACTAGAAATAGGTAGATATAAGCTGGGTGAGATTAAGGTGAGCCCACAGATAAAGGTGTAATATCATGCTTTACCTGACAAAGATCCATAACCCTTTGCAGCTCAGTTGATGGCCAAGTGAAGTCAGATTGGAAGGTCAATTTAACTATTAATGAATGAGGCTCATGTCCACCTCATTACTAAATTGCATCTAAATTCACGCACCTGCGACTTAGTTTTCAAGTTGTATGAGTGGCCCAGTTCCATCAGGTGAATTTACACTGAGTATTGTATGTTCTCAGTGGCAGTGTTCTCAGTGTTCATCCTGTGTTCTTCTCTCCCTACAGGTGCCACTGGGGACTGGGTCAATCGCTTCACTCCCCAAATGAAGGCCAAGTTCCAGGTACCATACTCACAAATTTTCTTGAGCATATTTTGAGTATGATATTGTTACTTTATGCTTTTATTTCCACTCTTGACACTTTATGGCCAATCTTGAGTAGTATTATGATGAAAAATTTATACCAAAGACAATGATCTGCGATATTACTGAACCACTGCAATAGAGATTTGTTTATTTGCACAAACTGACTAGGATCCTTTACTCCTCTCCAGGCTTGGGTGGAGACGAGGAGTAAGGCAGTCGGGGAGGTTCCACCTAGGTACACCCAAGGATAAAAGTTCACTTAATATTACACCTGTTCTACTTCCCACTCTCCTCTGTTGGCTGATGTTCAAATGCTGAGAAGCCTGGTGCGTTTCTCTGCCCATAATAATGCCCTCTAATCTAAACTATTAGTTGAGGAGGGCTGGATGATGTCCTGCTCTGAGTGTAGCTAGGTGGAATCAGTCAGGTCAATTTAAGGACACCTCCGATGGGTGGAAGTCAGGAGAGGGGGAGGGGGGGTTGTCGTATGGTGTTGTGATCGAGGTGTTGTATTGCCCTGCACATGAATACGGTAGGTAGATGTTTTTCATTGTCAGTGTTGGAATATCTGGAGGTGGGATATTGTTGTAGAGGGTTTGATAATGTTTGTGTGGTGAGTGTTTTATGTGCCTAGGTGTTTGTGTGTTTCTTTCATAGAAGGACAGGGGTGTTGTGTACTGGAGACGGCTGCTGGAGAGAATTGTGTGTCCCTCATATCGAGGTAGCTTCTGACAGGGAGGACATTCTTTTCAGATTGTAAGTAAGCTGTTGGTGTGATTTTGGTGGAGCCAGTTGTGATGCACTGTTCTGTATGATCTGCAATATGTTGTAGCGAACATAAGATAGGGTGGGAACCCATGCCTGGGAAACATGTGACATTACTCATGTAATGTTTGTTGAGTAAGGAGAGTGTTTCGTTTTGTTCCCCAAAGTGTGGCCTTATAGTTGCTCTTCGTGCACTGAGTCTGGGGATGCACCACCTTTTGATGTATATGGCCCTTGAAGGTGAGTCCGGTGTTATGTCACTCCAAGGATCTTAACAGAGGGTGTGTGTGGCACATGTATCCTACATTGTTAAGTGTGATGTGGGGGTAGTACCTGTGGTCATGTTTACTGCTGATGATGTGTGTGGTGCTGGAGCTGAAGGGGGCAATCTTCAGCCTAATGTTCACACAAGTCTGCAGTGTGTTGAGGTAGCCATTTTGCAATCTGCAGGCTGTGTCTGCAGCATGGTGTGCGGTTATTATGGTGATGTCATCTGCATAATGAGGCAATGTTTGTAGGTGTTTGGGGTGTGGGATTATGTATGTATAGGTCGAAGAGTATGTGTGAGAGATGAAAGCCCTGTGGAACTCAGGGAAGTTTCTTGTTCATGATGACTTGCCACGGAATATAACATTTGCTTATCTACCAAATAAATAGTTGGCAAACCAACAGTTAGAGTTGTTCTCCATATTCATTTTCATTATCTTGGTGATTACTTTGCATCGCGGGACGAGATCTACGGCTTTACTTATCTGTTGTGAGAAGTGTACTCTGAGCTGGTGTCGTGGAGTTGATGCCATTCGATGCTTGTAGCGTGAGATTAGTCAGTAAGCTGCATGTAGAATGTATTGCTCTGAATCCGTGCAAGGGGGACATGGGGAATGAATTTACTGAGAATGAGACATTCACCTATTGTGGATGGTGTGCTAAGTAGTGTTACGAGTCTGTAAAAAGAAGGGAGTGTCGGGTCATTGTTTGGTTTAGGTATAATGGTGGCTGTTCCATGTTTCCAAATACTGGGAATGCTGCAGTGTGAATATGAGTAGTTGCTGATGTTTGGCAGGGTCTGGATGCCTTGTGGTCCTTAATGTTTTAGGTGCATGTTGCTGATACCATCTGGCCTTATGCTTGTAGGGTTCTTTTTGTTGATGTTAAGTGCCTGTTCTGGAGCGAAGGGGGTTGCACTGTGATCGTGAGAAAAGGACAGCCTATGAGTTTGTTTTTCAGACTTTGTGCGTGCTGTGACTTATGTTTTGTAGTGCCTTTAAAAACGAAAAACGAAAAACGAATATAAAGCTAACTTCCACCTAAATCATAAGAGCTAAACAGTATCCTATTCCAGTCCATCTCCAGCCTTATGTCAGGGAGAAAGTAGAGAAGTTGTATGAACAAGGAATTATAAGATTACCCTCAACACCATACTGTTCTCTGGAAGTCATGGTTAAGATAGCAGATCAAACCTAATACATGGATATTGACTATGGTGCAATTAATTCAATAACTATTTCATGCTGAACCACCTTCCACAGTGGAGGAAGAGTTGTACAAGTTTTCAGTGCTCGTTACTTCTCAGAAATTGACCTGACAAGAGCACATTACCAAATTCCACTTTCCGAGAGTGCAATGCCGTTAATATCTTTCCTACCCACGGGGCCTGATGGAATTTACAAGACTTCCTTTTGGTTTAGTGACAGCATGTCCCACGTATGTCGGGCTAATGAGACTGGTATTGTCTGGTTTGACTAATGTTGCCTTTTATTTTGACATTTTTATTTATGGTAGTTCTTGGGAAGAACATCTGAAAGATTAGTAAATGTACTGGAACGGTTAAGGAAGTATAACTTAACTTCCAGGCTATCAAAGTGTAGATTTGGGTTTCCTGCCATTCAATATTTAGGATTTATTGTTGATGGGAAAAGTTTAACACCTCAGTACAGTAAAGTTGACGCACTTCTTAATATGTCATTGCCTAGTGTTAAGAAATCTTTGAGGAAATTTCTTGGCTTGATTTCCTTTTATAGAATGTTCATACCTAATGTTTCAGATCTCACAAGTCCGCTATCTGATATGCTGAGAAAGAATGTTCGTGAACCTTTGGTTTTGAGTAAAGACCTTGAGGATAAATTTGAACAACTTAAACAGTTCATGACCACAAAACCTATCCTCAAGTTGCCGGACATTAATCTCGCCTTTGCCCTCGGAACTGACGCTTCTAACTATGGTGTTGGTGCTGTGTTGTTGCAGTATGTTGATGACGTTCCTTGCCCTGCGGCGTATGCAAGTGGGAAGTTGTTAGATCGGGAACGCTGCTGCTTTTCAGTGAAACGAGTGTTTGGTCATAGTGTTTGGCGTAACAAAGTTTCAGTACTATCTTACAGGCAAAGAATTCATCCTAGAGGTAGACCACAAACCACTGATTTATATGGACAGTGCTAACTCCAGTACCAGCAGAGTTGCTCGCTGGTCATAGCGTTTACAGTCCTTCAGATTTAAGATTGTTCATATTGCTGGCAAGGATAACATAGGGGCGGATTTGTTGAGCAGAAATCCTTTGTAAATAATAGTAGTATCTGTTATTTTTTGTATCTATCCTGAGCTAGATACTTGGGGGGACACGTGTGAGGGTGCAGTATGTTAAGTGCTTCGTGCCTGAGTGTCGTTTAGCTCGGACACTGGTTTATCCTTTTTTGTCTAGTATTAGGTTCAGGTTCGTTTGGTGAGGTGGCAAGTTGCTAGAGGAAGTGACATGGCATAGGAGGTTAGATGGTAGTTTCCATTCGCAGTCCCGTCAGTTGCTTCCCAACCACCAGCCAAGTAAGGTAAGCCTTGACTTCCATTCGCTTCAGTGATTTCGTTAATTTTGTGGTTTTATATTGAGTTCGTCATGGTTGTGGTAATTTTCCCATTTTTGGTGAATTTTTGACGATGAATTGTTTATTCTCTGGGTTTCCTCATTAGGGTCCTACTTCTGTCGAGGGCTGAACAGGAGAGGGATCCTTCAGGTCCCGTTAGAGACTCCTGTGTGGTGTTCCTGCCCGAGTGGTACACGGCTGGCTAAGATTATGGAACACCCGGGGACACAGGAGAGGGCCAACAATCGATGTTTAACGTAGGGAAATTATAACATAACTGTTGAAGGGGACTTTACAGGGGACTTTTGTATGTATATAACGGTGGTATAAACTTTTATGATTGTTATTGTTATTGTAATAAATTTATGATTTTTTTGTCTATTTACCTTAACCCAACAGCAACACTCCTGATACCTCATCCCTGATTTATATCTGTACCCCGAACTACTTTGTGTTAAGAGAACCTGAAGTATTCATATGCTACCTCCAGACTATTTTACTTAGCCCGACGATTTTACTTAAATCAACAACGGCTCTCTGTCTGTCTGTCTCTCTGTCTCTGTCTCTCTGTCTGTCTGTCTGTCTGTCTGTCTCTCTCTCTCTCTCTCTCTCTCTCTCTTACATCATTTGCACCATCTTCACTTAAAATGTCTGTTCCCTGGTCGCGTGTTGGTAGGAGGGCAATGTAGCGTGTTATGGTGATAGGCTGCTCTCTCCTCATTAAGGGCTGGATATGAGCACAGAACCATCTATGTCTTGGATATTAACACCTGTCCTGGATGCAGACAACTGTACTGGATGCAAACATCTGATCTAAACACCTACCTTGGATGTAAACATCTGTCTTGCATCAGACACCTGGTTTCAGTATAATCACCTCTATCTTCAACACAGATACCTGTCTTGGATGTGAATACTGAATGTGAACACCTGTAACATGAATACGGATCCCTCTGTCTTTGAGCCAAACACTTGTATCTTGGATACAAACACTTATCCCTAGGGTGAAAGCACCTACCTCTGTCTCGGATGCAGACACCAGTACCTTGGATACAAATATCTCTGCCTTTGGATGCAAACAATTGTCCTTTGGATGGAAACACCTTTTCTCTGGATGCAGACACTTGTATCTTGGACGGCAAGCCACTGCCTTGCTTACAAACACCATTGTCTTGAATACAAACACTTTAGGGCTGGATACAAAACTTGTATCTTGGATACAAACACCTTTGATCTGGATGCTAACACACGTATTTTGGATGCGAACACCACTTTCATAAGACGATCGCTACCAGCTTTTGCGTAATTTCAACAGCCACAAATACCACCACAACACCCACGACAAAGTAACTTCAGAACCATTAGTTAGTTAAATCCACCAACAAATCACCACCACGCCCAACGTAGTTCCTACATGAGCCCCAGCAGCATCATAATACCCCTACACCCTCATAGCATGGGTAGAACACAATACAGTGCTAGAGAGGGATGTCTAGCATTATTTTTCTGTGCCTTCCCTCCACCCTTCATATTTCTTCCATCCTTTCTGTCTCGGATTATTACTCTTCTTTCCACTTCAGCTGTTTCTACACAGAATGACAAACTAAATTATTTCCTGTAACTGAGGAAACCATTAACAACGCTGGGTGGTAACCATATTGCCAAATAACGGAATGAAGTGGAGCCTATTATGATGCCCCTGCTAACTGGATGGAGACGCAAGTATGGCGTCTACGCAAGAACCAAACCTCCACACTAATCCCCATGCCTTGCTGTGGTGAAGCACTGTTAGTTGCATGAGGACGCTGGTTCACTGCAAGGGACAGTCCTGCAGGGGTGGTTACTTGCCTGCGGTTGACGGATCTGCTTGATCAGACCGACTGGGGAAGCACAACAACAGCAATAACAACCCTCAAAACACTATCACTGACAATCTTCCATTACAGAACAGCAACCAACAAACTACTCATCCGCCACCAAACCAACATCTCATCCCTATATCCCTTTATGACCATTATTTATAAACCAGCCCCATCGCGTCACAGATATCAGTTCAACCACCACAACTAAACCAGCACATCCACCACCACACCAACACCAAAGCCATTTAATCCACCAAATACACCAGCAAGCCAGCACCACGCCGACGGTAGCTCTTAAACCAGCCCCAGCACCATAATGCCCCTGCACCGGCCTCAACTTGCCCAATCAGCCACTATGGGTCCCACAAGACGTCCATCCTGGGGGCCCTCGGGAGTGCTGGCCAGGGAACATATAACCTCCACCACAACTCTGTATAGCATGACACTCCCCTGGGGAAACTGGCAGAGTGTCTTCTGATGCCCTTGCTGTAGTTCGTGCTGACTGTTATCTTCAGATTGTTGTATTAGGATTGTTGACCTCATTTCCCAGTTTGCCTTGACGCAGTGACTCCTAATGAAATATTAGACCCATATACTGACCTTATATTGTTCGGATAAAAATTTTTCAGCCCTACTTGGGCCCTATTTCAATATTTCTAAAGAGTGTCCAGATCGAACAAAGACGGTTGTATTTTCACAAGAAACACATTTTCGAAATGTATTACAGTCGAGTCTCCAATCTGCCTACATATGTCCATCAACTGAGCAGGAGAGGTAGGAAACTTAGCCAACTTGTGATCCTGACTACACTGGGAGGTGTTATGGAAGTGCTGTTCTTCAAGGGTTTGTTGCAGAAGAATCTGCCAAGAATGACGTACTTGTCGAAGTGTTGGGCCGAAGTTATTGACCCAAACAACCCAAGGATGTCCTTTTTATTTTATTGTGTCTGCCAATGGCAGGATTTCTTGTTATGACAGGGTTGGGAAAGGCTATATCTAATGCATAAATTTCGAAATGTCTCCACTCAGATACATCAGATCGTGCAGAAGCAGTAAGAGTGAAATAAATGCAGAAACTCTTAGAATGATTACGAGAATTCTCTCATAAAGTGAGTAAATCGTCTGCTTGTTGCATCCTCCTCATCATCATCCTGTGGAGGAAGGTATCCACAAACAGGAAGTTGAAAGTATGAAAATAAGAGAACCATGAACAACGTGCTAAGTGTAAGTGGGCCACACTTGTCATCCATGTCCTCGAAATTCTCGGTTCTACCTCACAGATCATATCAATAAGTGGGGCAAAGCCATTACATCCACTACCAAGATGGAAAAGAAAGGCTGCAACCCAGGTAATATGCATCTCCGTATGTACACAATTCATTAATTTCTGGTTTTCATTTTTTTCTTTTTCTTCCTCAACTCCTTTTTATCATTTATTCACACATTCACTTCTTTGAAACATCCACCTTGTTATTATTCATTCAAGCCTTTCCGTACCCTCAAACTACCTCATAAAAACGCTTTTCATTGTCCTATACACACCCTTTTTTCTGGCAGTGGCAAGAATCAAATACAGATGTCTTTATTACAGAGGCTTCGCCTAAGTTAAATATGGTTTGGTTAACATTAACAAGAATAAAATATAGCGTGCTGATACCGAAAGGTTTACTTGTCATTGCTTTTAACCTCTTCACCACCACCATACATTGCCCTAAACTGAGTATAATAATCTGGCCTTAACAATACAACACATAGAAGACATTTTGGTACTTAATGGGTGTACCCTTTGATTACGATGCAACAGCAGCGACAACAACAACTAGCTTTTGATTACTGTGTCACCATTCTTGGTTTATTCTTAATTCATCAATCAACCATGTTCATTGTAAAGGAGACCTCCTGTAATGAGAGAGTTAGTGATGGTTGTATCTAACCTTCTCCGTTTGGAAAGAGTTCCTTCATAACTAGGTAAAATCGTCTGCTGGTAGAAAGAATAAAATATATAAATCATGTCATCGTAATGAAAGGGTTAAGCTGGATAAAATTGCCTGGGGGCAGCAAAAAAAAAAAAAAAAAAAATCATGAAAGATATCTTACCGGAGTTACCCTTATACGGCATTCCTTGCCAGAAGCCATCCCAAGCAGAATATAATTGTGTGGCAGCAGCAAGAATAACACAGTAGAGAAGGTAATAATTATCATGAACGGATTAATAACTAGAAGCCATCTCACAATGGGATCTCACCACCGCATTGCCGGAAAGTTTTTCTTGGGCATATAATTTTGCACCTCCATTTCTGATTTAATGCAAATTCAGGATGTAAAACACACACAACCAAAGCCAGCCAGCCAACCTCACAACTGAAAACATTACCACTCCTCTTGCTTCGCAACGTGGGTGGTAAATATCCCTTCTAAAGTCCTCTACTACCACAGGTTTCTCCCAAACTTCATAAAATCGTCTGGTGGAATATATAAGTAGATTATTTAAAAGCCTGAATGAGCACACACACCGCAACTCAGCCAGGAGACAGGGCGTGTGTGCTGGGCATTCCCCAGGCCCTGTCTTCCCCCTTACCTTACTCAAGACAACCACCACCAACCGGGCTACAGCAAGGCCCGGTCTCCTCGAACTGAGGAGAGAATCAACAACAACAACAGCCTGAATGAGTATAGGAGGTGGCACTGATAGACTATTGATAACACACACACACACACACACACACACACACACACACACACACACACACACACACACACACACACACACACACACACGCACACACACGTTAAACCCGGGTACGTCTTCATAATTTTGTTTGTGGCTTGGACGATTCTATATCGCTTTGGTATGATGTCCCTGGATAGTAGGGGTTTGACCAGTGGAATAATAAGCTGCAACATACAATGGTGTTCCTCAGGGCTCTGTCCTTTCACCAACCCTCTTCCTTTTATTCTAAGCTGTACATCTAACCCTATTCACTCATACGCTGATGACTCCACTCTTCACTTTTTCATTTGCTTCCCGCAACGTCCATCTCAGCAGTTACTTCAACAAACAAGGGATGAGACTATGGCACGCTTGATGTCTGACTTGCCTCGTAATTCTGACTGGGGTAAAAATAATCTTGTTTGTAATGCATCAAAGACTCAGTTCTCACACCTATCAACTCGACAAAATTTTCCACAAGAGTACCCACTAATGTTTAATATTATCCAGCTCTATCCTTCATCATCCTTAAACATACTTCGGGTTTCATTCTCTCGGGATTTATTTTGGAAAGAACATGTTACATTCCTTGTAAAATCTGCTTCCAAGAGATCAGGTGTGCTAAGCCGACTCCGTACCTTCTTTACCCCTGCACAGTTGTTGACTTTATACACGGGTTTTATTCGCTCCTGTTTAGAATAAAATTCTCATGTGTGGGAAGGCTCCCCAAATACAGCTCGTCTCAACAAGGTGGAGTCAAAGACTTTTCGTCTCATTAACGCTCCTCCTTTTACTGGTTCTCTTCAACCTCTGTCTCTTCGCCACACTGTTGCCTCTTTAGCTCTTTTCTATCGCTACTTCAATGATCACTGCTCCTCTGAATTGTCTGCTTGCATCTCTCTACCTCGTTGACAGGCACGTAGCACCCGTCTAGCAACAAACTCTTACCCCTTTTCTATCCAACTCTCTAAAGCAAGAATTAATCGTTACTCCCAGTCCTTCATTTATGGAACAGGTCAACTCTGGAACTGTCTCTCTCTGTCTGTATTTCCTACTTCCTATGATCTCCAGCCTTTCAAACGCAGTGTGTCCAGGCAGCTCGAAATGAATGAATGTTGAATTTGGCTCTCTGTTGTATTGCTTTTGTTTTTTTCTTGGAATGAACGGTTTGCAGGCTTCTGGCCTTTGGTTCCATGTTCCTTGCGTAAAGAAAATGATTGAGTTTCACTATGCACTTTTCACTTTGACTTGGCCCAGATTTTCTTTCTCTTCCAGCTCCTTCCACGCAGCGCACTGGCAGAATAAAGCAATGCTGTCGCTCTGCATCACTTTCATAGCACTTCTACGTGATTAGCATTGTATTCTACTGTAAATCTAGGTCTTCATTGGAGAATGCCAATTTTACGCAAGGTTATGCGAAATAAAGTATTGTCTCCGAAGCTAAAATTGTTTGGTTGAAGCAAGATTACTCGTATAATTCAGTATAAGTCCTGGTAGTCAAGGGTAAGGCACTGAGGTATTCCAGAGTGCCATTCCACACAAGATGATCCTTGAAACACTGTGATACAAGGTAGTGTTGCCAGAGCACTTTTATCCGGCACTAGCTTATGGTCCCTAAAAAAAGAACTATTTGCACGAGTGTTATTACAACAATGACACTGCTTTATGCCCATTAGGAGACTCCAGTCCCCGCTTTAGTGGTGATAGCGGGGAGACAGTACTATGCTCCCACCTTGCACCTGAATCCTTGTCTGGTGGATGAATCAGCAGTAATTAAATAAGTAATTGAATGAATGAATGAATAACAGAATGTGGTGCATCATTATTTGTGTCCGTATCTGTAAACTGGGAGGAAACAGTCTTCATAATAAAACAAGGAGGGAAGCGGATCGATTCTTCTTCCTTGCGCTCGAGTCTCTATATTTGGCTGCGGAAAGAATAAATTAAAAATAATAAGGAAATTTATCTCCCTAGAGAAGTTATGGAGTGTTATGACTTTATTTATATTTCGAATATTTAATCGCCGCTCCGTCGATGATATGAAAGGGAGAAGAGATACATTTTTTTTTTTCTATTAACACTTGAATCTGTATTTCTTGTTCAGTGAATTCATGCTTAACGGATATCTTATTATTATACGGTAAGTATACGAAATATCGAGACCCCAGCCCCCGATGAAATTCAAACTGACTGATATTTCACAAGATGTTTCGATGTGCCTGGTAATACTGATAGGTACAATATTTCGTTGGTTTCATAGCAGAATATACCGGTAAAATTATTAATGAAATAGGACATCTATCTATCTATCTATCTATTGCCAGATGTCATAATCCCGTACGGGGTGGCCATTTGACTCTGAGTTATTTGTTTTACAGGGAGGGGCACTAACCCTCCACCAACCCACTTGACACGTAGGGAGCACGCACAGTTTGGTTATATGGTTACCACCCAGCATTGTAAATGGTTTCTTAACTTACAGGAAACCATTTGGCTTGTCACTCAATGTAAAGCCACCTGTAACGGAAAGAAAAGCAATAAGTAGCGACAAGAAAGATGGGAGAAATAGGAAGAGAAGAGGGCAGGCACAGAACAAGAATGATAAAGGCTAAGGAAGAAGTAGGCAGCACTACATCAAGTGAGTGGATGATGGTTGCCACCACCTGCCACTTGAAATAGGACATATTCGGCAAAATTTCAATATTCTTCGTCCGTTGTTTCGAAATGCAGAGCACAGCTAGAACCTTAGCAGTAAAAAGGGTGAAAATAAACCAGAAAAAAGAGGTGCTCCAGAGCTTCCTTAACCTATGAGCCCACTACCCTTAGAATTTTGCCAATACACAATTTCGTTATCATCTTCCCACCCCCTTCCAGTTTTCCACTATTTCATACCTCCTCCCCCTAATCCCCTTCCCTCTCCTTTTCTCATCCTCCTTCAGTCACCCAGTTCCCTATCCGTTACTTCCATCGTCTGTCATGCTCCTCGGATTTCTGTTTTCTTTCTCCCTAGTTTCTTCCCTTTTCCCTATTTGTTCCCCCTCTTGTATTTCCTCAGTCTTTATTCCCTCTTCCCTCCCCGTGTTTCCTATTCCCTATCCCTCACCGTCCGCCCTGGTTCTTATCCCTCTTCCTCTTCCTTATTCCCCCTACCTCTGACTAACTCCATGATCGCCCCAGCAGCCAGAGGTGAACACAACACCCTCACAGCAGGACTCACTCACGCACCCACCCTCACCTGTGGAGCCAAGGAACACACTACCTCCCAACCCTGTGTCTATCTTGAGGTGCTGTTTTCGTAGACTCGTTAGGCTTATCAACACCTGTTCCTTTCCAGTCTACTTCTGTGTATAATATGGTATCATGATATTCCCTCGTGATTGAAGACATCTAGTATCATCTACTTATTTTGTTGCTGAATACGGCATATTAATATTCTCGTTGATCGCCTAGGAACTTTTCTCTCATATTCAATTATTCATTTTTGCGTATGACGCTGATATTTTTGTCAGCTGAGTCACTCTAGCACCTTTTCATTGACGGTAATTTTCTGCCTATGAAACGGTAATTCTTTCCTGCATGTTATTCATCCAAGGAACATTCTAGGCCCGGCCCCTGTGTTGATATTTAGGGCCTGTTTTCGTAACGTTATGAAGCCCTACTAACATCTCTTCCACTACGGTATTATAGGCTTACAAGCAGCTATTCCTCGTGGGATTAAGTGGGATTTTAGCAGAACAGACTAGATTTGTGCCTATCAGTAGCATCATGATCATTAGAAGAAAAATCAATATTTTATTTATCTATTTATTGCCAGATGCCTTAATCCCGTATAGGGTGGCCACAAACAAAGCGCCTTCATATCGCCCTCTCTCCCGCCATTTCCTTGCTCTCCCACCAGCTCACACACCCCTGTCTCATAATTATAATCTCCACTCCATCCCTCCATCACATCCTCGGCCTCCGCCTCCCTCTCCCCCACTCCATCTTACTCACATACACTCTCCTCGTCAGTCTCATGCTCTCCATCCTCTCCACGTGGTCAAACCACCTCAATGAATTTCTCCTACTGCTTTCTATTACATACACATCCACACCACAACGCTCCTTCACTTCCTCATTTGTCAGTCTGTCTCTCCATATAACTTCACATGCTCCTCTCGGGTACCGGTAACTCATTTCCAATGCTCTCACTCTTGACTTGTGCCCTTCCAACAAGGTCCAAGTTTCACTACCATACGTTAGAGTTGGTATTACAAAACTGTCGTACATCGACTTATTGCCTCCATGCTCACTCCCCTATTTAATATCACTGCTTCCAAAGAACCAGCAACCTTTCTTCCTTGTTGTACCCATTCACGCACTTCCATCCTCCAAACTTCCATCCTTATTCATCACAGTACCCAAGTATTCAAATGCACTCTCATTATCTATTTCCTAATCATCCAACCTCACTACATTCAGAGATTCTGTTTCTCTCAAAGACCACAACTTTATTCTTCCTTATATTTACCTTTCAATTTGTTTTTTGTTTTTTTTTCACACTCTCCCAAGCTCAGTCACTAAGCCTTGCAGTTCCCCTTCATCTTCATTTAACAGCACAGTATCATCTGGAAAGAACAGCACAGGTAGTTTCCAAACACTGCCCTATCTCATTATGGCTGCTCCAACATCCACTGCCTCATCTTGTATCTCTTATAACCCTATCCATAAACAGACTGAACATCCTTGGAGACATGACACATTTATATTTCAGGTCAAGATTTAGACAGAAAAATTCACTCAGTTCACTATCTACATGTACGGCAGCCTTAGCACCCTCAAACATAATCTTCAGAGTATTCAACAATTTCCCATTTACTCCAGATAGTCTTAATATTTTCCACATTACTTGTCTATCCACTCTATCATATGCTTTCCTGTTGTCCCCTCCCCCCCAAAAATAAAACGAGGCTTTATTAAGGTCCCTAGTTGTACTGAATGACAAACATGGATGCTGTTGTTGCTGTTGTGGCCCCAGACTCATCCTGACGTGAACCCAGTAGATCGCAGGCTGAGGCTGCTCTTTTCTTGCCAACAACAATCATGCATTTGTGGGATTGGTAGGAAGCTGAGGGACGCTTGTCATACTGGTGATACCGCGTGAAGGCGTCCCTCGCCAAACTAGTCGGAAAATATTCCTTTTCCAAGAGTTAGACAGGCCAGAGAAGGGAAAGAAGGGAATGAAGAATAGAGAAATAGGATAGTCTATATGGATGTGGGGAGGACGGGAGTAGTTGGGGATGAATGTAAAAGTAAATGGCCAAATTGGAGGTGAGGATTGTGGGATGGGAAGTTGTGAGGAAGGGAAAGTGGTGGGGAGGAGAAATGGATGTAGGGAAGCGAAGGAAAAGGTGAAGGAAGGAGGAATGGACAGACTGAGGGTGGTTAGTTGTGGGAAGGAGGAATCTTCAACCCCCACTAGCTTTTCAATTCCCACATTTTGTCCAACCCCACACCCTTTCTTATTCCAGTCGCCCTTAGAGGATTATTGTAAACATTTTCCAACTATCCGCAGTAAAGGCAAGAAAATGTGATATATTTTCATTTTAATTTTTGCTGCAACAGACGGTTTTATTCTGCCCGGGATTGGCCCACCTTTATGTCAGAGTTATAAACCGTCAAGAGTGACCCTCTTAACAGCGCAAAAATCTTCGTTACCTTGTTCTTACCGGCGCCAGACGATTTTATTCAGCTTACGGCTGATGTCTCCTCGGGTAATTAGTAACCCTTATACTAGAAGCCGTTCCTGGCCTAAACAAAATCGTCTGGAGGCAGCAGGAATAAATAACAGTGAAGATAACAGAGGACTAACCCATACACGATGGCAGACCACTTGCAAACTAAACGAGCAATGAAGAATTAGCACCAAGCCATATTATGGCTGTATGGCACGGCAGGAGTACAAGAAAAATAATGACCGAAATAACACCAAAATATCAAGAAGAGAGGTAAGACAAAAGAGCAGAAGAGGACAGACAGTCGCCACTTACGACAAACAGGGATACTGTTGAAGAGTTCTTCTCCTTCCCTCCCCCGAGGGGGGGTGGGCTTGCAAGCTGAATAAATTCGTCTGACGGTAGAAAGAACAAGAGCAATCCGATATTGCAAACCTCCGCCAAGAGTGAACAATCCCCCATTATTCAACACCCTGCAAAAGATTCTCCCTATTTTTTGTTCTTTTTTATGTAGCAGGAACCATACAAAACACATGTCATCACATTTTATTTGACATTTTATTTCATGAACACTTACCAAGTGAAAATGAAATGAAACACAAGTAACATCCTTATTGTACTGACACTTATATAGCGAACATCTCATTACCCCAAACAAGAATAATGTGAGGATTAGAACATTTTAATTGTATCAATCAAACTGGGGTGTGTAGTAGATCTTATGGCGATGTTATCTTGCAATTTTTGTGCAAGCATTGTAGGCATCTTTTTTTCGAGTGAGAAGCAAAAATGTTGAAAATACCACTATCCAGCAATGGTAAAGAATCCTTTAAAAATTCCTGGATCCGGATGATGGTCTGGATCACCACCAAAATGTAATGGATTGTTCCTTGGGCCATACCCTTCCTATCGCTCCAAAAAATTTCAGCAAAATCCATTCGTAACTATCTGAGTAATCCTGCTAACAGACAAACAAACCAGCGTCGGCCAAAACATAACCTCCATGGCGGAGGTAATAAAATAGTGAAGACTGCTCACGTCCTGTAGGGGTTGCTTGAAATGATAAACCCTCTCAATCCGATGCCACATTTTTCCTTGCATCCCTGTTGCCACCTGACGATTTTATTCAGCGTATGAGAGGCACTGTTCCAACTGGAGGGGTTGGATAATTATGGCTTCGTTAACCCGTTCAGTATGGTGTGTCTCCTCTCCCATGCTGTTCACAGCAACAACAAAACACTGTAGTGAAGATTTTTTACTCCATCAGGAAGTATATGTTTTACCCAGCGTAGGTTTGTCTGTTTGTCTGTTTGTTGGGCAGTCTGTCTGTCGTTTAGTAGGATTACTCAAAAAATTGTGAACGGACTTTGATGAAATTTTGTGGAGGGGTGCACCATGGGACATGGAATAAATGATAACTTTTGGGGCAGGATGCTGATTAGGATCCGGAGTATCTCGCACAATAACTCCAAAAGTATAAAATGAGTTTCAATGAAATTTTGTACAAAGGTGGACCATGGCCCAAGAAGGAATTTGTTAAATTTTGGAGCAGATCCGGATCCGTATCCTACATCGACGGATCCGGATCTGGGATTACTCAAAAAGTTACCAATGGAATTTGATGACATTTTGTGCAAAGATGGTCCATTGACCAAGAAAGAATTTATCATTATTTGGGGGTGGACCCGGATCCGGATCACATATCCACGGATCCGCATCAGGATCCTTTTTAATGGTAATGGCACTGACGGAGGTATGCGCTTTCTGAGTGCCTCTCTAATTTACGTCCATCATCAGAAGGTTAAGCCATATGGGATGAGGGGCCACTTGCAGGCTAAATAAAATCGTCTGGAGATGGAAAGAATAAAATAGTGAAGATTTTTCTCACCTGATGGAAGGGTTTGTGAAGGCTGTTTTAACCCCTTCAACACCGCAGGAATAATACCGTGTTGTATTCTTGCTACCGCCAGACGATTTTATTCAGCCAAAGAGCAGTAAATAGTGGAAGGATGGTGATGATGATGATGATGATGATGATGATATTATTATTATTATTATTATTATTATTATTATTATTATTATTATCATCATTGTTATTAATGTATCATTATTACCCTCCACCTGACAAAGTCAGAGGATGGTATTGTCATCACTGGTGTCCATCCTTAGAGTTGGGTGGCAGGGTAGCTGGGCAGCTGCATGGCTGGCCAGGCGTAGACATTTCGTTTCTGGAGCAAATCTCAGAAGGTATTAACTATACTGTACAGTCATGATATTTCACAAATATTTCTTATAGTGAACTGGAGCCTTTTCATAGGGAGAATGTTGTGTCTCAATTAGTTTTTTATGAAAATTATGAAATAGTAAAAAAAAAAAAAAAAAAGATTTCAATGCGCCCTGCACAAGGAATCTGAAGATACCAGGTTATGTTTACAAAGGATAAACTACTGAAAGTTTGAAGTTTTAATGTCTCTGTGTTATACAGAAGGAGGGGGGGAGGGAGGTGAGGGCCGTTATGCCCTTGGTTAGGTGTGCAGGGATGTGGGGATATGTGCTTGGTCAGATGGAGGATTGCAACAGCGCAGAGTTGATGATGATGATGGTGGTGGTGGTGGTGGTAATGATGGTAGTAATGGTGGTGATGATGATGATGATGGTGGTGGTGGTGGTAATGATGGTAGTAGTGGTGGTGATGATGATGATGATGGTGGTGGTGGTGGTGGTAATGATGGTAATGGTGGTGGTGGTGATGATGATGATGATGATGATGATAGTGGTGGTGGTGGTAATAATGATGGTGGTGGTGGTGGTGATGTTGATGCTGATAACGGTGGTAGTGATGATGATGGTGGTGGTGATGATGATGATGATGATGATGATGGTGGTGGTTGTGATGATGGTGGTGGTGGTAGTGGCGGTGATGATGATGATGGTGGTGATTGTGATGATGGTGGTGGTGGTTATGGTGATGATGATGAAGGTGGTGGGAATGATGTTGGAGGTGGTTATTTACTTCCTGTCACACTTCCCAATTCCATATCACTGACTTTATTAAGTTTTAATGTTTTTGTGTTATACGGGGGAGGGGAAGGGCCGTTATGCGCTTGGTTAGGTGTGAACTAAGGTGGGGGTATGTGCTTGGTCAGATGGAGGGTTGCAGTAGCGTATATTTCTATGTAGCTAGGTGCCTGTCCGTCTGTCTACGTGTCTGTGTATCTCTCTGTGTGTCTGTCCATCCATCTATTTACTCGCCATAGGCAGAGCAGGGCTAAGTCTGCTAATATTAGTAGACTTAGGAGCAGGGAATTACACCCTATTCGTGATTTTCTTTCGCTTCTATATTTCTGTACAGCTGATAACCTACAATGCAGGTATTTGTGGTAAATGAACCAGCGTGTACCCACACAACACTGATACTACCAGTAAATTTTCGTGTTTGTACAAAGTGCCAGATATGATGTGGAAGTAAATATCCTACTGAGTTCCCTCGCAGATATTATATACCTCGCTGCAGCTGGTTTACACACACAACAGAGAGAGAGAGAGAGAGAGAGAGAGAGAGAGATGTTAGAAGAGTGTATAAGAGTGAAAGGATAGGAGTGTAAGTGAGAATGACACATTGACTAGGAGAATGTGTGAGAATGAAAGACTGACCAGAAGAGTGTATTAGAGTGGGAAATTGACTATGGAAATGTATAAAGTTGAAGTGGGTAGGAGGAGAGAGGGATCTAGAACGTGATGGTGAAATAAGATGCGGGAGTACCAAGGGAAAGGTGCTGTGCTGTTGGTTAAAAAAAAAAAAAAAATCATCTCCATCCCGCAATAGTTTTGCAGGAAAACGAGGGATATGAAGAGATTCTGCACTTTCCTTTAATTGATTTTCCCCTACAGTCAATTTCTAGCAAGAATTACCATATTGCAAAAAAGACGAGGGGTGTCATAAAGACTTTGTAGTTACTTGTAGAGAAGTATATTTTAGACTTGTGGTCGAGCGGCTTTTATAACTTGTAGTAGTTTCCCCACCAGATGTCATATAGTGACGGGAGAGGTAAAGAATAGTATGGGACTATTTTTATTTGTCTTAGAAATATTAAACAGGTCTCTCACACGGAAAGAGTATAAGTCCCGGGTAGCTACCTCCCTGTCTCGCTATCTCTCTCTCTCTCTGTTCTAAGGCTAATCTCCGTCTCGACCTCTCTCTCTAGGGTCGCTTGTCTCCTTCTAAACTCTCATTCCTAAAATCTGGTGTAGCAGGGGTGTGTCACGTGTGTTCCTCGTGGATCTTTGTTCACGAGAGGACTGCTGACAGCTAACTGCATCATCTCCTTACTGGCCGCTGTCGTCAGCTTTCCTCAGTGTTAAGAGTGTGTAAGCATGTTTAGCACTGCTCGAGTCTCGCAGACACAACACCTTCTCATCATTTGACTTCCTGCTTCTATCTGTCTCTCTATCTATCTATTTATCTATCTATCTATTATGTAGTCCTACATTTGCTCGGCCGCGCGAAAATGGCGTACCATCGACATTTAATAGTTATAACATATTAATACATACTACATACACATTATAATGAACATATAAGCTAATTAAGTTAAATACATAATATTGTAAAGTAACATAATTGTATGAATATTGTATACATATATTATTCATAGTAAATAGTGATTATTCAGTAATATTACATTTTAAATAAGTTGTATACATATTTGAATAAATGCATTGAAGTAAATTATTTAACTGTAATACAGTATGTACTTGGGATATTATAGTGAAATGCATACATGCAAGAATAAAAATAGTTTAAAATTAAGATTATTGTAAGAGTTATTAATATTTCATTCAAAGATAATGGTACTGGTCTGTCATATATGGGTCATTCTTCTTTGTATTATTATTATTATTATTTTTTTTATTTTTTTTTATATATAATTAATACTATATACAAAATATATACACTTCATTCAGGGTGGTTAACTGTGATGTTAACTCTCCCCCCACTAAATAATGACTCCAAATTAGCAATTCTTGCATGCATTCTGTGCATTGCCAACAGCAATACTGCAACTACAATGCAGATGATTATAAAGACAGAAGGTGCTTGGCTATACACATAATATGGGTTGAACATACTCAAACTCAAATCTTCCCAGGGCTTCATTGTTTCATTGATCAGTTGCATAGTTTCAAACTTAGGTGAAGTCAGCTTAATACTTGTGCTCATGTTTAAGTTCATATTAGGCAGTGGGTGGAAATGTTTGTGTGTATGGTTGATAATGGCGTAGTGATTGATGGTGGAAAAAGTAGACATGGATGGTGTAAATACCGCACAGTAGTCTGGTGCTATGTATAATCCTGAGGCTGATGTATGAGATGGTGGTATATCTGGACAGACTATGTAAACTGATGTGTTATGAGGGAAATAAAAAAACTGCGAGTGTCCAATGCGTTGATGGTGTACAAGTTTATCTGGAGCAAAAGTGAAGTTGCAATGATGATGAATATTGTTATTGCTGATGATAGCCATTTCACAAGGGACTGTATCAGTAGGCTGAAACGTGAAAATGTACGCAGGACAAAGATGAACAGCATGTAAGGATGTGCAGCACTTTCGCTCAATCGTTGACTCACTTGCAAAAGTGACAGTGTCTCGTCTCTTGGAGACCATGATGAGTTCGGTGTCTGTGTTGATGTTGATGATGACCAAAGTGTTGTTGTTCCTATAGGGGAAGGGGTGTATTTGGTATACTGTGAACAGGTCTTCCGTGATGAATGGTACATGAACTATCACTGATGTTGGTGTTAGTGTTGCTTCTAAGTACGGGTAATATTGCATAAATTCCCTACTGCGGAACAATGGCTTCAATTTATGTTTATGTATGCCTTGACTAACTATCTGACGTAGCTCATGAACTGGGAGTAAGTCATTTGTGATCTTGCCATCACCAGCATTCGAAATTCCTTGCATAAGTGCCCTGAAATGATCTCTAGTGTTCTCTAATTGTAGTAGAATCGTGTCAATATGTTCTGTGATGATGGAGAAGTGCTGGAAAAGAGTAACGTTGCCCTCTAATTCATTTATTTTATCTACACTCTCGAGAGCTACGTTTTCTGCTTGTTTCAGATTTTTCACAATTGTCTTCATTGCTGAGTTCTGTCCTGTGATGAATTTATCTTGGTATGTTAGTACCTGAGCTATCTTCTTAAATTTGTTGTTTATTTCTTTAAGGTCATCCTCTGTAGCCAATCCAAAGATGTTCCCAAGAATTGCGCTGCCCAGATCGAACAAACCGCGCTTTTGGCGAGTACGTGTGATATTATTCCTGTCGCTCAGTACCTCCGTTCCATAAGATGGGAGATCTTGGATCATGACGAGCATAGTTGACTTCGCCTGTTCTAGTTTCCATTTCGCTAACTTCACCATTTCATCCACTTCCTTGGTGTTATGTGCTTGTGAAACATAATTCCCTATCTTGAAGTCCAGAGTTCGCATCGGCGTCGCAAGTCTTTCTAGATAAGTAGATAAGTCATACAAGTAATCTAGACTTATTTCAGTACTCATGACGTCCTTGACGATTGTAGTCGTGGCCGTTGGAGCTATGAGGCATCCTTGTCGTACTATATGCTTGGGGTCTAGGTGCGCATATACTCTTACTATGTATAGGAGAATCCATAGCATAAGTCCCTTCATCGTAACCTACCGGAAAAAATCTATTAATTTCCTATAAAGCTGTGGTTGATGATAGTGATGATGTGCGTTACGGTTGGCTGTTATTTCATTTATAGAAGGAGTTTAAATCGATATTTAATTCTCGTAAATGATGTACTGTAGATTTCATTGGAATAGTTGCACCTATGTTCGATTGTTTGGTATATGACCTTAATTTCTTTTTGTAATCATTGTTGTGTTCTTGCTTGGTTTCTTGAGGTACGTTCACCTGTTCGGTTGTATCCGAGGCTGAATAATTATGTGATAATTCCCTTGAAACTCGTTTTAAATGGTCAATATGAACTTGTTTTTCCTCGCCACTTGAAAGTGACTTAATAAAACTTTGTTTGCGTTTATGTTAATTACTCTGTATGGGCCCTCAAATTTTGGGGATAATTTATTGTCTCTCGTATGAATGACTCCGTAAACAATGTCTCCTAAGCTGATAGGTGAATCTTTTGCCTTCTTGTTAAATGCCTCCGTCATTTCTTCCTTGGACATCGTTAATTGTTTTTTTACTCTTTTGTGAATGTCCTGGAATTCACGTAAACGGAGTTTAGAGTAATCATCGTAATTGTATATAGGCATGCTGTCACCTTCTAGGAGCTCATATGGTAATTTTTTATCTGTGCCATATATAATGAAATGTGGTGTGTCACCAATGGATTTATTTATAGACCCATTAATGGAGGCCTCTACTCTGGGAATCCAATCATCCCAGCTTGCATAATTTTCACTGAGAATGTGTCGTAGCATATCTAATACCTTTTTATTTTGTCTCTCTACCAACCCATTCGATGCTGGGTGATAGGCCAAAACGTTAACCTTTTTGATGTTGTATTGTTTACATATTTCTTGTAAGATCTCAGAATTAAATTCTCCTCCATTATCACTTATTAATACCTTTGGGGTAGTAAAGTACATATTACATTATCTGTTATTGCCTTTGCTACTGTCTCTGCTGTCTTATCTTTAATTGGAGCTAAAATGACATAACGGGAAAAATGATCCGTTGCTACGAATAAGTATAGGTTATTATTGTATGATAATGGCATCTTGAGTAAATCAACAGCGACAACGTCTCATGGTTGATGTGGTACTGGGTAATTACCCATCGGTGCAGGTGTGATTGGGTATCCTTTGTGTTCTGCACATGATTCGCATCTGTCTATATGATTGTTTATATCTCTTCGTAATGAAGGCCAGTAATATAATAGCTGGGCTTGGTTGAATGTCTTATCCTTTCCAGGGTGTCCTGCATGTGGGCTGTCGTGTATCATTCGTAATACTTGGGGTATCATGTCATTAGGTACTACCAACTGGTTAGTATTTCTTTGGCGTTTGGGTTGTTTAGAGTTAATTTTGTATAATGTATTATTGACCATTGTGAATTGTTCAAGTGGGACATGAAGTTTGGGTAATTGTATGTCATCTCCACTTTCTAACTTGTATATTACTTTTGACCATACTGGGTCAAGTCTTTGTGCCTTCGCGATATCCTCGTGGTTTGGGATATTTCCTTTGAGATCTAACGCCGCGACCTGAATTGTGTTCAGGTTCCTAGATAATGCGTCAGCTACTATATTCATTTTACCTTGTATATAATGAATTTGTACATTGTAGTTTTCAACTGTACATTTCCATCTTGCTCTCCTCCCAGAAAGGAGTTTTTCTTTAAACATACCCACCAGTGGTTTATGGTCGGTGAATAAATGGATTTCGTAACCATATACCAAATCTCGAAACTGTTGTAATGCAAAAATCACTGCAAGTGCCTCTAAGTCTGTAGTGCTATAATTTTTCTCCGCACCTCTTGTTTGTCTGCTGGCAAATGCAATTGGTTGATTCTTTCCTCTTTTATCTTCCTGCATCAGTACAGCCCCTAATCCTTTAACTGATGCGTCTGTACAAATAAGAAATGATTTCGTGTAATTCGGATATGCTAAACAAGGTGCATTTGTTAGTTTAATTTTTAGATTGTTAAATGCCCTTTTTTTGTTCTTCTTCCAATTGGAATACAGCATCTTTTTTTAGTAGTTGGAATAGAGGGAAGGCTATATGAGAGAACTGTGGTACGAATGACCTATAGTACCCAGCCAGACCTAAAAATTTTCTAACTTCGTCAGTCGTAGTGGGTTCAGGAAAATCTCTCACTGCCTGTATTTTGTCATCAGTGGTGTGAATACCATCAGAACTTAATTTGTGGCCTAAGAAATTTATTTCCTTAAAACAAAATTTGCATTTAGACAGTTTAATTTTTAATCCAGCATCACTAAGCTTTTGTAAGAGTAAGTCTAATTTCCTGAGATGATCCTTAATATTCTTCGTTGCGATAATAATATCGTCAAGATAAACAAATATTCCTTGTCCTAAAATTCCGGACAATACGTAATTCATAAGACGCTGGAACGTACCGGGGCTGTCCTCAGTCCCATTGGCATTCTTGTATATTGATAATGGCCTCTGTTTGTTGAAAAGGCAGTGTATTTACGTGACTCCTGAGATACCGGAATCTGATAGTATCCGTTTAGGAGATCGATGGTCGAGAATATATTATTCTCAGGACCAATATTCTGTAGAACATCACTTAGCAATGGCATGGGAAATCTGTCTGGTATAGTGTGATTATTTAGTTTACGGTAATCTACTACCGCACGCATTTCTCCATTTCGCTTGGGCACAAAGAAAAGGGGAGCGTTCCACGGAGAAACTGAAGGCTCAATAATTCCAAGCTTTAACATTTCATCGACATACTGATTTGCAAGTGTACGTTGGGAGTGTGGTATGCGATAAGCTGGTACGAAAATTGGTGGTGTTTCTGGGTGCACATTAATCATGTGATTAATCAAGTTAGTACACCCTAATTGTTCTCCGGGCAATGCTACGGTGTCCCTGTGTGTTTCCAGCAGGGTTAACAAATCATTTTCTTCGTCAAATTCACCTGAGTGAATTAAATTCTCTTTTATTCTTTCTCTATCCGTAGATTTTATCTCACTTGTTACTCCACCAATATTTATTTCCTTCACAGGGGCGAAACATTTTTCAATATTAACTATGCAAGTTCCCTTCTTCAACTGAACTTCCCCATTCATGTGATTAATAATGAATATCTGAGTTAGCCCTTCGTCGTTCGTATGACATAATGCGTTTTCTACTGACAATCCCTTTACTTTACATAATTCTTCTAAGACAAGAACAGTACTATTCCGTAATATGCTCTTTATGGTAACCTTCATGTATGAATTAGGTGGTATAACCAAATCATTAGTGAGATGGGCTGGAAAAATTGATAAATCAGTACTATTATCTGGGTCACTAATTCTGGAGGATGGGGTTGCTGGTGTAAGTGGATTTATACACTCATCTGTTTGTGTATGTTTGTTTAAGCCTTTAATATTACCAATTCTTTTTGGCTCTCTTCTACCAATCGGTGAGGGCTCTGAAGTTATTTCCTCTATGAATTCATTATCAAAGTCTATTCCATTCATTTGTGGGAGTATAGTTATGTTCTCAGTTCTCATGGATCTTAAGCCCAGTAACATATGAGCTTTAATTGCTAAGTTTTCAACGATATAGAACAATGCAGAGAATGGTCTTGTAGTTTCTGTGAAACTGAGATTTAATCTTATCATACCTTTTACTGTAATCTCTTGACCATCTACTGTGTATAATTCTAAATCAGCTTCATCCAGAAAAGTTACTTTCTTTTTATTTTTAAGAATTCTGTTTAGTTCTTCATGTGTTATTAAGTTCACTGGAGAGCCTGTATCTAAAAATAAGGAAACGTTTTGATCCTCACATACCGCTGGTATCAAGATACACTCATTTCCCAACATGCCTCCTATGTGAAGTTTAACCTTGTTCTTCTTTACGTTTGTTCGTTTTTTGTCATGACTTGGTCTTCCCCCGATTTGAACATAGACACAATTTTTTCTACTGTTTTGCAATCACTAGTCCAGTGCCCTTGGTATCTATGATGCCTACAGTAAGGACCAAATCCTTGTGTCTTTTGTTTGTCCTCTTTTGCCTTGATAAAGCATTCATACCTTGTGTGTCCTGGTTTTGCACAGTAATGACACAGAATGGACCTATCCCTTGACTGTGACCTACGAGGTGATTTCCCATAAGAAGTGTTGTTTATGGCGCGAGACCTGCTCGGGCTGCGCGAAAACTTATGAAACTGCCTGTAGGAAGGCGTGTGCGAACGAGGTCTAGGCGTCTTTGTTTGTTTGGGCTGCCTCATTTCTGGTCGCGATCGATTTTGTTCTCTGTTTGGGGTCGGTGTAGATGTTTTCACAGCTGATACTGTCTCAGGTACCCTGATTCTACCAGAATGTGCATGTGTGTCGACCACACCTGCTTTACTGCACTGCATCTCTACCTCGTTCATTAAGTCTAGCAAGCACATTCCTGGGGTGTACGCGATCGTTTTGGCGATCTTAAGGGTTCTATCAGGTAATTTACACAAGGCATCTACATAACCAATGATGTCCACGACGAGGTCTGGGGACATCTTTCCATCATCTGTTATCCACTTAGAATTCTCCAGAGTAGCTAATAGGGTTATCTTGATTGTGGAGACATCAGCAGTTATTTCACTGAGCACATGGTTTGTAGTGTGCTCCCTTACAAGATTTACAATTTTATGTAATTCTGGAATTATACCTGGCAAGAAGTTCATACCTCCAGAAAATTTCTTCAGAAATTCAGTTTTAAATTCATCATATGTCCTAGCACGATGTAGCTTATCGGAGCGCAATAAATTGCTTGCTGGACATCTTTCCTGGCTTATGCAAGATGAAAAAATAGCAATTTTCTCTTGTTCATCTAGTATGTGGCGCTTGATGAACATTTGTTCGCACTGACTGATTAATGAAATGACATCAATGCGATCTTTGTCTGTGCCAGAGAATTTTGGGGCAGTCTTATCCTCGTGATACACAAAAACGTGAAGTGTGGTTTTTAGATCAGCAGTATTTGGTTCTTGATTCATATTTAATGATTGCCCTGTTAATTCAACTTGTACGAGTTTATCGTTATGTGAGGGAATGGTGGAATATGTATGACCGGACCGGTGAACCCTGTTAAGTATATTGGCATACGTATGCAAGGCAGCTGCAAAGTCGTCACTCTCTATGTCTGAAGGGGTTTCCCACTCATCATCCGAAACTCCCGTATTTGTTTCTTTATCTATAACGTGTGGTGAGGGTTGTACAATGGGTGGTCTGTCTCTTAATTGTGAGTCTGATGTTGTGGCAATTTGTGTGTCATCTGGTATTAACGTGGGTGGTGGCGAAAATATTCCTGTCATTAAGATATGATGTTATGAAATACGCCTTTTGTTTATTTATGTCCTAGCAAACTAGATGAGTAAATAAGTTGAATATAGCTAATTTTAGCACTGAGAAGAAATGAGCAAGTATAATTTTACCCACTTGATACAGATCGTAGATGTGTGTCGATACAAAAGTCGATCTCGGAAGAAAATACAGGTTTGATTGAAGATCTCTTAATAATTCTAGTGGTGTGTTGATGCACGATATTACTCAGGAAACTCCATGGCCTGGTATTTGTAGTGGTTAACGGCTGTCCCAGGCAAACCTCAGCATAGAACGTCGAATTTCCAACTTAACTGTGAAAATAAGTGAATATGAGTAGGAGCTATGTGAATAATGAGTAATGAGTAGTGGGTGAGAAGTGCCTGGTGTCAGTCACACGTTGCTTGGCATGGCAGACTCGCGTTGTGATGTCATCTCAGCACATGGTGACGTCGGCTTCCCACACTGGTAGCTGTGGTGAGTGAATGAGTAGCGATGAGTAACTTGAGTGAAGACGAGTGAGTAAGATGAGTTGTGAGTCGTGTCTCACTCTTCGTTTGTTTGTTCCGTTTTTCTATGTGGATGTTTTCTCGGTCCTTTTCTCAAGTGATTTACTCGTTGTGGGATGAAGACTGCCGCTACTTGTAGGTGCGTGTAGAAGATTATACAGACGACGTAGAGTTGTTAATTGTAGTTGATTGTAGATGGCTGTAGTTGATTGTAGATGGCTGTAGACTTTGTAGACTATTTGCACTGTAGGCTGTATTTTGTAGGATTCAATGTAGAACTGAAGCTAATCTTGTAGTCTCGGTTGCTTTTGTAGAAATTTGCTTTTAATTCGGAGACGATGTCCGCAGATTTGCTGGTTTTGTCGTTAAGCTACTTGCAAGGCGTCGAGTGATCTCTTGACCTCTGCATCAGCGTAATGATCTGGGAGACGGAGGGGGCTGGATGGAGAGAATACTGTCAGGAGCTGATGTTGTTGGTTGTTTTCAATCTTGATATTTTGTAGGAATTTAATGTTGATTCGTAGACGAGGTTCGTATACGTTCGCTGCTACCAAATGTCATAAAGACTTTGTAGTTACTTGTAGAGAAGTATATTTTAGACTTGTGGTCGAGCGGCTTTTATATCTTGTAGTAGTTTCCCCACCAGATGTCATGTAGTGACGGGAGAGGTAAAGAATAGTATGGGACTATTTTTATTTGTCTTAGAAATATTAAACAGGTCTCTCACACGGAAAGAGTATAAGTCCCGGGTAGCTACCTCCCTGTCTCGCTATCTCTCTCTCTCTCTGTTCTAAGGCTAATCTCCATCTCGACCTCTCTCTAGGGTCGCTTGTCTCCTTCTAAACTCTCCTTCCTAAAATCTGGTGTAGCAGGGGTGTGTCACGTGTGTTCCTCGTGGATCTTTGTTCACGAGAGGACTGCTGACAGCTAACTGCATCATCTCCTTACTGGCCGCTGTCGTCAGCTTTCCTCAGTGTTAAGAGTGTGTAAGCATGTTTAGCACTGCTCGATTCTTGCAGACACAACACCTTCTCATCATTTGACTTCCTGCTTCTATCTGTCTCTCTATCTATCTATTTATATATCTATCTATTATGTAGTCCTACAGGGGGAGGGAGGTGCTGATTCTGTCCATGTCTCACAGTCTTCCGACTAATGATTGTGGATCTGGTCCCTGCCTGACGGCGATGGTGTGGTGTTACAGCCTAGGGGACGAAAAGTGATTCCTGGCAAGTACATGTATATTAAGTGTGATACAGTTTCCTCAGCAGTGAACTTTCTCATGGGGATTTTATTCAGCAGGAACTGTGTAACAGGATGAATGTACTGATACGAAAAACCCATTCATGATGGAAATAAATCAACATTCTCTTCTGGACAACGCATATAATTTTATTACATTAGAAATGAGTCATAACCTACAGTTACTTCTATCTGCAGCCTATTATCTGCGACCATACGATTTCATTCATAATATGAGTCACTTGTCAGTGATGGGGTTAAAAAGTTTGTATAAATAAATAAATAAATTAATAAATAAGTTAATATATAGATACATAGATAGATAGACAGACAGACAGATATTAAATATATATTACTTTTGTAGTAGCCTCTGGACAAAGATTTCACAGTTTATTTCCTGAAGCTCTGTAGTTCTTTTTGTTGTTCACGCCTTCAAATGTATTATTTTCGGTGCGAATATCCACCTTTCATATTCTTGTGTATTTGGGATTTCCCACTTTGGGCTGACGTAATGATCTTAACAGTGGTCTTTTGTATCAGTAACGTCCATTTTAGCACAGTTCAAAGAGAAAGACGGTTAATAATAAGCAAAGATTATTACGATGTAGACCTTAAGTAATTTCTCGCTGGCATGGTCACCACTGGCATTTGGAATCACCATCATAAAATTTTAGTCAGTATGAAAGTGCAGGATATTACCATTTATTTATTTATTTATTCATTTTCAAAGACAGATCCACAGCTGTCTCATTAACCTTCCCCATCCCGGAGGGGCTCGGGGACGGGTACTGTTTTCACTCAGTTTGTCTATTTGTTTGTTTGTCTGTCTGTTAACAACTTTACGCGAAAACTACTTGGGCGATTTTGACTAAAATTACAGGGATGATGGGCAACGACATTTTGATTACCTGCTTAAATTTTGGGCCAAATTGGGCCAAGGCCCAGGCTGTAAACCCCAGAAAAGGAAAAAAAAAAATCGTTTTTTTCGCCATAACTCCTTTCAAATTCGTCATATCGACATGAAACCAAAACCTAAATGTGCATCTTTCAAATCTGCATCCTATAACATGCCTCATTACATCAGGGGGGTCACCCCCTAGTTAGAGGTAGGAGGTCAATGTCAGGTGGGTCGGGCATACAATTTCATATGGGCATAAAACAGCCAATTTTCACCAGCTTTCCTCCAAATTTGATATGTGACATCAATGACTAGATATCCTGTTGTGCTTAGACGTCAGCACTAAAATGACTACCGGGGACGGGTTTGCTGTGCCTTGGCATCGCTTCTTGTTCATGAACTGTTTTTCTTTAGGCAGGCATCATAAAAGTTTAGATTGATATCCCAGTAGCAAAAACTTAATGAATTCGTTAGAAAGAGTTTGAAATTTTGCGTACATATATCGATTAGTTAGGGCTCATGTCACTATACTATATTTTACTGTTTTCACTGGATAATCACAGCCGAGATTGCTTGATATACTGTACAGTAGTGGTTGTTCCACACGTGGGCCGCATACTGAGTACCAGTTGCCAGGAGCACGTTGGTACTCTCGGGTAATGCTTCCTGACATCTGGACGGCATTACTAACATAGTCTCTCTAAATCCGACACAGAATGGGAACGCATCACAAACGCCAGGACAACAGTAAACAGTGGAGAAAAGTCCAAATTGCGGGTTCGCCGACATAAGCATTATCTTACAACTGACAGGGTACCGTGATTCACTGAACTCTTTCGCTTGAAAATTCTTCAGAATAGCAAGAGGTGGTCTGAAAGTTGATTATTTTTAAAAACTTTCCAGGGAATGATTGTCTAAGCAGCTGTTTCTGAAATATAATGTTTGCTGAAGTAGAGCTGATTTTACAATCTAACTTGGCGACCAAGGTCAAGCAAACAGGAAGACATCATTTACATACTGTACCGGATGTTTATTGTTCATTAATTAGTAAACATACCAGGACAGTAAGAATTAGCAGATGAATATCAGTGAGCGGGTGGATTGTGGGCGACCCCACCCACCCTAAACATCCATCCGAATTTATATAAAATCGTCAGGTGGAATTCTAATTCAGATGAAATAGACATAGCTGTGATGAAAGATTAAAAGAATAAAAGACTAAGAGATCAGTTAGGCAATCCTACTTTTTTAATTCACACGTTGTAAACAAGGAAAATCCGACGGATCACTTTCATAAACCTAAAGGGAAAACAATGGAGATCTAAAGCATTTTATCTGAGACACATTTCTTGAATACATGCTTTGTTCTCCTGCCTACCAATAACTGCATACTTTCTCTCTCATCCAATAAGTGGTTACTACACTCTCCCCCACATGGCAGTCGCTCCTTTCATCCTTTAGTCTCTCTCTCTCTCTCTCTCTCTCTCTCTCTTTCCGTTATCTTCCTGTCACAGCACAGTCGCGTACTCCCCTGCCACCTCCCACACGACACCCATACGACACTAGCCCTTTCCCATCAAGACTGTCCTTCATCCTTGTCCTCATTTTTCCTACGTCTGACGAGAGCTGCCCAGTACTTCCTCGATTCATAAATGTAGCTTTGGTCATGAGGAGGATTTTTACTGACTGCGTAGTTAAGAATTCCAAGTTTAATAAATGATCATTTGTGTTTCTTCTATTTCTCTTTCACCAAGGCAGTATGGACCCGTTTTTCCTGTCCTTATTCTTCTTACGAGAAAACCTTGGTTGTAACCACGCCATTTCTGTTACAGGATACACTCAACTCCCATCTTCTCTAGGAGCACCACTACCCAGCTTGTCTCCCTCATTTCTCTCTGCCAACCACAATCCTATATAACATCCCAAAACCAGGTTAATAATATAATGAAAGTGGATTCTGCCACGAACGCGAACTTTCTTACAACACATGTAATGTATTCACAGGTTGTACTCGTCCTACCCTTTTCCACTACCAAGCACCATCCCAACCTTTCACTACCGCTTATCTTTACCCATTCCATTCACTGTATTTGTAATAGAAATCTATGAGCTGTGCCTTATTGGCTAGCTCATTACGCTCATCGTTACCGGTATGTGTCACCACAAACCCGATCACTCCTCATCACTTACCTTATCTAAGTCTGAAATAACTGCATCCTGACATCTCAAGAAGCGTGGCACCGACAGGGCTGATCATTGGCCCAAGCCTTCGCGGGTACGATCAGAAGCAATATGTTTTCGCCCAGGCCTGATCAATGAACCAAAGGGAATAAAATAACCCTGCAGACATGCAATATCTTATTTCAAAAACTGCTGGAGAGAGTAGACCTAATTTCACATTAACATGACCCGAAACTAATGTGAAATGCAAGGATTTCAAATGGCTCACATAGGCCCAAACTGATGTGCTTTGGCCTACACATGGCTTAAATGAACTAGAGAGACGAATGAATCTAAGCTGACATGAATGGATAAGAACACAGTTGAACTAAGCTGAAATATTTGAATGGATGGAAGGTTACCTGAATATATTTAATGAGCCAAATTGACCTCAAGGTGGCATAGCTGGACCCTAGCTTCCTTCAAGGCATCTTATGCGATCTGACACGGCCAGATATGAATGGTTCCGACATAATCTGAATTAGTCTGACAGCATCAGTGCATGTCCAGGAACTGAACGGAGATGGAACGCCTGATTGGTCCTACATGAACCTGACTGCATCTAACTCAGTCCAAACGGCGTTAAACCGACCTGAATTGACCTAAATACTGGGAACCTCGAGGGCAGTCCTCCACAGTGGGTGGTTCCTAGGGTGCCCATCCTAGCTATTGTGTACGGCCATAATATTTTGTCTCGAATCACAAAATTTAAAAAAATGATAGACATTCACCCGATCAAGTCTTAGGCAAGGTGTAACTGCCACCATGGTGAGGGTGGGGGGACATTGCCATTGTATTCTACCAGGAACATTAATTTTTGCGTAGTTACGGTGGTAGGCTTCACCCAGAGCAGGATTAACATGGGTGTGATTCCCTGGGGGTCGTCCCATCCTTGTAAATTACTATTTCTTTCGCCTCAAAGTACCGCGAAGGTGAATGCGACTATCAAAGGTGTCCTTTATCTTACCAGTAGTGAAGGTGTAAATGCAACTGTTCGAGTTTATAATCTCTCCAGTTGAAAATGCCTCTCTCTAGCTGTATAAATAGTCTAAAGGTAGCAAGAAATTAAGAATATCGAAAGGAGGGAATCAGATTACTTATCTGGTCATAAGTGGAAAATGGTAAACTGACATGGTATGTTTGAATGGGCACAACTGGTTATGACGGACCTAATGGACCTGGATGGACCTGAAGGGACCTGAATGGACTGCTGCTGAATTGTATTTACGAATTACTTGACCAGAAGTGATTCCTCAATGCATCTGAACTCACCATGCTTTCTCATACTGACACTCTTGTGCGCCAGATAACGAAAACAGGAATATAATACTCAGTTTGTGAGTAAAGATGGCTCATTTGGTTTTAATGAATATATGTTGCAGGACGTCATGTAAGCTGCATCAATCGGAATATACAATAGGCCTATATGCCGCACCTGACTGGACATGAAGTGGTTTGTCCAATGACTAGATAACTTTGGTTTAATTATACCAGTTTGACTGACGTTTTCCCTACGGTTATGCCAATGACGGTTATGCTGGCATGACGCAGGTACGCGGTCCACTGCCACAAAACTCACTGTCATCGATGCTGAATTTCTCTTTCTATTTCTGTGACTTTGCACATCAGCAGACACCACAACATGTTTTAGTGTAATCTTTGTTTTATATCTTCACAGTTTCTTTGGAAAAGATACTTGTATATCCTGTTTTTAAGGAACTGAAAAAAGGGTCTCTGACAGAGAATAGGCTATTAGCGCCTTTGAAATAATGACCCCGTAAAGTTAATAAATGCCTACTAAAAACGAAGGGTCTACGGAGGCCTTTCATCCCTTTTAATGAAGGAGCAGCAGCAGCAGCACCGGCAGCACGAGCAGCGGAGGAAAGGAGGAGGTGAGGAAGACACGGAGATGCAAGATTATCTGAAGGCACTGGGGGGAAGAAGGAAATGTATGGGACGAAGTATGGTAATATGGAAGACCCGATGTGGACACCATTACTATGATGACATTAGTCATTATAGTTAGGCTGTAACCAGACGAATTCCTTTCTTTTTAGAGGGATATCTATCATTATCGTTGGCAGTGTTGGGGGCCTTATAATGATGCTTCCCACCAAATTTTTCAGCAACAGACACGTCTATACCCTCGTTAGCATGATTTTTTATTTATTATTTCCTTGGTACCTCCAGATGAGTTTAATCATGAAGGATATCGTCCTGAAATGTTTAATAAAGTCAAATGTCTAACACATCCAGTTCTAGAAAACATCCATCCATCATCCAATCCTACGTTGCCCCTTGAGGAGCGTAGAAGCCCGGGGCTAGGCAAGTTGGTCCTGACATTTAAGATGAGAGTGACCAGCCTCACTCATCCCTGAGTGGCATTACGTGAGCAATAAACCCCAACCATCCCTTGGATATAAACCTTCACCGGCTAAATCCGACTGGAGCGCCGTAATTACCCACTAAACCACCAGGCGTCATAATTTGGTTATATGGTTAGCACCCAGCATTGTAAATGGTTTCATGGTGTACAGGGAACCATTCGGCTTGTCACTCAGTGTACAGGCACCCATAGGAAGAGGGAACAGGAAAGAAATGAAGAGAATGGCAAAACAGGGAGTGTTAAATTGCCCATAGGAAGAAGGACGAGGAAAGAATAAAGTAGGGAAAGAAAGAAGATGAAGGAAGGAAAGCAGGGAGGAGAGGAAAGAGATAATACCCGAGAGCAGCACTACATCGAGTGAGTGGATAGTGAGCGCCCCCATTCTAGAAAACACTTTCCTAAATGGAAAAAAAAAATTGTTCTGGGATTGCAGCAGCAGCAGCAACAACAACATCAACAACATCATCAGCAACGACAACAATGACAACGACAACACCGACAACACAAACAACAACAACGACAACAACAACAACAACAACAACAACAACAACAACAACAACAACAACAGTAGCAGAGGGGTATATGGGGAGGTGAAAGAAAGTTGCTGGAAAACTTTAGCTGCGGGGAAAGAAGGGAATATAAGGGAAATGACTGGGAATAAGGAAGAATATGAGGATGACATGTGTTTACTATTTTCCGGCTACGACCCGTTGATTTTATTCAAATTAAAAAGTACTTACTCTGGAGATTACAGTAGCAGTGGCAGCAGCAGCAGCAGCAGCAAGAGACTAGTGGAAAATGAGGTAGGCGCAGGGAGTTGCACCAGATCTTTGAAGACATTGGACAAAAATAAGATGATTAGGCTGATAGCCTAATAATAGCAACAGTGATAAGGAATATGTTAACCATTTTTCATTAGAATCCTTTCGATTTACTGTTGAACCATCAAGGCTAACGATGATAATATGGCTCAAGAGGGGTATTCTTGTTGTTACTGTTCAGGAGGCATCGTAGCATTGCCTCTGTTATTACCAGTATTATATTTTGCAAGCTACACAGCAATACTGGTATGTTGTCTGCATATGCTATTCATCAACGCAGACTGTGGCAGACACTGAAAAGAGATTACAAAAAAGGTTTAACTCACATGATGAACAGCCAGGATAAAAGTGTAACGGAGCTTTCATGCGAATAAGATTATGACCAACATAGTTAACAGCTTGACGCTCGTCATTCTCATTCCTTCCTTTCAATCTGCACCTTTCCCGTCACCTCCCAGCTCCCTACTCCTCGTCTTCTCTCATTGACACCTTTCTTTGCCTACCCTTCCACCTATTTCTCCCTCCTTTCTTTCTACACCTTACTTTCCCTACGTTTTCCACGTTTTCCTATCCTTCTCCTTCCCCTCCTTCAATTCTTCTTTCCAGGCTCCTTACCCTCTCTCCCTCTTCCTCCTTTCATTCCCTGTTTTGTCATCCTCCTACTCCCTACTCGTCTACACCTCTCCATTTACATCCTCGCTCCTTGCTCTCGCATCCTCACACTTCCCATCTCTTCTTCATCTTCCACCTTTCCTTCCTCCTCCACATCTCCTTCCCTTCCTCCTCCACGTGTTCTTCTCTTCTTCCTCCACATCTCCTTCCCTTCCTCCTACACGTGTCCATCTGTTCCTCCTCCACATCTTCCCTTCCTCCTCCACATCTCTTTCCTTTCTTCCTGCACATGTGATTTCCTTCTCTTCCTCCTCCATGCGTCATTTCCTTTCTCCTCCACGTCTCCTTTCCTTCCTCCTGCACATCTCCTTCCCTTTTTCTTCCAAATCTCGTCTTCTTTCCTTTCTCCTCCACATCTCTTCTTCCTCCGACACATCTTCCCCCCATTCTTTTTCGTCACCTTAACTCTCCACTCCCATCTATACCTCTCCATTCTCCCTACTCTCTCACCCTGCACATCTATCCTCCTTCTCTCACAGTTCCATTCCCTTCCTTCTCCTCCTCTCCATCACTCTCCCTCCATTTCTCCTTCCCATACTCCTCTACCTCTCCTTCCTGCACCTTCCTTCAACTTTCCTCCGCCTCCTCCTCATGCTCCTCCTCATCTTTCCTCATCTTCAACCTCATCCCCTCTCTCTCTGCCTCTACCTCTCCCCTTTTACCTCTCCACTCCCTACTTCCTTTACTCCTTCCCACACGCTGCGCATCCCTTTTCCATCGTTCACTTTCCTTCCCTCCTCCTCCACATCTCCATCCTTTCCCTCCTCTAAATGTGCTTCCCTCCTCTCCCCTCTGTTATTCCATCCCTTTCATTTACCTCTCCTCGTCCTCCTCCCTTACCATTCTCCATGTCTCCCTCCACCCCCTCACCTCTCTATCCTTCTCCATTCACCCTTCTTTATTTCCTTTTAGACTTTGCCTCCATCCCCTCCCACTTCTCCTTCCTTCCTTCCCTCTTCCGTTTCACCTCAACTTCTTGGTCTTTCACCCTGGCTTCTTCCTCCCTTTCTATATACATTTCCACTTCTCCTTCCTTTCTCCCTCCTTTACCGATACTTCTCTCCTCCTCCACCTGTCCTTCCCTCCTTCCTCCTCCACCCTTCCTTCTCTCATCCTCCCCCCTGCCTCCATCCCTCTTTTCTCCTCCAAATTTCCTTCACCCCTCCTCTACCCCTCCTTCCCTTTCTCTCCACTTCTACCTTTCCCTTCTCTCGCAATGTCTGCGTCTCCTCTTTATACACCTCAGCTCCAAAAATACCAGTTTTTCTGCAATTTTTGTTGAGAAATATTGCAATGGTTAAACCTCTCACAGTTGGGGCAAAAGTATTCAACTATACCTATAACGCCTCACGATTATGTTAAGCTGAACCTAATTATGGCAGCCTGAGAGTGTCAGTACTGTGGTTATCAATCCTCTCATGTTCAGGACCACTTTGGTATTATATTCTGTTTAATGCCAGATGTATACACTCATCAGGAAGTATATCACAGGAGCCTGAGAGATACACTCTTCACTCAGATGATGTCTGTTTTATTCTACTCCTGCTATCCCCAAAGCGATTTTATTAAACATTGAGATTTCTTCTACTTTTTTAACCTATTAATAAAACATTGTCCAAAATTTCAGTTTGGGAAAACCGTATTGACCTGATTATTATTATATCAAAACCACGAAAAAGAAATTAAAGGATGTCTTCCCTTACATACAAAATATAGTTTGCGGTTTCAAATTATGCACCGGAAAGATACTTGAAAACGAATGGTAGAAATCATCTCCTTCCCAGACCTCACTATCGTTAAAAAAAAAAAAAAAATGTAACTCAAAAATAATAATAATATGCAACATACCTTACAGTTGTTACGAGAATCTGACGAATAACCCAGGAGCATTAAGGACACACTTGGAAAAAAAATTGAGAAAGCTGATTTTTTTCGGGAAAGCTACATAGGAACCACCTAAGTCAAAATCAACAAACATTCTAAATCTTCCACGTAAGCTAACCATGTGGGACGAAACATTCAAGATGACCACCATCGGCATGGGACGCGTATATAGCTTAGTGACTAAAATTCACACTTGATCATGTAATACCACCTTTTATGGGTTTTAAGGAGCGATAAGTCCATTTCTGCTATTATTCTAAGACTTCAATGTCACTGATATACACAGAGAACGTGTGCCAAACGAAAAATATCGGAAATCTGCATTGATGATTTTGCTGTGAATTTATCACGGAGTGCTGAAGCCTCCATAAGTAGGAATGACGCAGTTTCAAACTAGAGTCCCGTCCTATAGGGTATAGGAACATTTATGCGAAAACGGAATCATAACCCAGTTCGTAGCTTATGAACTAATAGACTTTCGCTATTCAAGTGCGAAACTACTCGCAAAGTCTTGCTAACCTTCGTTGGAGTCGCAAAATCAAACCGCAAAAATATCGATTTCGTTCTTTCTTCGTCATAACTCACAACTCTAAAACAAAAAGGCGTACGCGAGCGTACTATACACCAAAACACTGCTTTTCAAGTGTAGATTTTTTTTTTTTTTTTTTTTTTCATGTTCAGAAATGCATTCAGGCTAGGGATCGCAAATTACGGTCTGAAAACCGCATCGCGATCACCCGTAAGTACGCCATTTTGTGAAATATTGGTTAGCTACAGCTCGCCTACAGATAAAAAACGTATCAAACACTTCTTTTCACGGGAAGGCACCCCCGTTCTAGTATGTCAGTAGGCTATGCATGTAGCAGTTCAAATGTAACTCTTGCTTTATGCATAACTTTACTTCCACAAAAAGATCATAATCCAGAAAACTAAAATTTTCTTCTAAAATGATTGTTAAGATGTAGGAATAGCAAAAGTGCACAGATAAGAGAAGAAAAAAGCACAGAAACAAGAGCATTCCACCAGCTACAAATACATGTTTGTGGCTAATGCGTGGAATGTAGTAATGGGTAGAGGTCTCCAAATCTGCAAAGGGCAAAAATGCTGAGATAAGAGGTGAAATAAGCACAGAAACAAGCGAACATTCAGGATGGTAGGAGACTTGGAGACCTATATCTATTACTACATTCCACACTTTAGCCACAAACTTGTAGCTGGTGGAATGTAGTAATGGGTATAGGTCTCCAAATCTCCTCCCATCCTGAATGCTCGTGCTTCTGTGCTTTTTTTTTTTTTTCATCTCTTATCTGTGCGCTTTTGTCATTCCCACTTCTTAACAATCATTTTTGAAGACGATTTTTGTTTCTAGTAAACTTGAGTATCCATCATCAGATGTTTTAGTTTTTCAGGTTGGATACAGACTGAAATGTAGAGGCAGAAGCACATGTTTGGATAGAAAGAGAATGGAACGAGATGGCAGCACAAGAACAGTGTGATATTTGCGATTTTTGTGATAAGCCAATCACCTCTGACAGAAATACTGTCACAGAAAGATGCCTACCTAGCATACTGAACATTAGTGCTGCTCTGACGGATGTACTTGATGAAAGCTCTTATCTAAAGTGTTGCCAGTTCCGGCTCATAAATGGTGCAATGAACTTTACATCATTCCATCACACATATAATGTCCTGCCACAAACAGTTCCTGTTTGTGTCACTAGAGGCTTTCTGTGGTCTACATTCTCAGGCAGTAGACCAACACACACACCTCCGGGAACCCACAACTGCGTGTGATAGCAGACACTTTCTCACCTTTCGGAATTACCTATCACACCATTCGCTATTTGCCTGTTCAGGTGAATACCGCAGACTGTGCAGTCAAATCAGGTGAGGAGGCAGATGCACGTACCACTTCCCTGAGCTACGCTGATGTTAAGCTCGAAAGGAGTGACAAGGTTATATCTATTGGTGCTGCAACGTCTACTGCCACTGTACGTGGCAAAGACGTTGAGGTCGACCCCACACTACTCTTCATGCAGATCACATGTGTGATAAAAAACAGATCGGATATGGAGAATCACCCTAAACGTGAGTTTAACAAACAGCCATCAGCACTGTTTGACAAGGGTACAATGCGCAAGAAAACAACAACAATAACCTTGGCAAAGTGCTGAAAGCCTCAGTAGTCCCAGTATCCACTTAAGCTCTTAAGAACCCATAGTATGTGGTGGACGGAGGACATTTGCTACAAAATGTGACATGGCCTGTGGACTGCACGTATGGTGATGTGTGTGACAGCTATGTGAATCACGTTATCAATAACTATGGCAAAGAATGCACTGTCTGCTTTGATGCCCACACAAATCATACCCTGTTAACCAAGGTAGCTGAACAGAACTACCACACTGATCCAAATGCATCTGCAGACATAGTGTTTGATTTCCACATATCAGTCACGGGAGATCAACGTTCCATTTTAGCAAATCTTAACAACAAATCACGGTTAATCAGTAGGCTGAAGGACGGCTTACATCTGAAGGCGTTGCTTACTGTCAAAGTCAGTTTAAGTATTACAACATTGGCATTTGCTGGGAATATCGCACGACCTGTTGTACTTGTGGCAAAGGATACAGATCTGCATGTCATGTTGGTTGATAGGGCCACAACAGACAATATCTACATGCAGCATGCAGGAAATGTTGTTTACAACATACACAGCATCCAGCAGACAATGCATCCAAACACTCGACAAAACATTTTGATAGCACACGCTATCACCGGATGTGACACAGTCTCTGCTTTATATGGCATTGGCAAAAAGAAGGCCATGACAGTCTTGGAAAGTGAGGATTGGCGGACGTTGGATGTGTTTAAGAAGAGCGATGCTTGCCATGAAGTAGCTAGAGTGGGGGAAATATTCCTACCGAATTATATAATGCCAATCCGACAATCACAACTCTTGATAACATGAGATTTGTGCAGTACATGAAGAGGATGAGCAAAGCATCCAGCAGCTTCCAACTTCAGAGCCTGCCTCCCACATCCTCTGCTGCAAAGTAAAACTCCTGAAGTTCACAGTTCAGGAGTGGTTGGGCAATGTTCAAGATCTAAATCCTACTTATTGGGATTGGAAGCATCAAGGTGGAATGATCAACACCATTTTGACTGACAGTCCAGTAGCAACAAAGCATGTTCTTCTCATAGTGTCATGTGGGTGTAAACAAATGTGTGGCAAGAGATGCAAATCTCGGAAAGTAAAGTGTACACCTATGTGTTCCTCGTATATTGGCCAATCTTGTGCTAATTCAGGCCCACCTGACGGAGAAGATACTGAGTCTCCATTCTATAATTGTGACCATAACTACTTATCTGTCTATCTACTTAGTGCCAGACGCTTCAATCTCGTAAGGGGTGGTTACAAACAAATCGCCTCTATGTCGTCCTGTCCCCCGCTGTTTCACTGACCTGCTCCCAGCTCACACCTCCCTCCCTCATATACTTCACTCCATCCACCCATTTCATCCTTGGCCTCCCCCTCCCTCTCCCCCCTTCTACTCCACTCACATACGCTCTCTTCGTCAGTCTCTCACTCTCTATCCTCTCCACATGACCAAACCACCTCAATGTGTTTCTCCTAACGCTTCCTATCACATCCAAATCCACACCACAACGCTTCTTTATATCCTCATTTGTCAGTCTGTCTCTCCATGTGACTCCACATGCTCCTTCCTCTCAGGTAACTCATTTCCACTGCTCTCACACTTGACTTCTGTCTCTTCAACAAGGTCCAAGCTTCACTTCCATTCGTTAGAGTTGGTATTACAATACTGTCATGTAGTAACTTTCACTTCCATGCTCACTTCCCTGTTTCTCACCACAGCTTTCAAGGAACCAGCAACCTTTCTTCCTTTTTGTACCCTTTCAAGCACTTCACCCTCTAACCTTCCATCCTTACTCATCACACTTCCCAAGTACTTAAACGCACTCATATTTTTCCAATTCCTTCTCATCCAACCTCACTGCACATTCACTAACTTCACTTCTCTCGAAGACTATAACTTTACTCTTCCCCACATTCACCTTTAGCTTCCCTTTCCTACTCTCGCAAACTCATCCACCAAGCCTTGCAGCTCCCCTTCGTCTTCACTTAACGACACAATATCATCTGCAAACAACAGTACAGGGAGTTCCCAAACACTGCCCTCCACATCCACTGCCCTACCTTGTATCTCTCTTATAACCCCATCCACATACAGATTGAACAACCATGGAGACATGACACATCCCTGTTTCAATCCAACCTTCACATAGAAAATTCACTTAGGTCACTATCCACACGCACTGCAGCCGCAGCATCCTCAAACATTCTCTTCATGGCTTTCAACAACTTCCCATCTACTCCATACTTTCCACAGTCCTTGTCTACCCACCCTGCCAATGCTTTCTCCAAAATATGAAGGCCGCATACAACTTCTTTCCCTTCTCTAGAAACTTTTCCAGTTAAGATTTAAGAATGAATATCTGATCTACAGAACCTCTTCCCTTCATAAAACCTCCCTGTTCTTCTCCAACTAATTCCTCTGTTATTCCTCTAACTCTGTCAATAAGATCCTACCATATGCTTCTTATTACACTAAGAAGACAAATGCCCCTATGATTACCGCACACTTCTTTTTCCCCTTTTCTTTTGTACAGGGGAATAATAATATCTGACTTCCAATCCTCCGGGACTCTACCTTCCTCCCAGACCAATCTGCACATCTTCCACATCCATTCTACCACTATCTCTCCCCCATGCTTCAGCATTTCACCACACACTTCATCAATTCCTGGGGCTTTCCCCATGTTAACTTTCGTCATTGCTTCCACAACTTCCATCCTACTGATTTCTTCTTTTCTCACATCCCTCCGTCTCCCAGCCATTCCCCAACAACTTACACTTGCATTACTTTCATTCTCTATGTTCAACAATTCTTTAAAGTGTTCTCTCCATCTGCTCACTTTTTCTCCTTTCTCCACTAGCCTAGTAATCGACCATTTTTATGTTTCACTCCCCTACTAACTTCATTGTCACCCTGTCTGACTCTCTTTACCTCTTTCCAGAACATTTTCTTCCATTCCCTGCACTTTACACTCAAATTCCTTTCAAATTCCTCATCTACTCTCTTCTTACTCTCTCTTATTAATCTTTTTCACTTCTCTCGTCCTCTCTACATATACTCTCTTCCGTCTGTCAGCTTATCCCACACCCCAGTTTCTTATCCACTCATTATATGTTTTCTTCTCTTGTGTCATAGCCTTTCTCACCTCTTGATTCCACCATGCTGTTCCCTGCACCCCCTTTCGTCTTCTCATCACCCCATACACCACCTCACATGCTGCACAGATTTCTTCTGTGAATATCTTGCACACACCTTCCACGTCCCCCATCTGCTCCAATCCATATTTACCCAATCGCATCTCCACTTCCCTCTTATATTCTGCCTTTTTTCCATCCTCTTGTAACCTTTCCACTCTCCTTGAATGATCTACTTCCTCCTGTACTTCCCTTCTTCTTTTTCTCCATTTCATTTGTACCCTGATTCTGACCACCACCAAGCAATGGTCAGAAAGTCCACTCCCAAAACCTCTGTATACTTTTGCATCCATTACACACCTTCTCATCCTATCATCCACACACACACACATAATCAATCATTGCCTTCCGTTCATTCAGTTCACCACCCACCCTTCTTATCACTCCCCACGTATACTTATGGATCATTATGTGCCTGATACTAGAAATAATGTTTTATTTAGAAGTAGTTCAGTAACTGCTGCTGGCAAAAGAGTGCTCGTTGTTGACTTTAAATGTGTTAAATTCACCATTTTGTTCAAATAGTACATTACAAGTGCCCGTGGGCCCTTCAGGCCCTCTCGTACTTGCTCCTGTGGAGGGCTCTCACACTGCGTGCTCGCTTTCTCATGCTTCGCATTCATTTCCTCATGCTTCTCACATGGCTTGAGTAGATTTGATTTCTAAAAGTCCTGGTACCGAATGAACTGTTTTCTGAACCAAACTTTGATCACTCTTAACTCTAATAAAAAATCATCAGCGAATTATTTCATGTCAATTTTGTTGCACCAGGACGCCTCCGTACAGAAGAAAGGCGCCCTCACCTCACTTTGGGAATGGTACCTAAGTTGTCCGGACGCAAGTCCGAGATATTAACCACTCAGCCACGGCAACCGACCAGATGCCAGGAGCGGCGTTTTTTGGTCAAAATTTGATCGCTCATTAAATATAATAAAATTTTTCAATCGTGATGGGACCAAGTTTTTTCACATCAGCAAATATTTTGCGATTTTTGTGCCAATTTTGTGCGATTTGAATGCTTAGTTTCGGCTGCCCAAAATACCCAAACACACACACACACACACACACACACACACACACACATGGCTACTGCTATTGTATATTAGATCTTGATCATATCTTGAGCATACGTCACTAAATCATTTGAATAATGATAAAAATGGTTTTCTTATACCTAAAAACTCTTAAAAAGAGGTATTATATGACCATCGGTGACTTCTGTTTCCATAGTTTATATGAGCGTCCCATACCATTGGTGGCCATTTTGGATTTTCGTCCCACACAGCTAGCTCAAGTGGACTGTTTAGAATGTTTGTGGATTTCGACTTGGCATGCTGCCAAGCAGCCTTCCTGAAAAAATCAGCTTTCTCGATATTTTTTCCAGGTTCCTTTAGAATTTGAGCTAATGCTCCTGGCCTAACCTTAAGATCCGAAACTTTGTGTTGAAAGACGCACATTAATCAAAGTGTATCATAAATGCAAGGAGATTAACATAAATTACAGCATGAGCTGAGACGGTGTAATATGACTTGCATATTCGATCACCCCTTGGCCGCCACTAACAAAAAAATTAGTATGTGTTTTCATGGAACATTCGGTGATTTTTTTTGGATAAGAGATACTCATCATGACGAGAAGTATTTTAACGCTGTTGACGTCAGTTAATTCACTTAAAACACACACACACACACACAAACGGACGGACCTACCTGAAACAGGTCCTATACTTTCGGATATATTTTGGATTAAACCAACCCTATGTTATTCTACCCTCTGCTGACTGACTTCTGAGTGCACAGTGAACACATGGGTTTGGACTCTGCAAGAATTAAGAAGTGGCCTGCATACTGGCAAGCTAAATATTAATCCCAATTCTGCCAGGGACTGCGGCGTCAGGAGGTAAACAAAGGGGAAAAAGGAGAGAGAGTGGGAAGCAAAACAAAACAAACGCGATGGTGGCAAACATGAACCATAGTATTGAATCTCTTGTCAGAGAAAAAATAGCTAGATGATGAGCTGAAGAATATATTACTCACTGTATGTGCAGGAGAGTCGAGAGAACTAAGGTTACCAAGGAGCTCTCTGAAGTTATATTACCTGACATTGCCCAAATTATTACAGTGGCTGTGTCAGTGGCCGTGGCTTCAGCTGTCAGAGACATTACCAGTACATACAATGACATAGTTAGGCTCATTTCCCAGTCTCAGAGTCAGGCCATGGCTAATAAATTCGAGAATGACAAACTCGAACAGTATCAGCACAGGAATAACCTACGTACTTTCCGGCTGAATGAGGAGCAGCAGGAGAAGGAGAATATACTGGAGGCCAAGGTCATCTAGCTGGCATCTGACATGAGAGTGACTCTGAAGACGAAGGAAATATCAGTGACTCATTGCTTAGGGAGGAATACACAAGGAGGAGTCCTGTTTGTAACCATTTGTAATAATATGTAGTGTGTAAGTAACTGTAAGTAGAATCCAAGTAGGGTGCCATTGAGTGCTTACTAATGTCTGGCTTGATTCAAATTTTGCTGAACCATGAGTTTGTGGCCGCACCACCGCCTAGCCGGTGAGAGTCGAGCAGTTAGCAACGGTCTGGGAACGGATAAAGGTGGTGTTCACGGCTGCTGTGTGAAGATATAAGGCAGTGCTTAATATATTATCAGAAAACTACTCCGAGACTTTGAATTCACCTACGACTGGCATCAAGGGGGATAAACATCATTAACATTTGGTGGAAAGCGAGTGGGATAATAGTGATTTCACGTCTTCTGTGGGCAATCCTGGCTGTGTCTATTTTCCCACGCTGCTGTTCTTCCGACGACGACACACAGTCTATCTCCGCTCCAGCCTCCAGCCCTTTTTGCAGTCTTTTTGTGGTTTTTCTGTGGTTAAGAAATCATCTTTGCAGCTTTGATGTGGTTTTGGGACTTTCCTCCACACCAACACCCCACCTACCACCACCCCATCACAGCCACGTAAGCCTCCACCATTACCCTCACTATCTGCCTTTGCCTGCCAGTCCTGTGTGACCTGTTATATTATCACGCTGCATGGGGTTAGTTTTAGCCCCACTTTTTTTTTTTTTTTTTTTCCTATCGACCATTGAGGCCGGAGCCCCTGATCATTAAGGCATAATTATATATATGTATATACATTGACATATATATATACATATATATACGAACATATATATATACATACATACATACATACACACATCCATGCATATGAACATACACACTTTCATATGCATGGATGTGTCCCACAAACTACAACCCAGACCCCACTCCAGGAAAGCCACCAACCGCCGCCCGAAGCCGTTACGTCATCGTCTCCCACCCACCTACCGCACAGATCGACGTCACCCAGGGAGCGTGGCCACTCACAACGAGCTACGTCACAGTCTCCTGCTCCTATCAGCTTCTCGCCCAGACCATTGCTTGGCTAACGCCCAGTGACGTCACGAACACCTCTGCCCAATCAACGCTGGCGGGGGGAGGAGACACTGCTACATGAGAGCTTCACTCAACTCCAAGCTATCACGCAGAACACATCTTACTGCAAGTATTTTTCTATCTGCATTTTCACACATTTTCTCATCCCATCACATTAATCGATTCCTTTCTACAGAGATGCCAAGCAGTCTCTATAGATTGTGATATTTTCATCATTTATCCATTCGTTGCATTTTCGTCCCTCATTTTTCATTCATTCAGAATTTTTCGTTCACTCACTCCTGCTTCATCCCATTTTCTCCCATTTTTACTCAGCTGTAAATAACGCATTAATTTTCATTCATATTCATTGTATATAAATCATTCCTTCATATATTATAAATATTTTCATTTATTCATTCTTTCATTTATTCATCCATTTGTTCATTTATTATCATTGACTTGCTTCCTATTCTACTAATGTCCTTTTTTAAAAGGGTAGATCTCTCCCCTATTGAATCTGATAGTGAAACAGATGATCCTGTGTGATGATACTGTAACATATCTTCGTAGTGGCAGATCTTATAGTAAACAAACCGTGAGTTCCCTACCTGCTACTACTACGACCACTTTTGTTACTCCTCCCACACCTACTACCACCTATATTAACCCTACTACTCCTACCCTAAATCCAGATATATCAACACCAGATACTCATTACCTTCCCCAACTGATTCTCTTGAAGTCACTCAGCCTTCTCCACAGCCTTTGTCCTTACCTTCTACTACACATACACCACCACTAACCACGACACACACCACTACTCCCACGACACTTCCTTCTCACACACCGTCTCAGTTTACTACTGTGCTTACTTCCTCATCTTCGCGGTCTCCCCCTCTTCCTACGATGGCGAATCAGAATCCCCCACCTCCCCAGTCCATATATTTGGACGATATTAACAGACCCAAATTTACGGGAAAGGATAGTACAAATTCCATTTACGACTTCCTCAGAGAGGTCGAATATGACATTCGTAATCGGCAAATCACGACTAAACCCTGCAAAGTTTCTTATCTGATGGGTCGACTACATCATGGCAGGTCACTAATAGGAGCCGCTATTCGTGCGGGACACTTCAAAGATGCCAAACGTTTGATGTTTGTCGCCAACAGTTAATTCAGCTTTGATGCCAACATTCCAAAGCTGCATCTCTTATAGGGTTGACAAACCTTCTCAGGCAAGTGGAGGAGGACATGAAGGTACCTCCCCAACATGCAAAGGTAATTGAGGCAACCGCTACCATGAGAGCGACGAGTTCAGAGATGCGCCAATTGTTCCGTGGTACTCAATGGGTAGCCGAAGTTAATGGAGAGCTTATGGTTTTACTAAATAATTTTGCATATTTGTTCGGTTACTTGAGATTTGTTAACTGGCTTACAGACCACCAAAAACAAATACCACTACAACTTGGCTTTAACCCCGAAGACAAAATAGTTAACATCTCAAAGACCACAGTAGAAAGGTTGGGATCAGCCTTCACTCGCCAGGCCGGTTCTCACACCTCAGCCTCTCTGCGGGTGGTACTGCGAGAGCACTACACACCAGCATTACTTCATCTGATTCCTCTCGTTCACGGCCAACTACAAAAACCAAACCTAGTAATCGGTCTCACTCACACTATCGCTTACCATCTAGCAGTCGTAACAAATCTACTGTGCGACGAAGCAAACACTCTTCAATTGTGTGGTGGCACTGCGGTAATGTAGGTCATCGAGAGTCTAGCTGTGCACAAAAACAAAGATGCTTTTGCTCATAAGAACGGCAATGAACACCCTTGCGATCCCGTCATCTAACATGCTAATATCACAAGACTAGTACAACTCATTCCACTGACGTGTGTCGTTACCTTAAGAGCCGTCAGTCGGGGGAAGAGGAGCGCTTGGATCAGAAAAATGTAACCTAATAGCGAAAGATCCACCTGTGTCTGAAACTAAGGTAACAGAAAATCAGCTCCCCATTTGCCAGGTAGGACCTATAACATCTTTAAGCCTAGTCATTCAAGTTTGGAGCAAAGGGGTACAAAGCTCTTTCTTTATGGACACCGGATCTATGATAAACCTGATCTCAGATACCTCTCAAAACAACATTAGGGAAACAACTAAATGAGTCAGGCTCCTCAAACCACTTGACATTCGCCTATGCTGTGTCGATGGCTCAGAATTTCAGGTCAAAGGAAAGACCACACTAGAAGTACAACTTGATAAAGCCTTAAGACCTTTTGACGTGGAGCTTCATGTCACTAATGATCTTCAATATTCAGCGGATACTCTCATTGGCATTTCGACAATGGCTCAAGAAGCAATTGCTCTCCTCCCAGCTTTTTGTAGCATAGATATCAATGGATTCCCGATATCTAGCATGAAATATCTACGTCCGGTACTTTCCCAAACAAACTCAATCATTCACTCTCACGTGATTCCAACATTACTCGAGAGTAAACAGGTACATAAACCGTTACCTGAACAGCCAAATTCACTACCATCTAGTGCTACACCCTCTGAGCATTTCCCAGTGGATACACCCTCTGGGCATTCAGCTGTGGATCGTATCAACCCCTCTAACAATGGCACATTTGCCGACTCAGACACGTTTCATTTAACTACCTCACATAGTGAGAATGATGTTTTACATGCAGAGACAAAGCACGCAGTAACAAATCAGTGCACAATTTTGTTGCCGCATAAATTTACCAAAGTCTCTGTCTGTGTTGTGGGTGCGAAAGCAGGAGTGGATGTACTAACCTTACCTGAGACATGTTGTGAATAGCTTAGATTATGTTGGTGTTGTGTACAGTGCTGGAGGATGGTTATGCTACTTGTACTTAGCCAACACCACTAATGCCCCACTTAAGTTACGAATGGGAACACAAATTGGTCACTTCATGGTATACCCAGCGGCCGTACGTGTGTGCCAGGATTTCCCACTCTCTGTTGGAGATGTGTGCTCAGTTACTCAGTCCACCGACATTCCATCTAATCTTGAATCTCATGTGAAACAGAGTGATTACCCAGAATACAGAAGTTACTTACTTAATCTCTTGCGAGACTATCATGAAGTCATAGTACTATCCGGTGAGAATATGGGTAAGACAGGATTAGTAAAGTGTCAAATTACATTACAACCCGGAACTCAACCAGTATATATACCTGTTTACCGTTTACCACACAGCCAGTGTCAACAAGCTGATTATCTTATTCAGGACATGTTGGATAACGAGGTCACTGAACACTCTGATAGCCAGTGGAACAGCCTACTGTTTCTGGTTCCAAATAAAGGCGGTGAGTTACAACTAGTGATAGATTACAGATGCGTGAATGCGCTGACTGTCCCGGACAGATTTCCAATTCCTGTACTCACTAATTTGCTGGAATCCTTTAGGCGAAAACAATTGTGTTTTCTCCTCCCTAGATCTTTTGAGTGGTTACTGGCAAGTAGAAATGGAGGAATCATCTCGTCCCATCACTGCTTTCAGTACCCCATCCGGGCGTTTCCATTTCCGTAGACTCCCATTCGGTTTGAGAAAAGCACCATCGACGTTTATGCGGCTAATTCATAAAGTTTTCGCCGGCATGATTGGTCACTCAGCTTTTGCTTATCCAGACGATGTCATAATCGCTAGTCACTCGGTAGAGGAACACTTAGAAAAATTGGCCGAAGTGTTCACTAGACTCAAACAAGCAGGACTTAAGATCAAACTATCAAAGTGTGATTTTTTACGTAAGAAACTCCAATTCCTAGGGCATGTTGACTCTCATGGAATTCATACATCAGATTACAAGGTCAAAGCTATAACAATCTTCCCAGCTCCAACCAACACCAATGCTGTACGCAGTCTCCTCGGTCTTAGTGGTGATTACCGCAGATTTATTAAAGGGTACACCCAGATAGCTGTCGTTAACAAAACTACTAAAGAAGGATGCGTCTTTTGTGTGGGCTGATGAACAAGCAACCGCATTTACAACACTGAAAAATACCGAAGCACAATCCCTGGTTTTGGCATTCCCTGATTATTTAAAACCATTTCTTCTCTGTACTGATGCTTCTGGAGTAGGCCTAGGTGCTGTTCTCATGCAAAATGACTCCGAAGGGAAGAAACGTGTCATTGCCTATGCCAGCCGTGTGTTAAACTCCACAGAAAAGAATTACAGTGTAACTCATTGGGAAGCTCTAGCTGTGGTCTGATCTCTAAAACATTTCCGCGACATCATCTACAGTTATCCTGTTCACATCCAAACAGACCATCTTCCCTTATGTGACCTGTTTTGGGGATGTAACTTTAACGGTCGACTTCCACGTTGGGCAGTTACTGTGAATGACTATATTCCAACATTTGAATACGTTCCAGGGAGGTCCAATGTAGCTGATGCCCTCTCGCAGCATGTAGCCACAGTTGCAACCAGTTGTGATGTAAACTTGGTGTTCAGTTATGACACACTACATGGGTTCCAGCGTGTGGGCCCCACATTGTCACAGGTCATATATTTTCTAGAGTCAGGTGATGATTCTTCCTTGCCAAAGTTACCAGTCCCTATTTCTGATTTCTTCCTCAATAATGAATTGCTCTGTAAACACTCAGTACTGAAAGGTAACAATTTACCTCATCGCGAAGTTAAACCCCCCCCATCCCGACGTTTTCTGGGCAGTGGTACGCCCCAGTCCCGACATTTTTGGACCTTTTTTTTTTTTTTTTTGGCTCAAACATCCGCTTTTGGTGAGAAACATCGAAAATTCATAGAGAAATCGCTCACTTGAGGTTTAAAACACTCGATCCAGGTAGGAGTACCTCCTTACCTTACAGGGTTTTCTATCAGGCTGGCTGCAAAGAAAACGAGTTCTGTGGGAGGATAACTATTCCACACCACTCATAAACGCTATTTATTTATTTATTTGGTACGAATTTATATGTAGTACGAGAGTATATTGGTTTTCAAATGGTAATATAGGCATTATAAGCATTGTTTCACTCACTAACTCATCACCATTCCTGACCTTTTTTTGCCACATTACCTGATCATCATTTCTGACTGTTTCTTCCTCTAATGTTTGTCCTCCACATTGTCATCGATTGGGGAATCACTCTGGCCCTGAATTTCGTACCGTGGCATGACATGGCTTTACTGGCCAGGTCACTGATAACAGGTGAATTGCTGAGAAAAGGTCATGCAAGGGGGGAGAGGAGGTCATGCTGGGTAAGGCATTGTCCCCGCCTAGCATCTTGTAGAGGAAGGTGTCCCGTGTATACGTGCAAAAAATCACTCGCGAAAATTGAAAATTGTGCAAATTAGGGACCTTGCAATCTTGCCGCGTTAATTTATGTCTCCGGGATATGAGTGCACATCATGTAAGGACGTGAATTCACGTCTCCGGGACGGGGTGGGTTAAGCAACTAGTCATTCCAACAAACTTAATTCCTGCTGCCCTTCATTTACTCCATGACTTCCCTCATGCATCACACCCTGGCAAAGACAGAAGCTTACGGTAAGCACGTCTGTCATATTATTGGGCCACTACGCAAAAGGATATAGAAGTGCACTGCGATGCATGTTTATCATGTGCCCATCATAAGGGGACAACCTGTCAACCTGCTTCTATACTGCAGTACCCAGTACCATCAAAACCTTGGCAAACTGTCTCTCTTGATCTTCTGAAACTGCCTCGTACAGAATCTGGCTTCGTTTGTCTATTAGTGGTAGTCGATCATTTCTCTAGATTGTTATCTTAGCTCCAATGCGTGAAAAATCTGCTAATGCAGTGGCACATGCCTTTATTAATTCAGTAATTTGCCCTTTCACAACACCAGATGTAATTTTAACTGATAACGGGTCAGAGTTCAATAATTCAGTACTGGAAGAAATTAGTCTTCGATACGGAATTAAGAAATGCAATATAGTGGCCCATCATCCAGCCTCGAATGGCGTAGTAGAGCACCAGAATAGGAAGATATTGGAAAGTCTGTGTCACATAGTGGGAGATCAGACTTTCACTTGGGACAAGTGGATTCTGCAGGTAGCTGCTTCAATTAATTCATCCATCATTAAGTCAGTTGGTGAAACACCATTCTTTGTCATCTATGGGTTTGACAAAGGACTACCTTATTCACTGTCGCACTCCAAACTGGATCCGATCTACAACTATGATAGCTACGTGCGAGTCCACTTATCCAACTTCCGGAAAATTCATAAATAGGCCTACGTTCAGGATAATCTGCCCTTACAAATAAGATGGTACGTAACCAACATGCCGCTGCCACAGATGTTACCATCCAAGTAGGTGACTTAGTTTTTGCCCTAGATCATGACAGAGATTCAAAACTAAAGAGTAAATTCTTGGGTCCCTTCCGTGTTATATCTCGTAAGGGTAATAAATTCGAATTAAGAGATCCGTACAAGGCAGAGACGACATGGGTGCATGCAGCTGATCTCAAACGTTCATAAAAATGCATAGTCTAGGAGGAGCCACTGAGAGAGACCACATCTTCTCCACAACAAACTCCTACTCAACCTTCTTCGTCTTCTCTAAGTCCTTCTTCTGATGCTCCTACTCAAGCTTCCCCTACTGTTAATAACTATTGTGCCAAATTACGTTCTGCCACTAAGTCTCTTGCATAACGCTATCATCTCACACTCTCGTCATCATCTGCATTAACATCATCTCTAAAATCAACTCATTTTATAGGAAAGATGCTGTGGTCTACGTGCTGGTAGTGCTGACTCTGGTCGGGTCTGGATCAGGTGAGGACGATGGTGTCGTACGGCCTGGGGCCTTGGTTGGCACAGGAGGCGAGGTAATGGTAGTGAAGATGTAGTCTCCTCACGCTACGACCTAGAGCCACTGGCTGCCATGGCCATCGCCCTACCTGACTTCGCACATCAGCTAGAGGACCTGCAGGGACTCCTGTCAGGTATTAAAAATCAACATCCCACAGATACATTTTGGTACCCACTCTACCTACCCATCTGCTGGAAGTTGGACGATATTCATTATCAGTTCAACCATCTCCAAGATTCCTTCCCAAACCAAACGCCTGTGGGCCGCTCACGAGTGAAACGTGGACTCTTTGATCTTGGAGGAGAAATTCTGAGAGGATTATTTGGTGTAGCGACTGCCTGTAACCTTTCTGGATTTAACCCGTACAATCCCGCCGTTGGCACGGTGCCGACAGTAGAAAACGTCTCGATTAATCCCTGTGACGTGATGGTGCCGACAGCAAAATTTGAGCGCAGTAGCACGTCTCAAACCGCTTTAATCTAGCTTATTTTTTGCTAAGGAGTAGCTTAATATATTGCCAACACTGTGTCCATGCAGTTGAAGTACTGAGTTTGGTTCTGCTTGGGTGGGTAACATCAGTGTGCCACTGTCCGTCAGGGGGTCGCGAAAATCACGCCATTTTTCCGCCTCATTGGGCTGGAGTAGGCTGTTGAATTTGTCACATAGAGCCTTCTGTCCCTTCATTTAGTGATTCTTCAGAAGAGAAAGATCTGGATGACTATTCTGGGGAGGAATATGAGCCAGTGGAGGACACTGAGAAAGGGGAATCCCCCTTTCTCCCCCCCCCCCCCCGTTGTCTCATCCCGCCCAGCTGGGTGGGAAAACATTGCTCACGTCTTGGGAAACTGGGCTAAAAACACGACGGACGGCCATCCTGGTCTTATTTCTCTTATATGGAGTACTTTTTTTTTTTTTTTTGCTTTTCCTTGATTTATATATCCTTTTCGATTGTTTTATGCAATAAATTTTTTTTTTTTCGTTTTTGGTCCGGGATTGGGTGGGTATAATATTACAAGAATGCCTGGGATGGTGTTAAGGAAGACTTATTTCAATTAGCAAATGCACTAGAATCCCAGGAAAAGGTGTTAAGTGTTTAACATTCTATGCTACAAGAGATCACACACCATTTAAATGATGTTACAATTACCTTAAATAATTTTACGTCAATTCTTAAGCATGAAGTATCGAAGGTAAATATTGTACCAGAGTTAATGTATGTAAAATTACATGAAGATAATATGCAGGTTTCTCTGGACTCTCTTGTCTCCCAAGTTTCTAGCCTAATTCGTATTTTAATCAATGCTATCGATGGTCGTGTCACCCTAGATATAGTACATCTCTCTCTGACCTTCGCTCTACCTTGAAATGGGCTCATTCAACCTTCGACTTGTCTCTTGTGATTTCATATTCCTCTTTAGAACACTACTACCCAATCCTAGAGGCCACATTCCTTACTAAAGATATAATTGTTCATATCCCTCTTCGTTCTTCTATCACATTCGATCTCTTTCACATCGTTCCTTTTCCCTTCTGGTACAATAATTCCCTTGTACAAGGCTGTCTTTTCAGAGTACTTCCTTCTTTTCCATGATCATCTCTATATTGCCTTCATCTCCTCAAGTGACCTCGACAGATGTGCCTTTCTCACACCTAACTTTCGAGTTTGTGCTGCATACCTCCTAACAATTTTTCCTGGTAGCATTGCTCCTTGCGAATCTGCCTCAGTCCGTAACTTCTCAGTACAACCCGTCTGTACCTTTGTTCCGGCCCTCGAACACCAAGTGCACCATGCTCGTCTAAATCACATCCGCTATTTCTTCTTTAGTGTTTCAACTCCTGTCAGTCTTATTTGTCCAGGAACCCCTGTCCGCTCACTATCCACAGTTGGGTTGTATAAAGCCCCTGATTACTGTACTTTAAAGTCTGAGTCTGAAATAGCCCATGCTACACATTATCACTTCGCACTTCGCTTCCACAAATATGACATCTTCAAACCTATTAATACTACCTTTCATCTACCAACAGACAATCTTTCCATCACACCAGACAACCTACGTATGTTGAACTTTCTGAATCAGTCTAATTTCCTAATGAATCAGTTCTCTTCAGCCTTTAACTGCTCCTGGGTACATCCAATCTTTGTATTTCCTCCGGTGGTATTCAGTCTTCTAGGCTTTCTTGCAACTGTATGTATCCTATACTGTTGTGTCAAGCGAATGGATAAAAGGTTGCATGAGATCCGTGTAGCAACAAGGTTAGTGCGACAACCAAAAGACCTGGAAACTGGTAGTTCTAAGTAACACTCATTATGATTGGTGCAGATGTGAAGACCATACTGAAGAAAAAAAAAATCCTTGTGCAAAATTGAAATTTGAGCTACTTGAAACAAAATTTAATATTATCCCTATAATTACAACACAGTGAGTGAAGGATATGAAAACTAGTAAAATAAAAATGAGATAAGGGAAGTGAACATCTGAGCACCCTCAAACAGTGCCTTCTATATAAGATAAACTGGAGTGTATTGTTATATTTCTCATAGAAGTATCATTGTGATTACTAGTACTTACCATATATATATATATATATATATATATATATATATATATATATATATATATATATATATATATATTAAGACATTCATCTGTAAATTTGATCAAACCTATATGTATGCTATCACTACGCTTGTCATATATTTTGTGCCTAGTTAATTCGTGGCCTATACCACAAATAGTGCATTATTTACATTCTACTTTTGCATTTATTAGTACTTATACCCTTCCTTACCTTTCCAACATGGCCATGTACTGTAAATATATTTCTCCCTTATTACATCCAACTTCTTGAATTATATTGTAATATCCTTTTTATTATTAAACTCCCATGTAGTCCCCAGTTGACCGTATATTCAGTCCAGTTGCATTCATGTTACATTATGACTTAATGCCTCCACCGCTGTGTCAGGAGACACACTTTTTAATGCGGGGGAGAATTGTTTGTAACCATTTGTAATAATATGTAGTGTGTACGTAATTTTAAGTAGCATCCAAGTAGGGCGCCAATGAGTGCTTACTAATGTCTGGCTTGATTCAAATTTTGCTGAACCATGAGTTTGTGGCCGCACTACCGCCTAGCCGGTGAGAGTAGAGCAGTTAGCAACGGTCTGGGAATGTATAAAGGTGGTGTTCACGGCTGCTGTGTGAAGATATAAGGCAGTGCTTAATATATTATCAGAAAACTTCTCCGAGACTTTGAATTCACCTACGACTGGCATGAAGGGGGATAAACATCATTAACAGTTCGCCCTGTCATAGTAAGGTTTTGTCAGAGGAAGAAAAGAAATGAAATGTTTAGAAAGAAGGGAGAGCTGAAGAAAAAACAGAGAAAAGTTATTGTTAATGAAGACTTGACTCCATTAAGATTTGCAATGCTGAACATTGTGAATGGGCAGCAAAGTGTAAAGACCGCAATAACGCGAGATGACAAGATTGTAGCTTGGCTGAAGGATGCACCAGACAGACCTCTGTACATAGAAACACCGATGACCTGATCAATATAGGTGTATCTACGCCAGACAGGAAGAGGCTTAAACTAGATTATCTCATGTCTCTATTAGAATAGGCCAGGAATGGGACACAGCACATGCTGATGAATAATTTGTAAGGAGTGCTCAAAGCAAAAGTTAATATCTACCTACTATTAATGTATGTGGGTTAAAGAGAAAATTATCAATAGAATTTACTGAAGAATATAAGAAATATGATATTATTTGTACAAGTGAAACTAGATGTGATGATGTGGATATGGATAATGTAAATATTTTTATGGGAAAATTGGGTTTTGATACTGTATATAAAAATAGACAAACTTTAAGTAGATATAAGTCTGGTGGACTACTTTTTGCAGTCAGGAAGGACAGTAAGTTACAGTGGAAAGTCATGCCATCAAGGTCTGGCACACTTCTATCAGTGCAGGTGGATAAAAGAGTCTTTGGCCTAAAAAAGCACCTAATTTTTTTTGTTTATGTTTCACCCAGCAATTCAAGGTATGACAGTGTTGAACATTTCAGTGATACAGATAATTTCCTGATAGACTTTGTTGATTATTCTCATTTGCTGTGTTGTGATTTCATTTCCCATACAGGTACACTCTCTGACTATATTATCCCTAATGAAGGTTCTCATGATGATGTTACTGATGAGAATGTGATATTTAACCAGCGTGGTGCTTTTACTGACTTGAAGGAATATGGAATCGAAAGTAAAAGATACAATATTTATCTTGTGACAGAAGTTTCATTCATTCATTCATTCATTGCCAGACGCCATGTATCCCAAACAGGGTGGCCAAGGACTTAGAGTTAATTGTTTTACAGGGAGGGGCACTAATCCTCCACCAAACCCACTTGACACGTAGGGATGCCAACAGCATCTGGTGTTCCCAGGCGGTCACCCATCCAAGTACTAACCAGACCCAACGTGACAGAAGTACATATGGAAAAAAATTATTGGAGCTTTGTAAAAACAACCATACAGTACATGTATATTTAATGGTAGGGCAGGGGGAGATTACAGAATTGGAAGGCAGCGACTGTGTATTCCGCTGTGGTTGACTATGTTATAGGTTCACCACAGCGTTTTACTAAAATTCAGAATCTTAAAGAAATGGATTTTGACCCTTTGTTATCAGATGTCCACTGTGGTGTACAACTTCAACTTAAGGGTATAAGTAGTGTATGTGGTGTGATGAACAACAGTCAGAGTGCACTAATGTATAAATTAAATAATAGTAAGCCAGGGAAATGGAAAAATTACAAGTCAGAGGAATATATTGCTAAATAGATGTTGAAAATGTTCATAATATTTTGGCTGAGGCACATAATATGTCAGTAACAGACCTAAATACTAAATTGAAGCATATTCTTGTAGACCCTGCATTGGAGGTGTTTCCAGGCAGACCACAAAGTAGGTATGTTAAAATCAGTAATCATTCCAGCATGCCTCGTTATGATGGTCAGTGACGGCAAAACAGAAAAAATTATCAAAAGGCCAGACATAAATGTAATGTTATTAAAACTGATGAAAAGTTCAATGATATGATTATTAAGAGTAAAAAATACAAAAGTGAATTGAAGAGGATTAAACATAAGGAAAGAGAGAATGTTGTTAGGAAAATTAAAGAAAATAAGAAAAAAGATCCTAGGTTTTATTGGCAGTTATTAAAAGGGTTCAGAGAACAAGATACTTCGTTATCTGTTCAAGTTTTTTATGACAACTTCAAAGGTTTACATGATGAGGATGAGGATTATCTTAGTTTACCAGATGATATTGAAGGGATAAAGTATGATAATAACATAGTACTGGATGCACCCATAACTGAGTTAGAAAAGAAAATGTATTACCGTAATAAATTAAAAAATAATAAGGTAGGAGGAATTGATTGTATTGCCAATTAATGCATTAAGAGCACTTGTGATTTGTTATGCCCGTTATATGCAGTACTTTTTAATAAGATATTAGATACAGGCACACTGCCTGAGGAATGGTTAGTAGGCAATATAATTCCTATCTATAACAAGAAGGGTGATATAAATGATGCTAATAATTATAGGGGAATTACTTTATTACCGGTATGTTGTATGAGTAAATTATTTACTTCTATATCAAATGACAGACTTAGGCATATTGTGATGAAAGTAACTTAATAACTGAATCTCAAGCTGGGTTTAGGAAGACCTATTCTGCTATATATCATGTGTTTGTGCTGAAATGTATTGTTGATTTGTTTACCTGGAAGAAAAAGAAATAATTTTTTCTTGTTCATTGATTATAGAAGGGCTTTTGATATGATCTGGAAAGATGGGCTGTGGTACAAACTTGTTAAAAAAGGGATTACTGGTAAGTTTTATACTTTGGTTAAAAATATGTATAATAATATTAAATCATGGGTTGTTGTAAATCAGGAAATATCAGAATTTTTTGTGAATCACAAAGGGGTGAGACAAGGGGAAAACCTTTCTCTTTTAGTGTTTGCCTTGTATATAAATGATCTTGAGGAGTATCTGTTAGGTGAAAATTGTACACACCTAAATTTTAATGATGACATGTTAGATATCTATCTGAGAATGCTTTTACTCATGTATGCTGATGATACTGTTGTTATGGAGGAGAGTGAGGTGGCGATAAACAATGTACAGTACTTAAGACAGTGGAAAATTATCGTAATCAGTGGAAAATAGAGGCTAACGTAAGCCGAAGGTTGTAGTCTTTGGAAGGGGAAGAGCCCAGACAGAATGTTATAACTTTTAATTTAGGAATGAAAATGTGGAAACTGTAGGGGAATATAAGTACCTTGGATTATTATTCAGCAGTACTGGGAGATTTAAAAACGGACAACAGGAATGTATTGAGGTAGCTACAAGAGCTTATTGGAAAGTGTAGGAAATCTGATCTTCCTGTGGATCTCCAAATGGAGTTATTAGATCTGCTGTATTACCTGTAATGCTATGTGGCTGTGAAGTTTGGGGACATACTGTAATTAGGAAAGTAGAACGTTTACATATGAAATTTTTAAAGCATACGTTTTGCGTGCAGAAAAATACATATAATGATATTGTTTGTGTAGAGCTTGGTGCATATCCTCAGGATATTGATATAAAAGTCAGAATGATTAAATATTCGATGAGACTCATCACTGGAAAACTTGAAAAGTTAGCCTAGGTTATATAACAGTGTTTGCTGCACCTTGACACTGTTGGATTGTATACACCACCCTGGTTAAAGGAGGTTAGATAAGTGTTAAATAACTGTGGTTTATCAGGGGTGTGGTTGTATCAGGAAGTGCCTAACCCTGTTTGGCTGGGAAAAACTGTGGAACAAAGGCTTAAAGATCAGTGGATTTCCCTTTTGTTTAGAAATGTTATAACAAAGTCTGTTTGTAGTAATTATCTATCTATCTATCTATAGCCCGACGCCCTACTCCCGCAAAGGGTGGCCGCAGACAAAACTCCTCCAAGTCGCTCTGTCACCCACCATTTGACTACCCTCCCCCCAACTCACCCCACCTTCCCTCATATACCTCTCAACTCCATCCCTCCACCTCATCCTTGGTCTACCTCTCCCTCTCCCTCCTCCCACCTCACCCATATACACCCTCTTAGTCAGTCTTTCATTCTCCATTCTCTCCACATGTCCAAACCACCTCAGTGTATTTCTCCTAATCTTCTCAACCACATCCACATCCACCCCACAGCGTTCCTTCACTTCTTCATTCGTCAACCTGGCCCTCCACGTCACTCCACATGCTCCTCTCAAGTAACTCATTTCCACTGTTCTCACTCTTGACTTGTTCCCCTCTTGTAAGGTCCATGCCTCGCTTCCATACGTCAGGGTTGGGATCACAATACTATCATGCAGTGACTTCTTAACTTCCATACTCACCTCCCTATTTCTCATCACTGCTCTCAGTGTACCAACAACCTTCCTTCCCTGCTGTACCCTTTCACGCACTTCATCCCCCAAAGTTCCATCCTTACTCATCACACTACCCAAGTACTTGAATGCACTCACATTCTCCATATCCTCACCATTCAACCTCACTGCACACTCTGTGACTTCATTCCTCTCAGACACCATAACTTTACTTTTGTTTACATTAACTTTCAGATTCCTCCTCCTACACACTGTCCCAAATTCATTCACCAAACCTTGCAACTCCCATTCATCTTCACTCAACAGCACTGTATCATCAGCAAACAGCAACACCGGAAGCTTCCAAATCTCACCCTCATTCATTAGAGCCACCCCCACATCCACTGCCCTACCCTGCACCTCCTTTACAACCCCATCCATGTATATATTAAACAGCCATGGAGACATCACACAACCCTGTTTCAGTCCCACCTTGAGATCAAAGAACTCACTCAGCTCACCATCCATTCGCACCGTAGCCCTAGCTCCCTCGTACATACTCTTCACAGCACTCAACAATTTCCCCTCCACTCCATATATTCTTAATACCTTCCACATACCTTGCCTATCTGTTCTGTCATAAGCTTTCTCCAAGTCCATGAAGGCAGCATACACTTTCCTTCCCTTCTCTAGATATTTCTCCACTAAACATCTTAGAACAAATATCTGATCTACACACCCTTTTCCCTTCCTAAATCCCCCTTGTTCTTCTCCAACTAGCTCCTCTGTCATATGCCTAACCCTATCAATGAGTATTCTACCATATATTTTACCAGTCACACTAAGTAGGCAAATACCCCTATGGTTACCACATACTTCTCTCTCTCCTTTTCCTTTGTATAAAGGAACAATTATACCTGATTTCCAGTCCTTTGGAACCCTTCCCTCTTCCCAAGCCAATCTACACAACTTCCATATCCACCCCACAACAATCTCACCCCCATACCTAAGCATTTCACCACACACTCCATCAATACCTGGGGCCTTTCCCAACTTAATATTCTTCATCGCTTCCACGACCTCCGCCCTACTGATCTCTTCCTCCCTCCTCTCATCTCTTCTTCTCCCAGCCATTCCCCAACCACTTATACTCGCACTGTTCTCACTCTCCACCAACAATCTATTATTGCGTTGATCAGGTGTTTGCTGTGAGACAAGTGTGTGAAAAGTATTTAGCGAAAGGCAAGGATGTGTTTTGGGCATTTATGGATTTAGAGAAAGCGTATGATAGAATTGATAGGGAGGCTTTGTGGACTGTTTTAAGATTGTATGGACTTGATGGTAGGTTACTAAAAGGGGTGAAAAGTTTTTATGTAAATAGTAGAGCGTGTGTAAGAGTGGGAAATGCTGTGAGTGATTGGTTTCCCGTGAGAGTGGGGCTGCGACAGGGATGTGTGATGTCGCCTTGGTTGTTTAATATTTACATGGATGGTGTTGTAAGGGAGGTGAATGCAAGAGTTTTAGGTGGTCTGAGTCTGGTAAATGTTGATGGAGGAGAGTGGAATCTGAAGCAGCTGCTGTTTGCAGATGATACTGCACTGGTGACTGATTCAGAGGAGAGATTGAGACAGTTGGTAGAGGAGTTTGGAAGGGTGTGTGAAAGGAGGAAATTGAAAGTAAATGAGAATAAGAGTAAAGTGATGAAGTGTACGAGGTTGATAGATGGTAGGGGGATGAATATAGTTTTGAATGGTGATTTGCTTGAGGAGGTAGATTGTTTTAAATATCTAGGGTCACATGTTGCTGTGGATGGAAGAATAGATGCAGAAGTGAAGTTTAGAATAAATGAAGTAGGAAAGGTGCTGGGAGGAATGAAAAAGTGTTTAAATGTCGTTCGCTTAGAATGGATGTAAAGAGAAGGCTGTATGAGGGTGTTGTGGTACCGACTGCATTATATGGGGCTGAAACATGGAATATGGGTGTAGCAGAGAGGAAAGTTTGAATGTAATGGAGATGAGATGTCTGAGGAGTATGTGTGGAGTGACGCGTATGGATCGAGTGCGAAATGATGAAGTGCGAAGGAGAACTGGAGTTGTTCGGGAGATGGCTGGTAGAGTTGAGCAGAGGGTGTTGCAATGGTTTGGGCATATGGAGAGAATGGATAATGAGCGATTGGTGAAAAAGATAACTAGATCTGATGTGAGAGGTGTAAGACTGAGAGGAAGACCACGAATAGGATGGATGGACAGTGTGAAGAGAGCGCTGGATGCGAGAGGGATGTCTGTTGAGCAAGGAAGAGTGGCTGTGCGTGACAGAAATAAATGGAGAGAAATTGTGAATGAATAAGTGATGACGCAGCCCTGAGGGGATATTCTCCCGCTTTTGGTCTGATCAGCTAGTCAGGTCAGGTGCGGGTAAGGGGATGGGTCTGTTATGATGTGGCAGGGGTAAACCAGTTCTGCTGTCGGGCCCTGCTGTGGATGTCACTGATTGCATTGCGCAGTTGACCCTTGTGCGTTGTGATGCAGTGAGGATCTGTCCGTTCTCCCCTTTGGGGCTAAGATGCGAATAAATGTGTTTGAATGGATGAGTAAATGGAGAGTGAGTCGTCCTGTCTTGGCTACCTCCCTTTCCTTGGGGGAAGCAGCCTAGGTATATAGATAGATAGATAGACTATTTCCCCTTTCACACTGCCTTACTTTCTTTACCTCCTTCCAAAACAATTTCTTACTCTCCCTCCATTTTACACTCAGATTCCTCCCAAACTCTTCATCCACTTCTTACTCTCCTTCACCAGTCTCTTCACCCCCCTTCTCCTACTCACATATCTCTCTCTTCTCTCTCTCATCTTATACCCTACCTCTACTCGCTAGACATTCACTAAATGCCTTCTATTGTTCCACAGCTCGTTTCACCTCATCATTCCACCATGCTGTCCCTTGCACACCCTTGCATCTCCTCCTCACTCCACAAACCGCCTCACACGCTGCACCTATCTCCTCCGTGAATATCTTACATACGTTTTCCACCCCTTCCATCTGCTCTAGCTCATACCTTCCCAGTCTTTTTTCCACTATGCTCTTATACTCTGTCATTTTCTCACTATCTTGCAATTTCTCCACTCTTCTCACAAGGGTTGCTTCCTCCTGTCTTCCCCTTCGTCTCCTCAGCCACTTTCTTTGCAGCTCTACCTTGGCCATCACTAAGTGATGGTCCGAGACTCCATTCCCCCACCCTCTCCACACTCTTGCATCCAACACTTGTCTTCTCATTCGCTCATCCACACACACGTAGTCTATCATTGCCTTTCGTTCAACAAGTTCACCATCCATCCTCCTCATTACTCTCCATGTATACCGGTGGATCATCTTATGCCGACAGTAGGTGTTGGCTATTGCCAATCCCTTACAAGCACAGATGTCGACCAAAGCACTTCCATTCCCATCTACATCAGCTGGCACACCCCACTGACCAACCACTCCATCCACTCGTACATTCCCAACTTTGCCATTCATGTCTCCAATCAACAGCACTCTCTCGCTCCTCTCAAACTCTTCCATACACGCTTCTACACTCGCCCAAAACTCATCTTTCACTCTTGCCACTCGATCCTCTGTCGGGGCATACACACATACAACCGCCCACGCTTGTATACCTACTTTCATTCTCACCCATACAATCCTTGCACCCACTGTTCCATACTCTCTTATATTCTCCTTCCACTTCTTGCTTATCATCAGACATACTCCCTCTCTTGCCCTCTCATTCTCACTGACTCCCGCACATATACCTGAACCATATTCCCATTCTCTCACCCTTTCATCTTTCCATTTAGTTTCAGTCAATCCACATATATCCACTTTTGCATTCTCAAGCACCTGAACAATCTCTCTCTCTTTCACTTCATCATTCGCTCCTCTCACATTCCACGTTCCCACCCTAAGAATGTCCTTCGTCCGTTCCTTAGTCGTCAACGTATGGTTCGTCCGGGTCCGAGGCGTTTTGTTCACTTTTTTAGTTAGTTCTTTTTACGGGGTGGGGCACTAACCCACCACCAACCCTTTTAGTCGCCTCGTACGACAAGCAGGGATACTGGGGGAGTATTCTTGAACCCCCCTACCCCCAGGGGTAACAATATTCTTAATCATCATCATTATCGCCACCACCGTCACCACCACCATCGTCATTATCTCATCTGTGTCGAACCCAGGTCACACCAGTTACCACTTCCATACACTGACGCTGTACCTCTTAAATATATAGGCTATTTGGCAGAGTGGAGTATTTAACTAAACTGAAGAAAAAATAACGAATTATTTTTCCTAAACTTATGACAAACAATAATAGACTGCCAGTAATAGCAAGAAGATACCAGAATGTACCTAGAGAGGAAAAAAATTGTGATAAATGTGATGCTGCAGTACTAGGGGATGAATATCACATTGTTCTAGTATGTAAAAACCAGGTAATAAGTCAATTGAGGTGTGACTATATCCCAGAGTACTTCTGGACTAGTCCAAATAGAGGGAAATTTACTACATTAATGCAGCGTGACAATGTTAATTTGTTAAAACAATGTTAGAATGTTTCCTGGATGCAGTATTTAAAAATGTTTAGATGAAATTATGTTACAGCGTATCCGTAAGCTGCATTGTCACCTAATATGGAATATGATTGTTGTGCACAATGAAGGAGCTATGCTCTACACTTCTGTAAGACTGAGCAGTATATATTCAGTTCAGTTCAATTCAGCTCACACACACACACACACACACACACACGCACGAATATGAAGAAGTAGAAGAAGATGAAGAAGAACAAGAACGAGAAGATGATAATGATGATGATGATGAAACATATGAGTGACTCAAGTAAGAACAGTCAGGAACAAAAGCTTCCCTACTAAGACCACTGCGTCCACTTCACACATTGGGGACGTCCCTCAGTTATTCACTGACGTATCGTTTCACAGAAAAATCATCTGTAAGTAAGAAAACAAGCGAAGCCTCTCTCAGTGTAGGACTGTTACCTCGCCCGGGACGAGTCCCGAGAGGTACTGTTTTTGGTCGACTTTGCTTACAGTATTTCTTCTTTGTCAGAAACGTTACGGAAAATCGGCATGATGTAATTACATGAAACTTTCAGGATATGTGGACACTAGTCTCAAAAGAGAGTGATTAAAATTTGGAGGCAATCGAATGACCCTGAAAGGTCAAAATCAAGGTCAACGATTTTCAGAGGGTTATATCTTGAAACCTGTTGAAGACATATTTACTATTATATTATCAACATACAGGACCTCCCATGTGGGCTTTCACTTGGCACCACGACATTTGACCTTGAGTGTCCTTGAAAGGTCAAACTTAAGGTCAGGGATATTCAGGGAGCAATAACTTGAAACTGGTTGAAGATCGAGATATTTACTACCATCAGGATATAGAAAGTCTCATATGGGCTTTCAGTTGACACGACCTATGACCTTGAATGATCGAGCTAGGTTTGTTGTGCATGGCACCACTTGTTATCTATGAAGAGGAAATCAGAGGCAGAAAAGGTGAAATGTTTAGCAAATTTTTGTCACTAATTGTATTTCTTTTGCTGATTTGGCTTCATATTAATGTGCTGGAAAACATCACTGAATGTATTGTGGCTGTGACTGATACCTAAACTTATACAAATTATAATAATATTGGTACAAGTTGTTTAGCAAGGAGATGCAACAGTTTCGGCACGATTTTATGCCCTCTTCAGGCATGAATGGCAAAGGAATATACACCTTAATGTATAATGCGTCAGTAGGTAAGAGAAAGATACATGTAGCCATCTGCCGTGATATTCTATTAGTTTATGGACTATTATTTTATGACTACCTATATTTTAACCATCTTCTCCAAGGACATGGTTTTATACAGTTTCTTAAATATTGTATTAATTTGTGCTAATCAGTATTTGTTGTAATGTAGCCTACTAATCGGTTTGCTATGTGTTCCCCAGTCTCAGTAGAGCTGGAATAGAATATAAGCTTGTATTTTAAGTAAGAAGAGAGTTTCTTGGACCAGGGAAGAAATACAACTAGCAGATACAATCGGAACAGCTAAAAGTAGTAACGTTTCTGGTCAGCTTTCCATATTCAGTACCGTACGTTGTGATAACTGGCTCAGGAGTATCGTGTTGTATTCCTTTTTTTCATGGCAGCTTTACGTTAAACTCAGATTACCGTAGGTTACACCGAGGTAAAGTGTCACAAAAAGGGAGTGAGGGATATTCCATCATAATTATGAAAATGGCACAAAACTTGCGCTGTATCTTAAGTTCCGAGGTACATTATTTTCTGGTGCCTTGGCAAGGAGGCAAAATACAGAGTTCCCGTCGGACGCACCACATCCGGGAGACAAGACAGCCTTCAGTGTGGGGAGCCGGTGTGCATTGGTTGGTACATTCCGCTCACAAGTGGAAGCACCCGAGTTCCACTTTTGGGATCATCAGACTGTTGAACAAACTTTGTTTCCTCCTTGACCCTGCCCTGCCAGCACCGCAGTTGGGACCGTGATGATAAGTTGACTGTTGCGTGTTGTGTTCTAGGAAAGATTGGAATTTAGTGCAAACTGATAGTCTATCCTGCCTTAATGCTCATGGTGACATCGATAGGAATAAATTTTAGCATTCTTCTTCACCTACTTCGTACACGTGCATACAGTCTTAAGCAAATTCTCGATCAGATACATCAGCCAGCATTATTCTCTGATAATGGTGCCTTCTGCTTTTATTCATATAAAAGTAAATTTGGATGTCGTGTTATTAAGAAATAGTGTAAAATATATACAGATAAGACAACCGCAGTAAGATAAATTGTTAATGCTATTGAGGTTATGATCAAGTGTCTGATGCTCACTTATACTTTAGATTAGGATCTTGTGGCCAATAAGAACAAGACATAAGGGGAAAAAAATCTGTTCTTTTCCTTGTCCGTCCTGGGTATAAAAATCTCATGACGGGAGAAAATGACATGTATGTTTGTTTGTAAATTCGGGTCCATGCCTCAATATAGAGTGAAAAACTTGGCTAAGGAAAATTTTGCTTTCACGTTTACCTTGTCCTTCCTGGGAAAACAAACCTAAGTTACAGGAATGGATGACTGTGTGTTTGTTAGCGGATTCAAGCCCAATCCTCCAAACCAGCGTGGAAATCTTGCTACATACTAACCTTATTATGAGATACATATGTAAAGCCCTGGTAATATATAACGTAGGCCTACTGTACTGAAGGGTGCAGCTTATCATACTACCAGTCGATGACAGAAAGTTGACTACTGTATATATTCAAGTTTTTCGGATTCCTATTCTTTTCGTAGAATATGACCTAAACAGTTGGACTTGGATCCACGTTGTTAATTGCATTGCTGGATGAACGCACACAATGGCGAACTTAGATTTTGTTCGAGAGTCTGACCCTCATCAGAATGGAACATTACCATGTGCGATCTAGCTGTGCTAACCGACACACCAGCGGCTGCCCCAGCTGCAGTGTGGGCGGTGAAGGATTGACTGAGGTTGGAGGGATAGCTGAGGCGGGGAGGGGTGTGGGGGTGGTGTGGTGGGAGGATGTTATGAATCGGCGGAAAGAGGAGAGAGAGAGAGAGAGAGAGAGAGACTTTAACGTCTTCATCTTCTGGTATGTAAGGGGGCATACCATCCACTCACTTGATGTTTTACTACGTTCGGGTGAGTCTACACTAGACGACTCGTTAAATGTTTTATTGTAGTTCAGGAAACCATTTACTGCGATGGGTGGTAACCATGAAACCAAATGGATGTGTGGTTGTCAAGAGGGTTATGCCGCCCCAACCTGCTGTTGCTGGTTAGGGTTTATACCTGAAGGGTACATGGGATTTAATGCAGCATAATACCACTCATGAGAGCGAAATGTAATTAACCTTAAAATGAGTGGACTGATTACCCTGACCCCATAACCCTATGTTCCTGATGGTGCAATAAAGGACTGGATGATTGTGTGTGTGTGTGTGTGTGTGTGTGTCTCTCTCTCTCTCTCTATCATTCTATCATACCCATTTTGCTGAGGAACTGAATCCCAACGTCTGTAATAAACGTCGATATAAAATTCGATATAAAATTTGCTTACATAGTCTATAGGAAGCTTGAAGTACGTTCATTTAAAGTTCGTCTGTACAGTGAGTTCAGTGACCGGTTTGTTCTACTGAGTCATAGACATTTTGTTTTATCTCAGATACCTAAAACTAGAGCCTTATTATATTTGCATTTTCTTTTGTATTAAGCCAGTAATTTCGGGCACTGTTGATGGTATGTAGTTAAATACCACTGCCATGTATCCCAAACGGGGTGACTAAGGGCTCAGAGTTAATTTTTTTACAGGGAGGGGCACCAATCCTCCACCAACCCCACTCACGTAGGGATGCCAACAGCATCTGGTGTTCCCAGGCGGTCACCCATCCAAGTACTAACCAGACCCAACGTTGCTTAACTTCGCTGGTCGGACGGGAAGCGGTGTACTCAACGTGGTAATCCTACCTTCTAAAAATCCACCTATCTTTTGTGACAGCCTTGGAAATTAGTTTGTATATATTTGTAGGTATATATTTGCTGATAAGCTAATGAACAGATAATTTCTGAGTGTTTATGGTCCCTTTTACTGCAGTTACAATAGCAATGCCACATGATATACGGTTAATACCTTTGTGTATACATTTAGTAAATAACTGAGTCAGTGTGCATGAAAGTCTATCCCTACATCTTTCACAATGTTCACAATTACGCCATCTTTTCTTGGGGCATTTCCTTGTTCCATACTCTTTAGGGTGACATTGGATCGCTACTTTTGTTTTCGCTTGAGCTAATGTGCTTAGCAATGTTCTTTATGAAGGCATAGGCAACACTATGCTATTGCAACCCTTCACGTGACCAGGCTCATACCCCATCCTCCCTGCACACCTAACTAAACGTCCGGTATGACTGCACTCACCCCTCACCCACCCCCTCTGTATAACACCGAGACAAAACTTAAAAACATCAGTAGTTTATCCATGGTAATAATGAAGTTATGAGCAGATTCGATGAAATTATGACTCTTGAGTTTATTCATTAAAGCAGCCGTTTTTTATGATTACATAATAGGCACAGTCATGAAACTTCATGCCTAATTGGTTATTCATATAATCGTTTATCATGTACAATTTCTGCCTCCTAGGTGTAACAGTTGTAAAGTTTTAAAAGAAAAATGAATTACTATAATCAAATTTATGCATCTTTGCAGTTTCATAACATTATATAATCTCATGGCATTCTAACTACTAAAAGGCACCAGGAGGCATATTAACACACAATCCCGGAGAGTCTGAAGTCTGTATCTGTGTTTGTTTCTGAGTCCTAGCCTAGAAACGATTTTTTTTATTTATTTTTTCAATACATATATATATATATATATATATATATATATATATATATATATATATATATATATATATATATACAGTATATTTATTCATTCATTCATTGCCAGACGCCATGTATCCCAAACGGGGTGGCCAAGGGCTTAGAGTTAATTGTTTATACAGGGAGGGGCACTAATCCTCCACCGACCCCATTTGACACGTAGGGAGAACGTTATGCCAACAGCATCTGGTGTTCCCAGGCGGTCACCCAACCAAGTACTATATATATATACATATATATATATATATATATATATATATATATATATATATATATATATATATATATATATATATATATATATATATATATATATATATATACTAATTAAGACACAGCATTCTACCTACCAAAAGGCACCAGTTCACCATAAGGCACATGACTATGAGAAATTTCATGACTCTATAATGAATACTTTCTGAGTTCTGACCTCGAAACGAAATCTCTCTCCTACCGGCCAGCCACCCTGCAGCCCAGCCGCCATACCATCCAACTCTACTGACGGACATCAATTGATCCCAGTGATAACAACACCCTCCTCTGACTTTGTAAGGTGGAGGGTAAAAAATCAATCACTTTTTTTTTTTTTTCCTACTCACATACGTTATATCTCTGGACTTCATAAAATCTTCACTGTTATTTATCAAAGAAATTCAGTGTCTCTCTAAAGCTAACTGGCGTGAGATTTATTCTTTTGAATGGGGTCGTAAGAAAAACCAAGACCCGACAACAAATCATAGAAGACCACCCTACATCCTTGACAGAACTGATATGGCAGAAAGCACTCTGGCCACCTCTTGGATTAGAACTGTGTCTGGTTAGCATACACTGTATTCCCATCGGAGACCTTTATTAACTCCTCAGTGTTATGGCGCTTTGTTGTGATATGTTCTTGCTGCTACCTGCCCATTTTATTCAGTTTAGGACGATATCTCCTACGGAAGAGGTTAATAAAGATTGTATTTCATGTCTCCAGTTTGCCAGGTAGAATAATTATTATATTCATGGACTGGAAGGGCTAACCATGGCACAGAGGCTTTTGGTGGTAATATGAATATAATTTATAATACGTCATTGCAGTGATGATGGGATGTATCTGACACTAATACGTTAAGCTTAACATTCGTCTGCTAAAATTTCTTCGTATTATGATGATTCCTCTACACCAGGGGTTCTTAACCCGGGGTCCGTGAAGGTCAGAACAATTGAGAACTATTTAGCGATATTGCGTGATGCCATTTGGCAGCATTAGCTGCCTTTAAAAAAAAAATCAAAGAGTCTTGAAGAATGCAGGTGTTCGTTGACACAAGCCTACCCTCGTTTGGCAAGGCGAACTATGGGTGCTCTGATTCCGTTTGGTACTACATACCTTTGTGAGTCAAGGTTTTCAGCGTTTGTTTCTATCAAAACGAAAAGTCGAAATCAATTGGATGTCAAAGATGACATGCGTGTTACCTTGTCAAAGACCACTCCACAATTTCATCTTTTTCATACCAAACAACAGGAACCTTCTCACTGAAATGAACTTTTTAGCAGAATTATAGTTTTGTTTTGTTTAATTTTCACAAGTTGGATGTATTTCACCTTTTCATTGAGTGACCTTTAGTTTTTGCTCGATAAAGAGTGACGAACATAATTCTTTGTAAAGATTGTTTTATTCTTTGTGTATTTCATGCACTGCGTGAAGTAGTTTTCAATGAAACAATGTATATTCATTGTATGCAAAATGTTTTATGTGCTAATGTGCATTTTTCTAGGGAAGGGGTCCATAGCTTTAACCATATTCTCAAAGGGGTCCGTGACTCAATAAAGGTTAAGAACCACTGCTCTATACCATTTTGTGGCATTTCTACTTCCTACGTCAATATTTCTGTTGATTGTAATAACGATGTATCATATCCACAAATGATAAAAATGATGATGATGATGATGGTACCAGAAGGATTTTGTGCTTAAACTTCATGTGCTCAAACTCTCACCGTATTATGATTATTCTTTTATGCCTTCTGTGGGTCTTTTCACATTGTTGCTGAGTCGATCTTTCCGCTGATTGTACAGTAATAACAGTTTGTCACATATCCGGACGTTCCCATAACTCTGAATTCTGGTTTCCTTACGAGCACATTAGTATCAGGAATGAGACTGGGTCGGAAGACTGAGCAAGAGGCGCGCCCATCTAGGATGAAAAGTATTACGGCCACCTCAATATATGGGCCATTCAATATTTTCACTAATATGACACATTTTATTTTTTTAATGCTACCTCCAGACGACTATACTTAATTTAGGAAAGATTTCTGCTATTTTGGGGGTTTCTATGTACTCTTACGTAATTCATGTAGTTCGATGAGTGTCTCAAGCAACATCGAATCGTCAGGGTAATAGTGAAATACAAATTACGCCATCAGAGTGACTTGGTTAACCGTATCATGGTGGCAATAACTCTGGAGATCTGTTCCAGCTAACGCCAGACGATATAATCCTGCTGGAACTGATTATCACAGGAGAGTAAGGCTGTTAACCCCTTCAGCCCAACGACGTCATTTTAATTCTGTCTTGCTGCCATTTGGTAAAGGAAAGGCCAACTATACTTTGATCATGATTGACTTCAGTGCTAAAGTAGGAAAAAGAGTAGAATAAGAGACTTTAGTTTGGAATCATGGTATAGACTCACGAAATAAGAGGTCAGGCTTTGGTCGAATTTGCGGAAACTCAGTCACTGAAAATCATGAATGCCTTGAGAAGAGAACATGCAGAAAATGAACTTGGAAATCTCCAGACAGCATAAACAATGGGATCAATTCCATACTGTACTTATAAACCTATAGGCTTTCTATTTTATGAAGGTGGTTTGGGTGGGGCCTCCTAAGACCTCACACCACTACTCTGTTGCCACATCGCCGCCACACATGTGCTTCTCTCTCTCTCTCTCTCTCTCTCTCTCTCTCTCTCTCTCTCTCTCTCTCTCTCTCTCTCTATCTCTCTCATATCTATATTTATATTAACTACCGGGTACTTCTAATTTTATTTTAGTTTTTTGCTCTTGTTTTGAATTTTGATGGGCAAGCTTCCATGGCGGGAGACTGACCGAGTATGACCCACACACACAAGGCTATCTTCCGTGTCACTCCACTTAACAACGTCGCAAAAGCAACTCTGACAAGTCTTATGGGATTTATACTATACTATAGTATTTTGATTACATCAATACAGAGTATTAAAATTAATTTATAAGTAATTACTAACTTAAAATAAGAGAGAGAGAGAGAGAGGGAGAGAGGTGAGCAGGCGCAATTACACGTGTGTAGTGGCGGTGATGTGGCAACAGAGCTAGTGGTGTGAGGTCTTAGGCGGCCCCACCCAGACTGCCTTCATAAAATAGAACGCCTATAGGTGATATCGTGGAAAATGTAACAATCGTCCGTAAAGTTAATGTCGGTAGCTAGCACTGAATGATTAAAAGTGAAGTGGAAATTAATTTACCAAAGGGAAGAACCTCATTTGAACGATGCTCCCTAACTTAACTGTCATGGGTAATAGGGAAACAGAATTTAGAATATGCATCTGCAAAAGGTATTCAGTCCTTAACACTGAAGAAAACCTCGACGCTGAACAAATGAAAGAAAAATTCACCATCATACAGAAGGAAACAACACTTGAAATAAGAGTGAAGGTACTAAAGCAAAAGAACATTACACTCTCAAACGAAAAAAAATTCTTATTGAAGAAACTCAGTAATATGAAGGTACTAGAAGCAGTAGAATTAACAAGGGCAATGAACAATGAAAATGAAGAAGATGTCCGGAAATTCAACATAATAAAGGAAGCCTTAATTTCAGGAACTGGCATAAAGATAACAAAGAAGATACTAGGGATAGGGGAAAGCCTGATATTTGCTTTAAAGAAACCAAATTGTGAAATAACATATAAGAGACAAACAAGTATCAAGGTTGTGGAAGAACTCTATGGTCTTCTATACAACTCACACAACAGACCATTCGTTGAAAGAAACTCAGTATCTACAGAAATTCCAGTCATAACAACAGAAGATACAAGAACAGCTTTGAAGAATATGAAACGTTGAAGATATCAGGAGAAGACGGTGTCACAGTAGATTTAATCAAAGATCTAGGAAAGATTGCAAAAGAAAAACTATCAAAACTTCACGGAATGTGTCATGGAAGGAAAAGTTCCAACAGCCTGGAAAAATGCGGTAATAATTTTAAATACATAATAAAGACGATCTGAAAGATCTTAAAAACTACCAAGTAGGTTACCGTTCTCAGTTATATACAGATTAGTCACGACGATTATGACCAATAGAATTTAAGATGTGCTAGATTCTAACCAGCCTAGAGAACAAGCTGGGTTTCCACCACATACACACAGTAAATCAAGTAACTGAGAAGACAAATGAGTACAGGAATCCTTTGTGTATGACACTGATTGCGAAAAAGCCTTCGACTTAATAGAAACAACAGCGGTATTGAGTGCAGTTCGTAGACAGGTTGCTGATGAGAACTGCTGTAGAATTTTGGATAACTATAGAGATGGAACAATTTCCTGGAACAATCCCAGTTAAAAAATTGTAAGACAGGGCGATACTGTCTTACCAGAGTTGCTTATATCATGTTTAGAAGAGGCATTCCGAAAGCTTAACTGGAGAAATGCAGGGACTAAAATTGGAAATAAATATCTGAGTAACCTCAGGTTCGAAAATGGCTTCGTTCTCTCGAGTGAGTCAGTTGTTAGAAAACCTAAGCAGGGAAAGCCTTTGCTTAGAAATGAGGATGAATGAGAAAAAGACAAAAGTCATATTAAATAAACAAGTTCAAAATGAGAAAATAAAAATGCAAAATGAAGTTTTGATATTAGCTGATGAATGTGTATACCTCAGGCAGCTTGTACAGATTGACCCGTCATTCGAACCTGAAATAAGTAGACGTATGAAGGTAGGTTGGAGTGCCTTTGGCAGACAAAGTTGCATATTAAAGGACCCCTTACCATAGTTTATGTGCGAATTTTTAAAATCAGTGCTTTCTCCCTGTACTGATATACTGGTCAGAGACATGGACAGTGACCGAACCCTTGGGCAGAAAGTTGAGATGTGCCAGAGAGGTACTGAAAGACTGATGCTGGGAATAACTTTAAGAGATAAAATAGAATCAGCTTGGATTAGGAAACGGAGTGAGGTAGAGGATTTTTTTTTTCAGCTTTACCAGCATCTGATTCATGAGTTATTGGAGCAGAGCTTTGCCTTTAGACAGCCGATAGTTAGGCTGAAACTGTAATTTGTAATGTAGAAAAGTATATTTTAATATATCAGTGTAAAACGTGAAAGGGTGCACCTGAAGAAGGGAAGCAGAGTAGATAACCTAAGTCACCCATCCCGATCCACATCACATTCCCTATACATTATATCTATAGACAGTGGATATGCAATGTTTTTACTATCTTGGTGGAGGTATAATACAAGTGGGCTCTACTAGCTCAGCTGTTGATGTCCTTGCAATGAGTCTGGCAGCTGCAGTTGATACCTCACGAGTAGCGGTTGGTGGTATAGTTAAAGAGCCTCTCCTGAGTGTGGTACATTGTTAGGACACTTGAGACGGTTGTGAAGCAATGGCCCATTGAACAGTGCATTGCTATACTGACATTCCTCTTCCTGTTAGTATCTACCACTTGACATGTCCCACTATAACCCAGGCGAAGGCTGTGTATGTGTGTTGGAACATGGGCAGGAACAGTCTTTTCAGCACTGGAAGGTTGATCCTAGGTAACTGTGGTATACCAGGTGGCTAATGGTGAACCCAACGCCACCCGTGACTCATGTGTTGAGAAAACGATATGCATTGCTCTTGGTTTATGCCTTGGTTTGCGTCGGGCTTGAGGGAATGTATAATGTCTGCCTTAGATCTCCTGGTGACATATTTAACGGCACAGTCAACTCTATCATTGTCTGGAATGCCAACTTGGCTAGAGAACCAATTTGGGCAGATGAGTTTGCCTTGCTCTTGCAGTTCCTGAGCAAGGTTGAGTGCCCGTATGGCTGTCAGAGAATCTGTCTGTACGATGTGGTGTGAGTGTCTCGTTAAGGGTCCCTGCTATAGCAACAAGCCGAGTCTACGTGTATAACAAGTGTCACCACACTTGGACAGTTTCATTACAAATCATGGATATTCCAGCAGTATGACATGCTCCACAGTGGGAGATGGTGCACATAGTTTGGAGAACTTCCTGGCGTAGTTAAGCTGTTGTAGATGTTGCCTTGGAACTGATGGAGGTGCAAATGTGCAAGTGTACAATTGGTGGTGCCCATGGTGGAAGGATGATATAGCTGGCGTGTTGTGTGTCCTTTCCCTATTCAGTAATGACGTTCTTGATACCAACAGCCGACATGACTGCAGCTGAACAATGTGCCCAGGTTTCTGTATATGGAGCAGCCCGATGGCGCAACACAGCAGTAGCTGTTTCATTAGGAAGTGATGGCCTGAGTAGACATGCCATTTTAACGAGTATGCAAACTGTCCTTTGCTGGACGCGAATCCTAAAGAGATGGTGGCAGTTTCCTGTTTTAGGCTGCTCCGTTTGGTCCACGTGGTGGAAACAAATACAAGACAAAAGACATTGTTTTGTACTACCTCCAGTCTGACTAATAAGTGTTCACTGAGTGTTACAAAGCAGGGGGCCAGGGACCTGATGGCATGGGTGACTAGATATCCTGTTGTGTTTATACGTCAGCACTAAAATGAGTGCCGGGGACGGGTTTGCTGTGCCTTTGCACCGCCTCATGTTTATGAGAGACTCTTCCAACAGAAAGCTCAGTACACACATCCACATACCCCTTCAGTACAAGAAATCTCCCCTGAGCTTATTTAAACCAATAACAGACGTCACCTGCTTCAAGGGATAAAACTGAGGGCACCAAGGTGTGGACTGTGGACATGCCTACAGATTTTTACTATTATATCTGCTGACTGCATTATGTGATTTGGGATGCAGGCTACGCATATCTAGCGATTATATAAATAATCATCAAATATTTAAAACTTGCTCACCCCATCTTACTCTCAGCTTTAATAAAATGACAGTAAATCCTAGGCAGTCAACTCTCGTCCAGCCTCGCTTCCTCTAGAGTTCTGAACGGCCTCCTTGCCTCCCACGACGACACACTCGCGCGTGTGTCCCAAGAGAAATAATTCAGATGAGGATTACAGAATGTGGAATGACTTGCAAGACTGAGTAGCAGGGGAGTGAATTTCTCCTGTAATGTATCTCTCCTGTCATTTCTTTCTTCTGTTGGGGCAATTCTTTCACTTCCATTTTCTTACACCATTTAACCCGACGGTGTCATTATTAGTTTGTGCTTGGTAGCTCCAAAAGATATTATTCAGATTAGGGGAGACTCCTCCAGCCATGGAGGTCAAATACCCTTTTCACTGACCTCTTTGCTGCACTGTCTTCAGCAGATAGGTTTAAAAGTCTGGAGGTCGCACAAACATTAGCATAGTACCCTACCTGATTTTAGATGTAAAGGACAATGAACCACGCTCTTGTTTACTTTCCGTTCCTTCATTAACATTCCTTTCCTTTATATTTACTTGTATAAATACTTGATCAGACGCATTTGTATAATTATAATATCAGACAATTTTATTCAGCACAAGATTGACTTGTGATCGGTTCACTAATACGAATATACACACTTTACCGAAATAATACAAAATATGCTCTTGTTTGTTTTCCTTTCCATAACTATGATAATGTTTTATACACCTTATTCTTACTATCGGGAGACAATTTTTATCCAGCCTTTGTTGAACCTCGATTTGAAAAAAAAAAAAAAAAAAAAGGTAAATACACTATAAAAAACCACGATATTTTCTGTGTATTTAAGGTTACCAAATCCTCTTGTTTCATAATTGCGCTTGCAGTCACATGTGGCAACATAATTTGTAAGGACAAAGTTTAGGCTACATACATGTACACTCCTTGATCGGTTTTAATCGTCTAGTAGTGATGGAAATCTTATCTACTTTTGTTTTAGCTACCTCGAAACACCTATATTCAGCATAAGAGTCGACTCTCGTGGTCAAAGGTCTATTAAACAAGAATCCGAATAGGTATAAACACTAATAAGTAGTACAGAGAAACGTAACACCTTATTTTTCCAGCACAAGTTTTAAGAGAAGGCAATATAAGGAGCGGCAGGTTAACGAGATGAGGCACTTCACTCCCCTAGTCAGCCCTATAAGCTGAAGTGGCAGGATCTGATGGGTAGTGATGTGTGAAGTTCCTCATCTCTCAAGAGCTCGTTTTAATTTTCTTTCCATTTGCCCTCGTGTGTCCTTGTCTTTCATTTTCTGAATTATTTATGTTGATTTAACTCTCACTCCTCGGGAGGTTTGTCGATGACAATTATAGTAGTCTAGAGTTAGCGACACACACACACACACACACACACACACACACACACACACACACACACGATAAGAAAGAAATTGTCCCCTGACCATTACAGGTTCAAAAAGAAGATATAGTTTCGCTGGCGTGTACGTCCCATGGTATAATTCTTAGAGGCGGCAACCCGTACTCGCAGTAAGTCTGACCTCTGCCATGGCCAGTTGTCTCATCGTTGCTGGTTTACTAGGAAGGTTCAACCGCTACTTCGCATGCCCCTTATCAACAGGGTGTTGTACGGACAACAATTTTCGTCTGATGCCAACCAATGACCTGTATACTGGGTTTGCACCCGGCTGGTAAAGCTCCAGCTCCAAGTATCACTGGGATGTACAAGCTTTGTCGCTGTTGTGAAGAAGGATCTTATCTCAGATAAAAGAAAAGTGAATAGTACAACTACTGCCTCAAAATTTATTTTACATTAGCCAGTCGAGTAAAAGTCTACATTACAACTCTATGAGCCTTCATTTGCTACCTTTCAACACGCCCTTATGCTGTTTACTAATCAGCCGTAGCAGTTTTATGTGAACACGCATACTGCCGGTAGAAGCAATTATACAGTGGAAATTATAAAGCATACCAATCTGTCTGTCTATCAGTAATGTATGGAAGATAGATAGGCAGATAGATAGACTGATTGACTGATGGGTAGATAGAGATCATCAGCCATTGCACGTCCACTGTTGAACAAAGGCCTCTCCTAACCTTCTCCACTAATTCCTTGACGCTGACACTCTCTGTCAGATTTTTCCTGCAAATTTCTCTATCTCATCTCCTCCTGTCTGGCATTTTCCTGCAACGTTTGCAGTCTCTTATAGTCCAGTGAGTCAGCGGTGTTGCCATATGTACGATAATTATCGTTCATATACGATAATGTCACCTTCGATAAGATGTACGGTAGCATTTCTCATTGTCGTACGTTTTGTTCGATAATTTTACGATTCTCCAAAAAAGGAGAGAGAGAGAGAGAGCGAGAGAGAGTGTTCATCTCTGATATTCACTGGCTTCGTACAAAACTATAAACAAACGAAGAAAAAAGGGTATCAGCCAAGTAAGTCAACAAGAGGCATCGTTCATACTCGTCATAAAATATATGGCGCATTATCATCATAGAAAGTGTTCTGCTTTACAATGGAGGGTTCTCCACTTTTTTTTATCTTAACGATATGTGCATTTTGGGGGGACAGAGATAAGAATCCAAAGATATAAACCAACAAAGATGTTCTTTTCCCCAAAAATAAGTTAATACAATAAAAATAAAAAGCAAATTAAAGATCACTTCATTTCCCAGATTTTTAGACAGCGTTATACCGTACTGTATATTACCGATATAAACTATATCGACTCTAGAAAGACTTGTTTTAGCATACAAGCCAATAACAAGAGTAAAAGTGGACATAAAAAATCTCTGAAGATGTGCTCCGAAGCCTTCTTATCCACCTAGAATACGACCTTCAGTCTAAATTTGTCAAACCTAAAGCATTTACCAGAATCAATATTTATATTTCATCAAAAACTCTTAGGTACATAAATAGTAGATTAAACAAGAAAGATTCATCGTGAACTGAAACTAGACACATTTTTACCCTTTTCATTACCAGACAAACCACTTTTCCTGAGGAGTATCAATGTTGATTACATCCCGTCTTTCAAAGATATTTCTAACTTTTACCTTTCCATTACTCTTTGTGTACGAATTAGCTTGTTTTCCATTGATTTTGTCAGTTTCCAAGTCTCATATCCGTGAGTCATAGCCGGAATTATTCATTCGTTATATACTTTTCGTTTAATACATTTTGGCATGGTACTTTTCTTGTTGTCTGTATGTTTACCGAAAGCTTTGAATCCAGTTGCAATGCACTTTGCTTTTTCGTTTTCGTGATCTTTTGTAAGTTTTAGTATTGTCCCGATTAACTGTACTGCTCAACTTCTTCAACTGTTAGTTCAATTATTTTGATGACGTTCTGGGCCTGCAGTCCCAATGGACCCAGGTTCGAATCCCGGCTGTGGCAGGGAACAGTTTAAAGATTTGAATTTCATAAAAGCAGACTTTCCTGATCTACCAGAAGACCCTCAGACATGTCGTAAAAATACCCCCTCTAATACCTTCACACCAGTCCTCGATGAGACAGCCCTAGCATGTATTCAATATGGACAACGGGTGTCAGCGCCGAAGTGGCTTATGGAGGAGTAGGAGAATTACTGTGCCTTGGGATAGGCCACTGCCCCCGATAAATAGGCCCTGAAGCCTTTGCCCAGAGTCGGACACATAAAAAAAAAAATGGAGTAAACATTTGTTTTGTTTTACTCCGGTTCAACTTTTGTCTTACTCTGAAACTTTCTCGCTTTAGGGCATTTAACATTTCTTGCAATGTCTCTGCTGTTGCTAAGGCAAGGACAGTATCATTGCAAATACTCAGTGGTTTTACTTTTTTCAATTTATGTTCTCCCGTTCTTGATCTCTGAATAAATTTTTCTAGGCATATTGCAAATATTTTGTGTGAAATTGTATTTCCCTGACGCATACCTTTTCTCATCTAAA